>NC_135784.1:75843666-76187666 GCF_051106095.1 Pogona vitticeps | reverse complement strand
AAAATTCTTGTCTCTCTTTCACATTAGGTGTTTTTCCACTAGTGTGTTGCAGATATACTTTGTGCATTTGTTCCTACAAAAATAAATGTCGAACAACAATTCCTGATGCCTATTACTATTCTTAAAACAGGGCCTCGGGTGTTACCTTTTCATCTCTCCCTTATAGGTGTGCAAATGAAATGACAAATGTTATTGTCATCAACTGCATACAAAATATTAAAATATGAGGTTGTTATTTCTTTAAAAAATGAAAACAAGGCTTTATGTATAGCTGTGCCTGGTTTTGTGTGCTAAGCCAGGAAAACATAATTGAAAAATGAAGTACTGCCTAAGCATTAAGAGACTTTGAATGACACACTGTGGTTTATTTAAAGTTCTGACTAAAATACATTCTCTGATCTAAATATTACTACTACAGAGCTTCTTTAAAATTGGACTCTTTTGAAATATATCAGAGCCAAAAAATAAAGTCGAGGCTCAATATGACAAGGCTGGAGAAGTTCCCAATTACACCAATTAATGAAGTGGAGCACTTTAGAGAAAAGGCAGAACATGCATACTTCACCTCTTGTCCACCAGCAGCTAACAACTAACTGGACAACACCAGTGATCCTGTAATTTTATACCAGTGGTCTAAGATTATAAGCAGAGGCTGCTTTCTCAGAAATTTGATTAGATGTGTGTTGAAATGACTCTTTCATAGCATTTTATGTTTACCAACGAAAAAGTTAGTGAAGTAGAAGAGGACATATAAGAGAAAAGAGGTATCAAATCTCACAGAGGTCTAACTAGAAACTGCTGAATCCTGGTCTTTGACTGCAGAGATGCAATGTGTAGGAAGGGACAAAAGGACATGTTATGGGCATGGTCCTGATTTTGTTGTATCCACCTATTTTTGTTGTTCACCAATGCTAGAAGTTGTGGACTTGTATTTTAAACTTAAAAATGACCAGGTTTAATGCATCAGGAGGCAGCCATAAATAGGCAGGGAGACATTATCTGTAGTATGACAGGAGTCAAATTTTGCAGGAACACTGTAGCATTTCAAGATACAACTTTTAAAATCTGTCTTTCTCACAACTCTGTGTGCTCATCAATTTCAGATAATAACAGTAGCATCATATAATAAAAACTGATTATCCCTAATACTGATGTGTGTATGTACAATCTCTGAAAGAACGCAACCAAAATCATTCCTCACATTCTTTGTACTAAACAGGGATTCATAAACAGCACCTGCACGCAGACTGCCTATTGGCTGCTGAATGCAATAGTTAACCCAAATATTAGAGCCTTTAATGCCTCTTGAGTTGGCTTACAACCAATTCAAGATAGAAACAACAGCAGCAGCAATATTAGGAGCAGCATGTATAGTATAGCAACATTTGACTGATACTTTGGTTTTTGGTTAAAACTTCCAAATGTTATATAATACCTATCAAAGATTGTGTTTTTAATAACAACAACAGTAACAGCAACAACACCTGTTTGCATTCATAGACCACCGTTTCATTAGTAGAATTTAGCAGCACTCAAGGCTGCTTACAGTCATACCACCTAAGATGCATGCAGCATTTGGTCAATTCGCCACAATTCGCCAGAGCAAGTTACACAAAACTTAAGCAAATACCAAAAGGGTGAAGTCAAAATTATAAATAGTTCAAATCAGCTTTATAAATTGAACATTATCAGGACTGATATTGATATGTGCTGTTAAGTCAGAACTGACTTATAGCAACCTTAGTAGTATTTTCAAGGTAAAGTGAGATATTTAAGGAGTGTCTTTACCAGTTCCACCCCATGACCTAGATCTCCTGAGACCTAGTCCATGATCATAGGCCAGTTTACAAAGATATGTTTTAACACATTTCCTGAAAGTAGTAGAAGTCGAACGTGTTCACAACTTTAACGTGAGCACATTCCACAATCTTGGAGCCACTCAGCACAATGCCCTCTCCCATATGCATGTCAGATGAGCCTCTGCAGCTATTGGTACTTTCAAACAGTTTTTAAAGAAAACCTGAACATCTGGACAGTCTCATAAGGCCCCAAGCCATTTAGGGCTTTCAAGTTGGATAGATCTGATTTAAATCAAATTTATTTAGATCACAATTTAAATGACAATTTAAATTTTAAAAATATACTTTTTTTACCATTCACTGAAAGAAAAAAAAATCTGACAACAGTTATTGCAATGTTTTCTTACTGATAGTAACAAAAAAAGTGAGGGACTTTTAGAATTAAAAGTGGCTTTTTAGGCCAGATGGGTGGAGTATAAATCAAATCAAATCAAATCAAATCAAATCAAATCAAATCAAATCAAATCAAATCAAATCAATAAATCAATAAATCAATACATACATACATACATACATACATACATACATACATACATACATACATACATACATACATACATACATACATACATACATACATACATATTTGTGCACACATTTTCAGTGAATTTAGGGTCAATAGAGTTATTGCTTTTCTCACTCACAACTTCCTCTTGTGTACATAAAGACCTCAAAGGGAAAGACATCCTTCTACCAGGACAAAACCACATGCTCTACATATTATCCTCCTTCCCAAACGCCCTATACTGAACTACTGGATAGCTCAGTAGTTTAGGTTGGGAGTTCACTTCTCCACTGTGCCTCCTTGACACAGGGGCTGGACTTGATAATTTGTAGGGTCCCTTTTAGCTCTGCAGTTCTAAATTTCTAAGATTCTATCTTCAGATTCCTCTTTCTCCTGCCCCTCACTCAGCAGCCTTTCACAGATGCCAAGAGAATAATCTCCATATAGGGGCTCTAATTTTAGCAGCATATCCATAATTTCTCTATAAACACAATTAGAAAGAAACAGAAATGGGACTTTTTTGGGGGGGTAAGAAGAGGATTTCTGGGCCTGCATACATCACAATCCCATTCTCAAGCTGAATATGGACTGGGATCCCAATTTCTCTTTTGGACCCATTTCCAGTGTTAATTTAGTTTCGTATTTCCTCATATTTTTCTAGTGGTTAGTTTTGTATTTCCTCATATTTTTCTAATGGTCTATTATTCAGACCAAGGTTCTTTTACAAACCCTATTACATTAATAATGAAGCTAGACTGCCACTTTCAATATGGAACAGAGTTCCTGTGTAGAATAGAAGCATGGAAGACATGGTCGCAGTAGTGATGGTAAAATGTATCTATGGAAGTTTTCTAAACCAATGAGAGAACATGTAGTTTTGGCCCTCCTCCCTTATCTAATGATTTTTAAAACTGCTTTTCCCCCCTTTCTTTCAGTTTCAGAAGCACCAGAGTACAGTTAATAAATATATCAGATAATTTTCACTACATTAAGAGCACTGAAGTTCCAGTTTAAGAGATGGAGGATTAATCACTTGAATATTGGAGAGGAAGAGCTGAGCAAGGTATAAAGTGTATACACAGACTTCCAATTCCTTTTAACAGTCAATTACACTGATATGGACAAGTAGGCCAGGATATGGCACGGACAATAAGGCCTTTGCCCCCCCCCCTTCAAGATTTCATTTTAAATGTTATCTTTACTTTTGCAACCTTCTACTTCTTTGGCTTCCCTGACCACGCTCCTAGTTTTAGCTGCCTTGGGTTCTTTCAAGGAGAAAAGTGAAGTAAAAATATTTTGAATGTTTAAAATAATTAAATAAATATACAGCTGTTGCTAAAGACAGACAAGCAGGCAGGCAGACTCATGTGTACGTTTATACACACACAAACACACACACACACAAATATGTTACATGGGGACTTTTTGCCTCTGTTCAATGATTCTAGTACTCTGTTCCATTCTTCCAACCCTCTTCCCAGTTTTCTCCTGCATTCAGTCTGCACTCTGTGTCTGTGCTGAACCTGCTCAGTCCCTACTGGTGTGTTCTGTCTTTTCCCCCTCCACCGATTCTGTCCTATGCTTCCCTAATCATTGGAAAACTGTTAAAAAATAAGGAAAAATCTTTCCAAGAGACTAGAAAATATTGGAGTTTACTTCCCAGAAAAGGATCTAATTTATTAATTCTTCCATACCAATGAACAATGACTATATAGATAAGCATTTACTCTGCTACTGTTACAAAAGACATTTAGCAATTTCATTTATAACATTCCATAGCTACTCGTTTTTCAATACAAAGAGAACACATTCCTGACAAAAAAAAATGAGACATTTATCTCTGAATGACCCCTACCACTTCACTGCTGCTTAGTGGTGTGTGCTATAGCTGCTGGGTTTGGTGCTCTGTAAAATGACAGGCTATTTGTGGAGAACTTTAGGATCCTACCTCATATTTTAGCATCCACTAGGGACTGGTAAACCACCTCTGAGTACTGTCACTACAGGGAAAACCCAGAAAGGGGATGCTGTAAGTAGGAATCAACTTGACAGCACTTAATTTTTATTATTCTGCTCAGAGGTAGGTGCTGAAACAGGATAACCAACAGAACTATTTGCCTCAGCTTCCTGCAAAGCACCCACCCCATATCCACACTGCCTCAGCTCCTATGTATGGCCTGCACACTGTTAATCAGCACTGCCTATACATATGTGTATATATACAGTGGGGTCTTGACTTAAGAACGGCTTGAGTTAAGAACATTTTGACTTAAGAACCACTCTCATAGGAAAATATTGACTTGACTTACATACTTAGATTTGAGTTAAGAACTGAAAAAAACCACGTGGGAGGCAGGGAAAGTGCAAAATGTGAACTTTCAGTTAACTGTTGGCCAGTGAAAAGGGTGCCTATCTGCTTCCTCACTCCTCCCAGTGTTTAGAGAGTGGATTGGGAGACAGTCTTCGGATTGCCTGGTACTGTACTGCCTGGACTGTATTTTCCCTGCCTTCCCTGAACCTTTCTTGACCTAAGAAAAAAAGAAACAAAATATCCCCCTCTAGTGGTCGAATGCAGAATAGCAGCTTCCCATTAATTTCTATGGACGGAAAAGAGCAGATATGGATCAAATGGTTTTCAATGCATTCCTATGGGAAATGCAGATTTGACCTGAGAACTTTTTGACTTGAGAACCGCCTTCCAATACGGATTAAGTTCTCAAGTCAAGACCCCACTGTAGGAGGCAACTGCCTCAGGCCATAGACTCTTTGGACCATTCTGGCTTAGAGACCTGGCCACACAGACTGCAGGCCTTTAGTTCTTGTGTCTTCTGCTAGTTCTTCAGTACCTGAATTTTAATCAAACTTCATGCAGGCATGATTTAGATATTTAATTTTTTTAAAAAATCATTCTTTTGACAAATAAAAACCATTTTTAAATTTAAATAATGATTTAAATCAAATTCATTTTTAAAAACTATGGACTTTCATCTATCCTGCATACAAGGTCCACAGATTTGCTTGATTGATACTGTTAACAGTTAGCCCTTTTGTCCTGCAAAAACCCTGAAGTTATATAGATGTACTACTAGCAGTTAAAAATAATGACAGCATCCAAACAACATCAGTTCCTGTACTGCTACCTGTCAGCAGGCCAGTGAAGACCAGTTTGCAGCTGTCTCTGGATAACTGAAAGCCACAATGCCAAGAAATCTTTTCGTTAAGTAGACACAGTGCAGAAAAGAAAAGCAGATTTTTTTCCTTTTCAGCCAGATCTTGAAAGAGTGTAAGATGTGAGCTGCGAGATCCCATCTGTGCATTTCTTTCACAACTAATGCATACTACAACTAAATGGACAAATTCGTCCGTCAGTTAGTCATGGGGTGAGAGAAGAAAGCCCCCTTTTTTAAAAAAAGGGTTAATATCAACAACCACATACTCTTTTTAAAGAGCCCCAAGGGGGAAAAATTAACAGTAGCTGTTGTGGTTAGCTCAGTGCTTTACAACAGTGACTACAAGCCTGTTTTTCCCTTAGAAGGAATGAATTTAGCAAAACAGGAGGCACGTTTTAGGCACATAGTTTGAAAGGTACCATTGGTACCGTATATTAATGAGTGTAGGGCCTTAGCAGAAATGAAGAGATCGAACAGTCATACGAACCAGGGAGGTTTACCCAGTGCCTTCTTTTGAAGTTTAGAGGCTAAATAAGTTTACCAAATAAATGAACAAGGAGTTTGAGAAACCGCTGGGTTAATTCATTACATAATCCATACTGTGAAAGAGAATATATACTCTATAGCAGATTTTTTTTTGTTTCCTTGAGTGAACACACTCTTAAAAGCCATGTCACTGAGCTGCACGTATTTGCTGCTTTCTACAAATTCATCCATACACTTTTGTTTTCTGATTATTCAAAATCAAACAGAATTGTCAAAGATTTCCAAAGCAATTCTAAGACATTAGCTTTTTTTCCTGCTCACCCAGTGAAAGGGGTAGTCAGGAGAAAGTAGAAGGTAAGGAGGCTCACAGTGCCCAGCCAGAAGATTCAGGACCTTTTTAGTTACAAATAGCGATGGGGACATTCCTATATGAATACCCCTGCACAGCTGGAGTTAAAAAGGGTCCGGCCCCTGGGACCGGACCGCCCACTCACACATCTGCTGCCACCGCTGGCCTCACTCATCCTTTCAATCGCTCCTGAGCTCCATTCTCTTCCCAGTCATCTAGCCACTCCTGATAGAGCAAGGAAGGATGATTCTCCATGCAAGGCTGCCAAGTGGCTAGCCAAGCAGCACTCCGGAGCGACTGGAAGGAAGAAAGGGGCCGCTGGTGCTGGCTGATGTGTGCGTGGACGGTCTGGCCCCAGGGGCTGGACCCTCATTAACTCTAGCTGCGTGGGGATATTAGTATTTGCATACGAATACCCCCATCTCTACTTACAAAGCATCTGCTTAGCTTGTTTAGGTAAACAGAAGCAGCTCAGGACTAAAGGGACTCAGAAGCATTATGATCAATGAAATACTTTTTTCCTCAACTTCAACCATATCTGTAGCCTACAAACCATAACATTAATGCAGCACGGTCGAAGACATACATTTTACGCTGAAGGCTAATTCTGCTACTAGTTCCAAGTAGAGTAGACTCAATTGTTAAATAATGAATAAACGCTTATGTAAATCCCACTGACTTAATGGATTTATTCTAGTTGAGACTATGAACAGGATTCTGGTCAAAAAAGCAACAAACTTCAAAAAGTTCAAAACATTTAACAAAAACATTTCCCCAGTCAATTTTCATCCATTAGGCACAATAGCCATAACAACATAGCGCTTTTTAGCATAGTTCCAACAAGCTCCTAGGTTCCACTACATATATATATATAAATGTATTTTTTTATAATGTACTGGATATACTCGAGTACTGTATAAGTTTAGTTTTTCAGCACATTTTTTTTTTGCTGAAAAAACACCCACTCGGATTATACTTGAGTCAGTGTCAAAATTACATGTTCTCCCTTGCAGTGTGGGTGTTCTCTGTACTCCCCCGCTCATCTACGGGCGCCTGCAGCCTCTGTGGGTGGTCAGATGACCAGGGTTAAATACACTGCATTTCCGCTTCAAGGACACTCCTATCTTCCTCCTTTTGCATATTCTATGTACCCACCTTCTCCTCCCACCTTCCTCCTCCATTTTCCGTCTCCCTCCATCTTGTTACACAGCAGGAGAGCAGTAGGTAAGTGCAGCATCCGTTATGAGTGCTCCCTCTGCAGGCACTGAAGCATGTCTCGCAGCTCAGAAGGGCAGGTTAAAAAAAACATCAACCTACTGATGACTCAATTAATGTAATTTTATTGGCATCTATTTTTATTTTTGAAATTTACCAGCAGCTGCTGCATTTTCCACCCTCGGCTTATACTCGAGTCAATAAGTCTTCCCAGTTTTTTGTGGTAAAATTGGGTGCCTCAGCTTACGGTATATTCGGGTCAGCTTATACTTGAATATATACATTTTTTAAAAAAAACTTTGAAAAGTGCATAGTGCCGTATAGACCTTTACCTGTGCAAATTTTACCTGTGTACATTTTTGCAAGCTGTTTCTATATTTATTTTACAGACAAGATTACCAAGTAACCAAAATCAAAAGGCTAAGCCAATTTTAAACAGGAAGTTGAACTGATGTCACCTATATCCACCACTCTTCCCTTTCCCAAATTTTGTCAGGAGATATACACAACTGGAATTTCTATAGATAAGAGTGAATCTTTTTGGTGACCACCTGCTTCACACGCTCAACATGAAACAAGAAAATGTTGTGCCAATTCTCCATAAATCACGGAAAGCTAAAGCTTCCAACTTTATGCAAGGCTGAAGAAAGAATCTAATTGTCTGCTATCTTGTAACACTAATAAGACGGAAGAAGTCAACAGCCATTTTCTCATTTCTCAGAGGAGTTTGGAGGTAGTTAAAATCAGCAATAATCTCTACATCTTCTTCTAAACATATCTGAGGCTCTACACAAAATAAGGCCCACACTTTCTCACCTGTGTGCAAAACAAGTAACTCAAGGGAATGTGACTTCCAATAAAATTGCTAGTCAAAACATGCTTATGGGCCTTCCAGAATGGTGAACAAAAGCTGCCAAATCAACATGTCTTCAGCCACTTAGTAATAAAAGAGAATGTGTGTCTATCTGTAAGAGCAATAGCTCTAAGACCGTCATCCAGTACCTAGACATCTGAAACCTGACATGCACAAGAAAGGTATCACAGAGATGCACATCTGGGGTTTTATGTTAAAAAGGCAAAGGTTCCCCTTGGCGATTTGTCCAGTCGTGTCCAACTCTAGAGGGCGGTGCTCATCCTCGTTTCTAAGCCATAGAGCCAGCGTTTGTCTGTAGACAGTTTCCATGGTCACGTGGCCAGTGTGACCAGACACGGAATGCTGTTACCTTCCCATTGTAGTGGTACCTATTTATCTACTCACATTTTACATGCTTTCAAACTGCTGAGTTTTATGTTACTTGTTCTTAAAATGTCCTAATTAACTATAATGTGCCCTTGTGTCTAAATCCGACACTACTGACTCCAGTCATTAGACTGAAGGCTTCCATAGTCCACTAAGTTGGAGCAGATGCAGTCCAAAGCCTAGTTATATGGTAGCCCTCAACTAATGGACACAGAGAGGGCAGACTCTTCCCTCATTGTGCTGTAGGGTGCACAACGGCAGGAAGAATGTCTAGGATTCCAGCTGCAATGACCTTCCTCAGATAGGGTGAAGACAATGTTTGGAATTCTGACAAGAGCATAACTTAGCTTGAAGGCTTTAGTATATCAAGCCAAAGGCTATTCCTAAAGGCTATGTGAAAGTCGCCTTTTTTGCTAATATTCTACAAAATGCTTGTAGAATCAATGCAGCAATCAGCACATGATGACCCCTCTGTCCATGCTCCAGCAATTCCTTCAATAAAACTCAGACGTTCATGGCACACTAGATATTACCAGTGAATACTTGTGTTAATGAGCTGGTCCATTTTACAACTATTATTTCATCTACTTACATGTACAACATATTACACTGGTCTACAATTTTTTTTAGAAATCATCTGCCTCAGGGATAAAATGTACTTATTTATTATGTGTTTTGATGTGCTGAATTCAAATATGAGAATTAAAACAACTGATTGGCTACTGATTCCAAGATATTATGTATATTGTATAGATAGTAGGATTTTTATCATAAGTTATAAACCTGGATCTTTTCATGTGTTTATGTTTACTATACATGGTAATATTTCACCTGTCCTGTTTATGCAATACTTTAAAAATTAGAAAAAAGGATTATGTAAATAAAATGGATTATGGAAAAAAGGCAAAAAACTATTACGTACATAGTTTAGTGCTATTCAGTGTTTACTTACAGCTTCTTGGCTTGTCTTCTGTATTCATTAAATGGAACGGTTTAGGGCCTCGATATTTGGCAGAACACCTTCTACCACCAAGTTCTACCCGTGTCACTCGCGCGAGCCAGGAGGTGAGGTTGAGGAGCCTAACGCCGAGGGAGGCCCGGAAGGAGAAGACAAGAAATCGGGCCTTCTCGGCGGTGGCTCCTCGCCTCTGGAACAACCTTCCCCCGGACATTCGCGCGGCCCCCTCGCTGGGTATTTTTAAAAAGCAATTAAAGACAATGATGTTTCGGCAGGCCTTCCCCCCCACCCCCCCTTAGCTAATCCTGATTTTCCTTTTTTCTTTTTCTTAGTTTATAATTTCATGGTTGAAAGTTTTCTTCTTTGTAAATTCGTTTTTAGTTATTGTTGTACCCCTGTTGTGAGCCGCCTAGAGTGGTCTATTGACTAGATAGGCGGGATATAAAATAAATAAATAAATAAATAAATAAACATCTATTTTAGTCATTTCTGGTTTAAATTGAGATTAGAGATGGGGTTATTCATATATGAATACAAATATCCCTGACATAGATGGACCTAATGAGGGTCCTGCCCCTGGGACTGGACTGTCCACTCACACGTCCTGCTGCGGCACCAGTACCGCTTGTACTGCGAATGGCGCCAAGAGCACTGCTCTCTTTCTGCTCGACTGGCTTCTCCAGGCAGGGGGTGGGAGGACGAGTCTCCCCACATGGCTACCGAATAGTTGTGCGGGGCCAGCTGCATTGGGGATATTTGTATATGAATATGAATATCCCCATCTCAAACTGAAATGGCATCCTCCAACATTCCCAAGTCAAGGGTCTTATATACTGACACAATAGAATATCTTGAGAACTAGAGCCAATCAACAATTTTAAGCATCGTTTTCATTTTCAGTGACCCAGAATTAGTAAAGTTTGACTACATTTATTTTGGAAGCATTTTGGCTATAGACCAAAATACTTCCAAAATAAATATTGCCCATTACAAAAAAGTAGAAGAATCAAGCAATCTAGTGAGTAGAAGTGTGATAGGGAGCAATATAAGATAAAGTAACCCTATGGAAAATGTACAGATGTAGTCATGGTCTGGTGCAGTGGATAGAGTGAGGGACTAGGACGTAGAGACCTGTGGAACTGGTAAAACCACTCCTCAATTTTCTCACTTACCGTGAAAGCCCTCTTAGGTTCACTAAAAAGCAGATTTGACTTATCAGCATTTAATGTAATGTAAAGTGACTCTAAGCATCTGTTGGACAAGGAATTTTGCCTTCCCATCTACAGGCATTTGACACACCTGAGCTATCCCATCCTCACCAGTATTAATAAACTCTCTACTTCAATCAGCTTCTCAAAATTAAGAACTAATTACTTGTGAAACCAGTATGACTGGATAAACTTAATATCAAACATCATAGTTGTTTAGTCGTTTAGTCGTGTCCAACCCTCTGTGACCCCATGGACCAGAGCACACCAGGCCCTCCTATCTTCCGCTGTCTCCCGGAGTTGTGTCAAATTCATGTTGGTAGCTTCGATGACACTGTCCAACCATCTCATTCTCTGTCGTCCCCTTCTCCTCCTGCCTTCACACTTTCCCAACATCAAGGTCTTTTCCAAGGAGTCTTTTCTTCTCATGAGATGGCCAAAGTACTGGAGCCTCAGCTTCAGGATCTAATATCAAACATGCTTACTGTAATTTGTACTTCTTATTTATTTATTCCATTTATACCCCGCCTATCTGGTCATATTGACCACACTAGGCGACTTATCAACTGTAGCCTTCCATATTGAGCAGAAATCAATATATGTTATATCATCCAAGTAATACTTGATCAAACATTAACAAAGTATTTGTTGGACATTCCCGTTTCAAAGATCAACGTGAATGTTTAGAAGAGTCTTAGATGCAGTATAGTCATTTGAGGTAAATACTAGCATTGTACCAAGGCTTATTATGGACTTACTGCCATAGAATGGTCATTCGACTAGATAGGCAGGGTATAAATAAATAAATAAATAAATAAATAAATAAATAAATAAATAAATAAATAAATAAATAAATAAATAAATAAATAAATAAATAAATTCTCCATTGTGGTCAGGAACTGCCACAGTAACACAACTTTAAATGTAAAGCACTGCATAGCAGTGAAAAACCAACAATGGATCCTTTTGCAGTTTTATATTTTATTAAGACATCATGGAAGAAGGGACCATATAAGACTGAGGAGGGAGGCAAAGGTAACAGAAGCATTAGCTTTTAAAATTTCTTAAAAGTGTGTATGTCTTTTAAAGCAATGTTGCACATTGTTTTGAAGAAAATATTCTGAATAAAATAGAAGTAAATAATGAAATAAAAATTTGGAGCTTCTTCAAGATGCTTGTCCTAAATGAAGGTGGCTACAAGAGACCTCATCTATGAACTGAGTGCCAGACAAGCTTCCTGGTGGAACACATTTCATTTTGGTGCCAGGTAAAGAGATTTCTCTTCTTCCAGGAATTCTAAAATTTTCATTACTATGTTTTGTCTTGTTGTTTAGTCATTTAGTCGTGTCCGACTCTTCGTGACCCCATGGACCAGAGCACGCCAGGCCCTCCTATCTTCCACTGCCTCCCGGCAGCTTCGATGACACTGTCCAGCCATCTCATCCTCTGTCGTGCCCTTCTCCTCTTGACGTCACACTTTCCTAACATCAAGATCTTTTCCAAGGAGTCTTCTCTTCTCATCAGATGGCCAAAACTATGTTTTGTATTTGTATTAAATGCACATTTTTCATGTTTCTTATACAGTACTTAACCTACTTTATCAGGTGATTCACTCTGAGAACCTTCTGTTATAGAGGGAGCCTATATAAATAAACAAACATAAATAAACAAACCAATATCAATACTGAATATAAAACTAAACAAGCACTACTCAAGACTATTCCACCCACACATCTGGAAGTAAGGCATTCTAAAAAAACTGTTACATTATTCTAATTTAAAACGCTTATGCCATTTTTAAAAACTTGCACTGGTCACTACCTCGGACTCATTTAAGAAGACAGGCTATAGATATTTTAAATAAATACATATGTTCTTGAAAAGAAAAAAATGATTAACTGGGAGTCAGAAGATAACATTGGTTGGACTAAAACCTCTGACTTGTTCTTTGACTAAATGAATTTGCTTCATGCTTGCAGCCAGCCTGGTGGGAAATGACAGGAGAACACTGGGCAGAGGTTTCCTTTCTTCTGGCAGAAACTATGCAGAAACTGAGAATCTGAACCCACATGAACGCTGGTGATGATGACTCTTTAGATTATCTCAAATTGCACACACATTTTTTCAACTGAAAAGGAAGCACAAGATGAATTCTCTGTATGATGAAGGCAGTTGCTTTTGAAAGGAAGTCGATACTTATCTTTTATAGCAGGATCAGAAGTCAAAACTCCAGCAAGATTTTGCAGAAAGCAACACAAACCCAACGGAGGGAAAGCGGTATCAGTGATCATCTATTTGGTTCTACCTGGCTTACTCATATTTTGTTTGATTAAATTACACCAGACATTAAATCATTGCTTTTATGATCATTTAGTTAATAACCAAGAGAACTGTGACTAAATTTTAAAGAGAGTGCTGGCTTTCTGAGCATGAAAGGTACCTTCTAATACGTAACATGCTATCACAGATGTTAAGCTTTGAGACTTAATGCTGCATAGCAAAGCCATCAAAAATCTCAGTTTGAGCAAAGTTCAAGTATTGCATAGGTAACAAAATGGAATCTTCCCCTGCATTCACTTATATCCCCTCAAACCTAAGCAGCTTTCAAGAAAGATTATTTCTTTAGTCCATAGCTCTAGAATCCCCCAGCCAGCCTAAGCTGTAGCCATGATGGCTGAAGGATTCTGGGAGCTGTAGTCCAAATAAAAGTTTTTCAACATTCCAAGCTGTGAATCAATAGCACATCAGAATGGTAGCTATTCTGAACTCATGGGAGCAACTGCATCTCTGTGCATATATCAACTTTCAAGTGATGGGGTGTCTGTGAACACAAAGGGCCTTTACTTGAGGAAGAATGAAAATACGATGTGCCTCCTCCAGCTGTAGTACTGTAGTCTGTAACACACATTTAGAGCCCTAAGAACTAAAAAATTCTACTCCATGAAAACTTAAATTTTAGATGAAAAAAGTAAGCATGGCGTTATGTATATTTTCATGTTCCACAGTTTACATAATTTATTCTGTTTCTGCTAATATGGTGATGGATAATAATAATAATAATTTATTGTCACTGTAAGTATATACACAGTATACCATACAACGAAATTCACAGACACCCAGAGACCAGACACATGCACACACATAACATTCCCCAAACACTCCCCACCCACTAGAAGTCCCCCACTAAAAATACAAACATCTACTGGATAGACTTAAATATAAATCTATGATTGTTTAATTCCCACCCACCCCAATGCAGATAAAGGGATGTGGTAGCGCTGCAGGTTAAACTGCAGAAGCCTCTGTGCTGCAAGGTCAGAAGACCAGCAGTCGTAAGATTGAACAAGCATCCTTAGAAAGAACAATCTGTGTTGAGCCTTTTCCAGCACCTCTGAGGTATTTATGCTCCAAGTGATGTTTTCCTTAACATGGACACCAAAAAACAAAACAAAAAATCCCTTCACCTTTTCTACCCAGTCTCCACTGATGAATATTTGTGGAATATTCATCCCCTATTACAAGTGTAACATACACCTCTGCTCTCACCTGTCCGTCACAGCTGGGCAGGGGAACATCAGCCAATGAGAGGACGGAGGGTGGTGCAGAAGGGGGAGGAGCTGGATTATATAAGGGTGTGTGATGTGTAAGGTGGAATTCTGGAGTGTTTTTTGGGAGTTTTGGAAGATGAGAGAAGTTGTTTGAGAGAGTGAGATAGATCTGGGAGAGCTAGTCAGTGAGGGAAAAGTATGTGTGATTTAGTAATTGAAAACCGTGATTAACAACTTGATTTACTACCTGTGATTTACTCCCTTTCATTTTGCATAAATCAATAAACAACTTATTTGTTTGAAAGAAACACTTGTCCTTTTTGAGTATTAATGATAGGTTGGTGGCAGCAGTTTGAAGAAGAGTAGTGAGCACTATTGGAGGCCTGTATTGGTAGAGGCTGCAGAGTGGCCCGCTATAACAAGCTCCTTAGTTTCTGAAGTATTTAGAAGCAAGTTATTCTCACTACATCATTTTACCAATCGTTCCACCTCGTCCCTATAAGCAGACTCATTTTCCTCTGAGATAAGCTCCATTACTGTGGTATCATCTGCAAACCTAACAATGGTATTGCTGTTATAAGTAGAAATACAATCATATGTATAGAGGGTATAGAGGAGGGAACTCAGCACACAGCCTTGTGGTGAACCAGTACTAAGGCTGAGAACCACTGATGTATATTCACCTACTCTAACCCTCTGACTGCAATCAGACAAAAAACTGTCTATCCACTGTCTACAAGTGGAATATGGAAGTCACATGTCTCTTAATTTAACCATCAGCCTCTGAGGGAGGATGGTATTAAATGCCGAGCTGAAGTCCACAAAAAGCAGCCGTACATAGTTCCCCTGCTGTCCCACATGTGGCAATGCAGTATGAAGGACTATAGCTACAGCATCCTCCGTTGATCTATTTGCTCTATACGCAGACTGGTGGGTATCAAAACTCTGGGGGAGAGATGATGTACTATGACTCCAAACCAGTTTTTCAAAACATTTCATCACTACTGAAATGAGTGCAACTGGTCGGCAATCATTTAGACTGGAAATGTGAGATTTCTTGGGCACAGGAACAATAGTGGAGCACTTAAGACAAGATGGGACACTCGATAGTAGCAATGACTGGTTAAAGGTTCTAGTGAAGACTCTGGACAATTGGTTCACACAATCCTTCAACACTCCTCCAGGGACGCCATCAGGTCCAGCAGCCTTCATTGGATTGGCAGCTTTCAACACTCACCTCACCTCATGCTCTTGCACTTTAAGAATGAAACTGCTATGAGCCAGGGACTGAAAAACAACCCTTGTTGATGTTTCCACTTCAAACCAAGCAAAAAAGATGTTCAGTTCCTTTGCCCATGCTGCATCACTCACCACAGCTCCAGTATTGGTCTTATAGTTGGTAAGATGCTGGATTCCTTGCCACACTTGCCTGCTATTACTGCTGTCCAGATGGTGCTCAATCCTCCCTTTATAGTCTAACTTGGTCTCTCTGATGTCTCTTCTCAGGTTTGCTCGGGCCATACTATAAAGGGCCCTGTCACCAGACCTGAAGGCAATGTTCTTTTCCCTTAACAGCTGCTGTATTTTCCTAGTCATCCAGGGCTTCTGAATGGGGTAGGCCCGGATCTGTTTCTCCACTGTGACGGTATCTGTGCAATTCCCAATATAACACGCCACTGTTTGTGAACATCTCCAGGTCCTGATGTTCAAAAGCCTCCCAATTATTCTGATTGAAGCAGTCCTGCAGATGTTGGGAAGCACCATCTGGCCAAACTCTTATGGTTTTAATAGTGGGGAGAACAGTTTTCCTGATGGAAACATATGCAGAGAGTAAAAACAAGCACACATGGTCAGACTGTCCCAGATGTGCTAATGGTCGGACCCTGTAGCCCAGCATGATACTGTATTAGAATAGACCTTATCCAATATATTGGTCCCTCTGGTGGCACAACTAATATGCTGATGGAATTTTGGGAGTGCCACTTTCAAACCCACATGATTGAAGTCTCCTGGTATGATATGCACTGCGCTGGGATATGTGCTCTGTTGTCTGCTGATGGTATCATATAAATATCCAATGGCCAAATTGGCATTTGCATCTGGTGGAATATAAACCGCAGTTATCATAGTCACAGAGAACTCTCTCGGAAGGTTGAAGGGCCTGCAGCTGACAGTCGCATGCTCTAAATCCGGGGAGCAATGTTTGTCCACAGTCACTGTGTTTGTGCACCAGTTGTTATTAACATACACACAGAATCCTCCTCCTCTGTTCTTACCAGAATCCTTTGTCCTATCATAACACTGTGCAGTAAAGCCCGCTAGCTCCACCACAGAATCTGGAATAAGTGAATGCAGCCAAGTCTCTGTAATTAGTAGACTGCAACTATCCCTAATAATACTATTGGTTACCATCCATCTTATTAACCAAGGATCTGACATTCGTGAGATAGAGACTGGGAAGAGGTGACCTGTATGGTTGCTTCTGTAGCCTAGCTAGTGCACCGGCTCTGCAACCCCACTTCTTTTTCCTTTCTCTAGGACTCCTTTGCCTCCTTCCTGTTGGGATGACAATCCCTTGCTATGTTCTCTGGAATATTGTGTAAACTGAGAAACTCAGCTGTGACATTTTGACTGCGACAGACCCCTATTTTAAGTAGGCCTTGCCGGCTGCATGTGTTATCTGCCCAACAAAACATACTAGAAGTAAAAAAGTCAAACAAAAAAAAACACACAAGGCACCGATGTACCTATGCACCGATGTAGCAAGATCAAGGAGAACCAGCAGGGTGCATCTTCTCCTGTTGGCCTCCTTAAAAAGGCCATCGTGCAGTGAGACCAGTGTTGTCTCAGTACTCCATTGTGGCCTGAATTCAGACTGGAATAGGTTGAGGCAATCCTGCTCCTCCAGGTATATCTGGAGCTGATTAGCCACCACTTGCTCAGTCAGTTTGCCCATAAAAGATACATTGGCAATCAGACAAAAGTTGCTGAGATTAACCATAGTCAGCTGAGGAAGTTTAATAATGAGCCGGATAATATATTCTTTTACACGTGAGGGGAGAATTCCCTCCCTCGGTGAGGAGTTCACAACATTCACAACCCATTCAACCATAGCCCAGTTGGCAGCTTTTATATGTCAAGCTGGGCAAAGGCAGATGATATAACTTGAATCTCAACCCTATACATGACTAGACAGAGTTGAATCTCATTTAGTTCAACTGCATTCACTCCCAGGTAAATGAGGCTGCCGTCTAAACCTTATACAAGAGGCTTTTGTGTTAACCCAGAGGATTTTTTTCTCTCCAGTGAACAAAACTTAATGACATATCACATCCTGATTTTAAAACTCCCATTTGAGAAACAGTTGTGTTTTTTGTTTTTAAAACTGTTGCAAACCTACCTAAAGCAACCATAAGCTTCCTAGCGTCATGATCTTCAAATGAGCATTGAACAATTTTTTGGTCATAGGACCCTCCATGCAAAACATGTTTGTTTATTCATTTGTTACATATATATCTCTTGCCCATCTAGAGCCAGAGTACTACTCTGGGCAACTAACAACAATTAAGATAACACAGCCCAATACCACCTACAAAGACATACGTAATTAGAAAACCAAGAAACATTAAAAACCCAAGGTTTCCCCCCAAAAAAGACAGAAATGTGGACGTCAAATCAAAATCAAGATCAACTCAGTACATGGGCCAGTAAGGTGTTACACGCCTAAGATGTTTCCAAAGCTTCTTTGAACAGTATGGTTTTAACCTGTTTTTGGAAGGACAAGAGGGACAGGGCCTGTCATGTATCTGCAGGTAACACATTCCATAGCATTGCGGCCACCACTGAGAAGGCCCAGTTCCTGATCTTAGTTTTCTAAAACTCTATCAGGGTGGCCATCCACATACATGGCTGGTCCAGGTGGCCTGGGTGGACAATCTTAAACAGAGATAACAAGGTTCTGCTAAAAATGAGAAGGAGTGAGAAGGGGCACAAAAACCCATGAACCTTGAAATTTTAAAAAATGATTTTTTTAAAATTTTTGTTCTGTTTTGTTTTGCATTAAACATTGCCAGGGTACATGCCACCTCTAAATAACCAAAGTGCTGCTTTTGGAGGCTTCCTGACACAGCTATTCAACTTTTCTTTTGCTGGAGAACTGCATTTTTGGGAGAGAAGAGAGTCTGATGGGCATAATAATAGACCTGCTGGGCTGGGAAGGGCCTTCTGGATCATAAAGTCTGGTCCCTGTCAAGGAGGAACAGGGTAATCAAACCCCCAATCAACTCTGTTGCCACAGTGAGATGCCTAAACCACTGAGCTATGTGCTGCAGCTAGGACTTTAGGACTGCTTGTACCATTATTTTATTTCATTTGCTTATATAATTTCTACCCTGGCTTCTTATCTGTAGAGGGACTTAAGGAGCTCCACTCCTGCTTTAGAGCATAGTCTTACATCCTCAGATAAGTGATCTTGCAGGTCATCATGGCATACATACTGAAACAGCCTAAAAATAAATAAATCATATCGCACAAATTATGCAGGCGAAATATATACAGGGACTATGTTCTCGGGCAGCATGACCTTATGCAATAGCAAACACACTCCCATGCTTATCTACCACAACTTTTCAGTGACGGTGGTAGGCTGCCCTTTGGGCTTCCCACTTCCCATTACAAAATCTCCTCAAGGGTCTGGTATACCAACTGAACATGCTGGTCACAGGAATGGCCCATTGTTCGCACTCACAGGAGCAGAGATTCCTGACAATCTCACCAACATAATCTCAACATGCTATTTAGGATGGTATCAGTCAACAGCAGAGCCACCCAATACTGTAGCTGGATTCCTCTTTTAGGTCATATGAAACTCTGAGCTGCAGGCATTTCCCTCCTCACTGCAGTCAATATATAGGCCCTGTTCTCTTCACTAGCCCTGCCCCACCCCACAGTGCAGACATAAGGGTACACTCCACCCTTGTACTGGCACAATAATCTGATGCTGAAGACGTCCATCAGGAACCAATAAAGCCCCTATTCCTACCTCTTCCCCCAGCATTCCCTGCTTGGCATTTACTTTCACACAGGGCGGAATATTATTACAAAGGACCAGAAAGCAAGTGTGGGCTTCTAATAATTCAGCCCACACTCCTCCTCACTCAGTGCCAACTATACATTGTATTAGACCAGGCATTTAAAAGAATGCATTCAGAATGACCCCCATCAGACCACACCACACTGGACAGTCTGTTTCAAGCAAGAAATTATTTATTCATTCCTACTTAGCTTCATTATTCACCACATAATTATCTTTAACTTTTTTGGCAATAACTTATTATATACACTACCAAATTCTAATGAGAATGCTCCTGTAATGTTGACTTTTTAAACTGAGATTTAAGTAATGTTGTGATGCACTAATAGCTGAAGCAGAGATAAGTAAACTGGAGCACACAATCTGATTGTCACTCACTTCATAGATACTTAAATATTATATTAAGCTTTTATATATTGAAAATGTACAGTATAAAATGTTTTGTTCACATTTATTAAAATACAATATTTAATAAATATTTCTGCCCAAAAGTACTATCATTTCCTTCAGAAAGCAACCACCATCTACAGATAGATGTAGCAATTCTATATAAGCTTTTCCCATACAGTTCTTGTGATTCATTTCTGTTTTTCAGAATAGCTACCAAATTTGTGCTCCTCAAGCCTGTAAAACTGAAATCCTTTTATCTAAGGCTCTTGATGCCCTTTACTACAGCACAGAAACTGAAATGCAATGGCCGATTTTTGTATCAGATTATATGGGCAGCACAAGTAACCCTCTCCCCACACACACACCAATCTGTTTGTATCGTATGAGACTACTCAACTTTTAAGACCTTCTGGGGAGGCTCTTCTCTCAGTCCCACCACTTTCTGAAGCTCACTCGGTGTGAGGACATGTGAGAAAGCCTTCCCAATGGCGGCTCGCAGGCTCTGGAATGCACTGCCCTGAGAGGCTAGCTTGGCCCCTCTCTCTTGTCCTTCTAACATCAGGAAGGATTTTTTAGGCAGGATATTAAGTAATAAGTGAGGAAAGACTCTGTTTATGAAATTTACAAATTTTTAAATGTTTTAACATTGTTTTTAAACTTAATTGTTTTAAATATAATTTGTGTAGTATTTTAAACCTGCTATTATTGTACAATATGAATTGTTGTCCTCCATGGAGAAAAAGATGGCATATAAATTATTAAGCAATCATCAGTTCCCATTGGGGCATCAAAAACTTACCCCTTTAATGTCTAAATTTAACATATTACTTCGCTACACAACAAACTCCCTGAGTGAGTCTAATAAGATGATGCATTAGATTACAATGGTAGAGGTTTCAACACAAACCCCAAGAATAGCTTTCTGGGGCAAAGTCAGCACCCTCAGGTTTCCATACCATCTAAATCAAATAGCTGCCTGGTGCCCTTGGCAAGACACATGCATGAAATTCTCAAAAGGCCTGGACACCTTCCCAATTATTAGATGTGTTAGAAGGGCATTGTTGTGGCTGGATGATTACATTCTAAACAATATCCAATGAGGTGGCCATTTTTATTTGTGGCAGCAAAAGCAACCAAGAGTTTTGTACCACGTTAAAGACTAACACATATTATTATGCCATACATTTTCATGATTCATTGCTTACTTTAGCAGGTGCATAGACTGTTACCTCAGATGTCTTATTGTAACACAATTTTGGAGGATGGAAGATTGCAATCACTGGGGTTAGAAACAATGGAAACAAAATGTCCTTAACAGTGTCCATTAACAAGCAACAGATGGGCAGTGAAACATAGATAGAGGATGGCCTTACTGATATATTCTTGAAGGGGGGGAAAGCCCTTTTTGTCATTTAAGTCACAGAAGATAGGAATTTTAACTGTTGAAGAATATTTCAGCTGTTTCTTATGAAAATCTATGCTTTTTCTGTTCAAGAGTGGCCACCTTGAGAGCAAAGGGAGAGTATACAGGGAGACTGATGTTTTTTGGTTACTGTCATTTCTGATGTCAACAGACTGGCAACCTATGCGAACCACAAAATGCTGTGGTGAAAGTTAAAAATCATAAGATAGAGGATGCAAGTATATGAAAAGAAATACAACTGTGTAAACTTTCCCCATTGTTTTGCAACTTCTACTCCCAGAACATTAGAGAAGCATTTCCTGATTCAAATGACAACATCGTTGTCAACAGTTGTTGTCTACCACATCCAATATGCAAGTAGTACTGTATGTAATACAATACGGTGAGGTCACTTGAGGTTGACGAAGTACTTGATCGCTGTTGTGCCACCACCTCTCCCCTTGACCCTTGCCCGGCCTGGCTAATCAAAGCAGCCAGGCCTGTGACAATCGAATGGGCTACAGCAATAATTAATGGCTCTCTCCAGGAGGACAGGGTTCCCCTTGCCCTCAAGGAGACACTTAGCAAGGTTTTAGAGAGGGTGGTGGCCGATCAGCTTCAGGCTCTCTTGGATGAAACCAATGCCCTGGATCCATTCCAGTTGGGCTTCAGGCCGCATCACGGTACAGAATGGCATTGGTCACCCTGCTCGATGACCTATTGAGGGAAGCCAATAGGAGCAAAATGTCCTTGTTGGTTCTCTTTGATATCTCAGCCGCCTTTGATGCCATCAACCATGGTATCCTCCTGGGATGGCTTTCTGAGTTGGGGATCAGTGGCCTGGCTCTTGCCTGTATCCGGTCCTTTTTGGAGAACCGTTCCCAGACAGATCAGCTTGGAGAGAGTGCATCGGCCCCTGGGTAGGGTCATCTGGGGGTGTGAAGCTTCATGTCATCAGTATGCTGATGACGCACAGCTCTACATCTCCCTTTTTCCAACAGCAGTGGATGCTGTTGCATCCCTTGAGCACTTCCTGGGGGCTTACTGCAATGGATGTAGGAGAATGGACTGAGGCTGAACCCGGACAAGACGGAGGTTTTGAGGGTGGGCACGCCTCCTATCAGTGGTTTGGGAAGCTCCCTCTCTTTTGGGAAGGCGACTCTCACCACAAAAAGTGTGGTCTGCAGCTTGGGGGTCCATCTTGACCCAGCGCTTACCATGGAGTCCCAGGTAGCGCCTGTGGTCTGCACTGCCCATCTACATCTTTGGCAGACTGACCAGCTACACTCCTATCTTGATGTTGGGGCACTCACCACTCTGGCCCATGGGCTCATAATCTGGAGATTAAACTACTGTAATGTGCTCTATGTGGGGCTGCCCTTTAGATTGATGTGGAAACTACAAATGGTCCAGAATACGGCTGCCAGATTATTAACTGGGGTGAAAAAAATGCCATCACATTTCCCCTACTCTGGCGGCCTTACAGTGGTTGCCCAATTGTTTCCGCATTGACTTCAAGGTGTTAATGCTTACATATAAATGGTTTAGGACCTCGATACCTGGCAGAGCACCTGCTCCCATCTAGCTCTAGTAGTGTCACTCGATCTAGCCAGGCTGGGCGGCTGAGGGGTTTGACGCCGAGAGAGGCCCGAAAAGGGAGAACGAGAAACCGAGCATTCTTGGTGGTGGCCCCTCGCCTCTGGAACACCTTGCCCCTGGAGATTTGCCTGGCACCCTCCCAGGGAGTTTTTAAGAACAAGCTGAAGACTTGGTTATTCAGGCAGGCCTTCCCCCCATTCCATTTCTTAATTTCCTAAGTCTTACCATCTTGGTACTGTATTTACATATCTCTATATTGTCTGATATTGTTTGTTTTAAATTTGGTTTTATATTTCGAATGTAAGCCGCTCAGAGTAGATTCATCGAATCTAGATGGGTGGGGTAAAAGCCGGAAAAAATAAATAAATAAATAAATACTATTAGCTGACAATGTAGATGATCTGCAAAGATTATTCAATAAAGTAAATGAACCATAAACACAGCCTAAAACTGAATGCACCAAAAACAAACCAACCCCAATTTCATTGCAATCTATCATTAACAAGCAAGGAACTCAAGATATGTTTTAAAGCGTTTTTTAAAATCAATCGTTTATTAAAATCAAATTGATTTAAATCATGATTTAAATTTCAAAAAATCAATTTTTATTAAATCATTAGAAAAGCAATTTTTATTTAAATTGTGATTTTAAATCAAATCCACCATTAAAGATGCAAAACAAGTGAGGCACATCATCATACATGTGCCTTCAAATCTGGATGAATAAACAGTGGAATCGTAACCATGTAATAAAAGTCAGAACAGAGAAGGCCTGAAACAGCTTCTTCATAATGAAGAATGTAATATGCAACCAAAAATTGATTTGAAGACTGGGTCCCATCCAGAACTATGTATTCTCAGTTCCACTATACTACACAGAATCATATACCTTAACATCAGCTATCAGAAAAAAGCTGGAAGCATTTGACATGTTGAAGTAATACACTACAGTTTGAACTTGAGTCTTGAGTCCATCTATAGCAGTGGTGTCGAACTGTGGCTCTCCAGATGTTCTTGGCCTTCAACTCCCAGAAATCCTGGCTAGCAGAAGTGGTGGTGAAGGCTTCTGGGAGTTGAAGTCCAAGAACATCTGGAGGGCCACAGTTCGACACCACTGATCTATAGGAAGCAACCTGGGGCAGAAATTAAATTTTTTTAAAAGGCAAAAAAAGTACTTAGATGGATGAATAAAAACCAAGAAATCATAAAATGCAGAAAGCTTGAATATTTTGGTCATTGAATGAAATATCAAAACTATAATGACTACAGCTGATCACTCAAGTCAAAATAAATGGGAAAAGAGATTAGGGAGGAGATGAATTCCTTAGCTGAAAAACCTTAGAAAATGGGTCTGGCTACTACACAATACATTGTTTTAGTGCTGCAGCAGCCAAAGTCACAATGTCCAACTTTCAGTAGGAGAGCAATGAAAAGTAGTCTGATTTGAATTCATTCATTTCTTCTGCATAGACACTGACCTGTTTACTTTATGTTGAATACAACATACAAAATACCTGGAGTATTGAACTTGTATACATTTCTGGTCGCCACACCTCAAAAAAGACATAGTGAAACTGGAAAAGGTGCAGAAGAGACTAAAATGATGACTGGGCTGGGGCACCTCCCTTATGAGGAAAGGCTACAGCGTTTGGGGCTCTTCAGTCTAGAGAGAAGGTACAGTACATGATTGAGGCATATAAAATAATACAGGGAATGGATAAAGTGGATAGAGGGAAGCTCTTTTCCCTCTCACACAATACCAGAACCAGGGGACATCCACTCAAATCAAGTGTTGGGATAGTGAGAACAGACCAAAGAAAATATTTCTTTACCCATTGTGTGGTTAGCCTGTGGAACCCCTTGCCACAGTATGTGGTGATGGCATCTGGCCTAGAGGCCTTGAAAAGGGGATTGGACAGATTCCTGGAGGAAAAGTCCATCGCAGGTTACAAGCCATGATGGGGATGTATAATCTCCAGGCTTCAAAGAAAGGTGCCTCCAAATGCCAGATGCAGGGGAGGGGTATCAGGAGACAGGTCTCTAATTGTCTCGTGTGCTCCCAGAGGCATCTGTTGGGGCCACTGTGAGATACAGGAAGCTTGACTAGATGGGCCCTTGGCCTGATCCAGCAGGGCTCTTCTTATGTAACATTACTATCAAGGAGGAAAAGGACTCTCTGCTGGTACTGCCACAACACACTCAGATGGCAACCCTACTGGAAATAGTTAAATGGAAAGCACTAGATTTAGCTGTATTAGATGGAATCCTACTGGTTATTCATGCCCACTTCAGTTCTATGGCATAAACCGCAGCGGTGAATTGCCACCAGTCCATGAAATCACCACTTCAACTGCTCATCAGGCACCACTTAGTGTGACTTAGCACATGGCGAGAAATACAAGCAGGATATCTGTTAACTAGCAGCAGTTTGCCAGTGCAATTTATGTCATATTACTTGTATCAGCATAAATAACAAACAGACTTCTGGACATGGCGTGAAAATCTATCAACAAGATACAGCATCTAGGTACAACAACCCCCTACTGTGTTCTATATGGCAGAGGTCGTCAACCCCTGGTCCGCAGCCCATTGCCAGTCTGTGGCCTGAGCCAGACTGGGCCATGGAGACAGACCTCCCCCCCTGCACGCACTCCCCTCACAGCTGCTTTGTGCGCACACACACACACACACACACGTGCCAGCATTGGCGTGAGCGTTTCCCCACCCCTTCACGCATGCGCACCCAACCGACCATGCAAAGGAGTGTGTAGGCGCACGGGTGGCCGCACAAATGCTCCTGCGCATGCACAAAGGGGGGAACACTCATGCCGGTGCTGGAGCGTGTGCACTCCCCCACCACTTCACACATGCACCCGAGAGTGTGCGCATGCACGGTGCCCCGCCTTCCTCAGAGGCTCAGCTGGTCTGCAGTCCCAAAAAGGTTGGGGACTGCTGCTATATGGGACAAATAGGTCATTGTTTATACAAAATGATACACGCACCCAAAGCTAACATCAGAAGTGGCCACGATCAAGATAGTCATAACTGAACAAAAGAAGTTCTATCTCCTGTAGTCTGAGCAGACATAAAGAATTTTTATCCTACTCCAGGTGTTAATCAACTCATTTACACAAATAAGTTTGTCTCCTCCTAACCACTGTTTGTTAGTGAAAAAGGAACTTATCTGTGTTGTTCACAAGTACAATTTTTTTAAAAAACAGAGATGGGCTGTATCTCCAATGCCTTTTGAATCTCCAGCTTCTTGATTGCCAAGAGCTTAGAAAGTACTGGCCAGAATCTTATCAGTGTAAGAATACCAGTGTAAGAATGGTGTAAAATACAGCAGTGAATTGCCACTCACTAATAAGCTGTCACTTATATCTCTCATCTTGCACCAAACTCAAGCAGCTTCACAAAGGATACAAGCAGCAGGTTAAGTAGCAAAATTCTGTTGCAGCAATTTATGTCACTCCACTAACTAAACCAATGTAACGAACCAACAGGATTCTGGACAATGAATATTTCTGGGACTGCTATAGAGATAGAGAAGGACTGAAATAGGTGACCTGATATCACCACTCTGAAAGTTGACACTTCAAATTTCCATTTTAAGAGTTAAGTAACTGCAGATCCTACAGTTCTAACATCAGGCTAGGATAAAATGAATTTTTTTAACCTTTCTCTCCAAAGCCAAGTTTGCAACACCCAGTCTAATGAAATCCTAAAAGATTCAACAACTTGCCTATTTATGGTATTTTAATAGTCCAATAAAAACATTACCCAGCTCTGCTTTTTGTCTGGTTGTGATCATTGCTCAGGTGGATATTTCTTTATATACATCTTCCACTTTCAATCTCTTTAACCCTTCCTCAAGCATGTGAATAATACTTGGCCCACAAAGGCCAAGTGTTAGATCAGTGGTTTTCAACTCTGGGCTCCCAAATGTTCTTGGGTTAAAAATCTAAGAAGCTTTGACCACTAGTTGTGCTGATCAGGATTTCTATGAGTTGTAGTCCAAGAATATTTGAGGAACCCAAGGTTGGGAACCACTATACTGTATTAGATGAACTGTAACCCACAAAATGTGTGCTACAATAACACCTGTTAATTTTTAAGGTAATACAGGATTCATTGGTCAGTATCCTGTGGATGTCAGGTGGAGCTCTATGGTTAGAGCACAATGCATTGCCCATAGAGTCTCCTGCAATTTCTAGCTTGCTGCTGTGCAAGTCAGAAGTGATCCCACTGAAACAAACTGAAGTTCCATTCATGCAAGGATACGTGCCTCTTCTACAGGCACCTCCTTACACAAGTCCAACTGATTCCACAACAGACTACTATATGGCACTGAACCCTACCATCGTAGCCCCTGATAGATTTTTCAGATGATTAGTGTGCCTCGAGACCATCCAAACTCTTTGGAGACTTCATTTAAATTAGATCAGTTAGTGATAAAAACATCAAGCAGTCCATGTAGAATCATCACAGTGTAATGTAGTACCACTTATGAAAAGGCATGCTCAATGTACAAAAAACAAACAAACAAAAAAAAAACCATAGTCTTTACTTACAAATTATCACCAACAAAAATGAACCCTCAGAGTCAAACTACATGTGACATTAGTACTGTACTACATCATGTATACAAACACTAGGCGTATTCTTTCTTTGGGAAAAAAAAGAGCAGAGAAGTTTGAGTTTTTTTTTCTCTAGTTAAATAAGTAAATTAAAAAACACCTTCACTCACTTCCAATCTGCTATATCCCTGCAACACTGTTTGGATCAGAATTGTTTTCCACAAGATTGCTAATTTTTTGTCAGTAGAGAATGTGCCAATACGGTATATCAGCACTACTGATCAGACAACCATATTAGCTGCCTGGAGAACCAGGATTCAGACAGAGAAATAGAGCACATGTGCATTTAATACTAAACGTTGCTAATTCAGAAAGAGCTGTACTTCTTCCCCATGCATATGATGGATACTGCAAGACCAGCCCTAGAAAAATCTCAGCATCCGCACTTCAAGTTCACCAAAATATCCTTACAGCTTGCCTAGTACCGTGTTTCCCCGAAAATAAAACAGGGTCTTATATTAATTTTTGCTCCAAAAAATGCAGTAGGGCTTATTTTCAGGGGCTGTTTTAATTTTTTCATGTACAACAATCTACATTTATTCAAATACAGTCATGTCATCTTCTGGTTGCTGCACAATGGTGGAGGGCAGGGTTTCATTTAACTGGGGCTTATTTTGGGGATAGGGCTTATATTACAAGCATCCTGGAAAATCCTACTAGGGCTTTTTTTTTAGGTTAGCTCTTATTTTCGGGGTATTGCAGAGTGCTTCATTAGAACATCAAGAATTAATCTAGTCTATCTTCATCACCAAAACACAAAAAGAATATCAAAGCATTTTTAACAGCCACATCACTTTCAGATACCATCAGTTTCAGCTACTTGCTATAATGGAAATTTCTCATGCCTGATTTTGCTAATGAAAAATGGCTTATTCAACTCCATAAAGGAAAAGGAGTGTCCTCAAGAGTAAACAGCAAATAAATGAAAACAGATTAACTGAACAAGGAGAAACTATTCCTCTTTTGAACCAGCAACTTGTCAAGGGTGACCCAGAGTGCAAAGGAAAAGTAATGATCCATTTTAGCATGTCACACAGACAAGATTAGTCCAGTACTCCAGTGCCAACCGTTAATAATTAAGGAATCAATCCATTAGATACTGCTGCTATTCAACCCCCCTTCCTTCTAAGGGGACTTGTGAGCTGTACTGAACAGAAGTTGAGCAGCAGTTTGTTGTCAATTTGATCCTGTACACATTGAGTGAAAAATTCACTGAAATGCCAAGGTTTCTACAAGTGTTAAGCGGACACAGAGTTTTAATTATTTAATCAGAATAAACTATCAATCTCCTAGCAGGGATGGCTTCCACTAACTTTTGCCAAACACTTTGAACCATTTGGTCATTGGAAAAAAGGAGGACACTAATTCATTAAAATAATCTCAAGTACTTAGGTCTGCATTGCAAGTCAAACATGTTATTTTGAATGCACAAACTCAATATTTGAGTTATTATCTGCTTTTCGCATGGGGACCTTCAATTCCTACTTTAGACCTGTTACATCCCACAGCTCTCCTCTTTCCCTAGAAACAACTACATATTGCAGTCTTCATCACTTGAATTTTCACAAAATATTATCACTTTAAATGTAAAGAAATAAAAATGAAGACAAACGAGTAGCATGCCTACATGTTGCAGGGGTTTGAGCCTGTATTGCCAGTCATTAATTTAATGAGCCATAATGTTTTAAAGGCCCACACAAATTCTCCTCTCAGCGACTTTCACCCCTCGTACCATCTAAACCATTTTTACTCATTCTTCACTTGCACAATATTTGAGTACACCTCCCATGCTTTTTTAGTCCTGACACAATATATACTCTCCTTAATTGTTCACATAATTTAATTTCACGGAAGACAACACTAAACTTCCCCCACAATTTATCAACCATAAGGGAAGATTAGGCTACTCTTATTATATATTGCAAGTCAGAAATATGGAATATATATGATTCAGGAGAACTAGACATTCCAACTGTTGGTTGTAGTTAAAACCTTAAAGTATAAAATCCTAAAACAGAAAACTATTTCTGGAAGAAATGACAGAAACTGGTCTCCTCATTAGCCATGGAGCCACAAATAATACACAGATAATTACAGATAAATTATTGGCTTCAGATTCCAGAGGCCTAGGCTGGCAGAAATGAACTGCTGGTGAATTTGACTGCAACTCAAGTAAAAGCTTTAGTTAGCACTAATTTGACAGACACTGCACTCTCCAATTCCTTCTCAAGTTGGCAAAGTCTTAAGCCAACGATAGCAGCTGAATGATAGTTACACAGTATTCAATGAAACAGCAGGGATAATATTATGTACAGCCACCTTCACTAAGCCTCTTTGACTTGCCCACTGCAAGCATAAAGTTCCCTGGAGGCAGATGAAGAAGGAAAAGAGCTCAAGCAAAGAAACAGTTGCATTCAGACAGGAGACTTTGCGCTGGTGTAATTGCCTGTAGGACCCCAGGGAGAGCATAAATGCTGTAGTAAACACAATTCAAGGACCCTGCAGACTTTTTAGGCCATCACAATAACACCCTTTTGCATACAACAGGGAAACACAAGACATATTTTTAACTTTCTCTCAACAAGAAATAATAATATGAAACGGAGACCAATCAAACAATATCAAAAGACTGGGACGACAACGACAATACTCTCACAAAGACCAGTAGACTAAATAGCCTTGAGCTTTTTCCAATCTATTCAATCTGCTAAATGCATACATTAGAAGTGCCATTTCTCAAATTTTGTCTCTGTTTCTTCATGAACTTAATCTACCTGTGCTCATAGTCTGTCACATGCATTGGAGCTCCTTATTCCATCAACAAGGTGATGCTAGCTGTCCATTATACAGTAGTGGTTTGCTACGCTTAGCAGATGGAGGAAAACAAAAAATGATCATTGTACAACTCTTTAACATCTTCTTTAAAAAAAAGAATCGGATTCAATGCTTTAAGCAACAACAACAATGTGCCATCAAGTCAATTTTAACTTATGGTGACCCTTCCTAAAGTTTCTTAGGTAATGAATACTCAGAAGTGGTTTACCATTCTCTTCCTTGGGTACCCGTGAATGTGCAGCTTTACTTAAGGCCACATCGTCTCACTCTTCTCCAGGGACACATACTGGGGAATGAAACTCTCTCATTCTGCCTCCACAGTCATATATCTAACTCACAGAGCTATCCAGCCACTCCGACGCCTTAAAATAGCATAATTTAATAATTAATATCAGAATTTTATTATTTTCTTAATTTCCAAATTTGCCAAGGAGCTGGCACACTACACTGAGACAAGCAACAACTGTGGTAATCTATTATAGGCACTAGCAGAACAAGCCATGGAAATGTGATGAATACAAAGATCACTACAATTCACCAGCAACAGTTTAGAAAATGCTTTTCTAGGATCCCTCTCTCTCTTCAGTCTATCTTTCTTATGTAGTAGTACTATTTGAACCATTGTTTCCTAAGGAATAAAAAGGAGACAGAGAATTCAACAGCAGGATACCAACGAATTGGGGGGAAAGGAAGAAAGTCGGAGTGGTGAAAGATCAATTATGGCGTCGGAGTGGTGAAAGATCAATTATGAAGTTAGGAGCCCTTGTTCACTCAAATCATCACTCTAAACAATTCTGCCCCTGTGGAGAAATCTAGGGTCTCAACTTTAGAGCCTTTCCCACTCCTGGAGTTGCTCTGTCACATAAAAATAAAATCTCCCAACAGGCAAATAAACAAAATCAATGAGAATAAATCCAATTCTTTTCCACCTTTTCATTTTTAAGTACTATAATTAATCTACCTGGAAAGTGTGGAACTGACATGTACTACTCTCTGTTTCACTTCCACAGGAGCAGAAGGTGCTTTGTTATCTCACTTAATACTATCCTCCTGTTGCTGTATAAAAAGAGAACTAACAACTAACGTGTGTTATTCTTGAACCTGAAATATGAGAAATAACATGAAGGCATAAACCCAAACATTAGACTGACAAGTGGATGAATATGACAATGATGTACTCATTTGACAAACTGAGTTTGAACTCTGTTTTTCTATATTCCAAAATATAAAGAATATAAGGAAAAAATGTGCTTAACTTTCCACACAGTAAACCAGAAAGAATTAAGGCAATGTCCCCCCAATCACATTGCCTACTTTTGAAGGATAAAGTTTATTTGGGGCTGTGGGGAAAAACACAACACAGAGACACAGAGACTTCTATTAGATGGTTGGGGATATAATTTAGTTTATTCACCAGGTAGAGCAAACTGATTCCTCTTAGTTAGGTACCTACATCATAGAGCAAAACTACACATAGTACAGAGCTTCTCACAACTGGCATCTTTCTAGCAATCAGAGGTACTGGAATTACCAAGTATTTCGGCAGTGTTGATGGTTCGTCTTAAGCTCACTCATGTGTCTTTGCTATCTACAGAGTCTTCCTTCGATCCAAACACACTCCATAACTTCTCTCTGCTGGCTGACTATTATTCCTGTCATTTTACTGATTTTTTAAAAAAAGTTTTTGTATTTCTAGGGATCATGCTGTGCATGATGCCTTATCTGTAAGAGGGTGTGTTCTATTATTCTGCTCTCATTCTGTTAGCTGTCCAGAGTGCCTCCACCACTAATTGGGTGGAATAACAATGTATATAAATAAAGGATATTGTCCTTACAGGACCTCAACATTTTCGACAGAGGTTGAGAAATGGAACTTTTTTTAAAAAAAATCCAACCCAATCCAAACAAAAAGCATTCCTACTTATAAAGCACCAGTACATGATGGAAAGGACAAACATAAAGCCCTTCTCTTTCCCGTATGCAGAAGATTTTGCTTCTGCTTCCTCAGAAGGGGACACCATGAAAAAAGCTCTGGGCCATTCAGTTCCTTCACCTGTAGTCTGAAGTGATATGCTCTAGTAGGGATGTACCACATTTTAAGTCAGTTCTGAGTATAGTTTTATGGGGTATTATAAATATATTTACAGCTGAGGCCTACAGCCATGTTCCCAAAGAATTCCACTCTACTTAAATGGGATTTCACTACAATAATACAATACAAGATAGTCTCATTGAAATCCTAGTTTGATTACAGCCTCTATTGCAGCCAGTTTCAAAAAGGTAAACTATAATTAATGAGTCACCGCTGCCCAAGAATTCAAGGCCCAAATTAAACTTTACCCATTACACCCTAGTCTAAACACAACAGAGTAGGAGGGAGAGCTCCCTTCAAAACATTTGGATTATGTCCATGTAATGCGGTTAGATTATAGTGTTTCAGCCTCTTCCTACATCACAGATAAAAAAAAATTACACTCAGCAACAGGTGTCTATTCCACCATAAAGACACAGAACCTGAGCACCTAGTCTTTCAAGGCCATACGCAATGTACCCACGTGCAGCAAAATAAAAGTGCAACGTTGCTTTGGATGAGCACCATACATTTAGAGTACACTAGGCATGGGCAAAACTCTCAGCATTCCTCATGTGGCACTCAGCACTCCTCAAAAAAGCAGAGCTTTTTTGAATGGTTCAACTACACCTGATGGCTGCACTGTCCTCAGTCTTGACATACACTGTCTACAAGATACCATGTAGACTTAAGCTAGGAATAACTCACTTTTAATTTTGTTATCTCAATAGTTTCCAGCTAATTTTTAGAAGCATAGTGCAGAACCTTTTCTGACACATGCTTAAAAATATATCATCGGGTCTCCATACACTGTAATTCCCAACACACCCTAACTGTACATAATTAGAATCATGTTTCACAACAGTTCATGCAAGTTTCAAGCAGGTGCCCTTAGAATTAAGATTTTTCCATACCATTAGAAAAAAATCATTTTGCTCTCTCACCAACTTATTCACTAGATACCTTGATATATATCAAATTCTTTGTAATTCACTGAATAGAAAACACTCTCTAGATCACTGGTTCTTAACCTTGGGTTACTCAGGAGTTTTGGACTGCAACTCCCAGAAGCCTTCACCAAGAACTGTGCTGGCTGGGGTTTCTGGGAGTTGCAGTTCAAAAGCATCCGAGTAACAAAGGTTAAGAACCACTGCTCTAGATAGAAGAACGGTGCAGAATGCATTCAATATTATCGAAATGTTTGCTATGGTAACCTCCTAAGCTACTAATGACAATAAGCTTTAAAAAAAAAAAAGTGACAGGAAAACCCATACCTATGCGGAACTACATTCTTACCAATGAAGAATTCCACATTAGAGCTGTACTTTCCAAGAGAATAAAGTGGCAAAGCAATCAACTTTCTTGAAGACTTTTAAACACCTTTTATGATGACAGCAGATACAATAATTCTACCGAAACTCATATGGGACATCGCTCTGGTCCATTATCGATCAGACCAGATGGGCGGGATATAAATCAAATAAATAAATAAATAAATAAAATATATAAACCAGAAAAGGCCTAGAAATAGTGTTGTTTTTAAAGAACCAACAAATTAAGGGCTACTTCCAACTGTTATTCCGACCTAAAGCAAAACTGTCAAATAAATTAGACTTGTTATGTCAACACTTTTGTAACTCCAGCTGATTTAACAGTCTACTCTGTTTGTGACTATTAATGATTTAGCCTTGGAAGTATTTGGTCTAGATGTGGATCCTTCCTGCTCTTCATTACATGAGATGTTCTTGATTGCTTTGCAGCACTTCATATATGAAAATGCCTCTAAATGGAGCTGATTCCCAAGTTGTATGTGTTTTCTTCCAATTCATACTAAACCTACAGATGAGGCATAAGATTATTGTTTTCTTCCAACATCAAGTTTTTTTTTTTTCACAACTACAATCCAGAGCATCCTGGATTATTCTAGTTTCTACTGCAGTTAACTACTGTATGCATCCTCAGATTTCGGGATTCAGGTGCAACCTCCACAGGGGCAGATGAACATGAAAGCAAAAACAAACAAACAAAAAAGCCACTATATTGTCGAATGCAAGAGGGAGGGAGAAGAGCGGAGGTCGGGAACCGAAAGAGAAGAGCAAAGTATACCAATAGTTGTAGCCCAAGTCCCACAGGCGGAGGCACCAGCAGCAACGGCAAGGCAGGGGAGGGGGGGGGAAGGGGTTGGGCTTCGTGTAACTTGGTGGCACCCGAATCACTTTTCCTCATAACAACTGCGGGCAGCAGCTGGGGCTCTTGCCCTGGTCCCCACAGGCCCGCCACCAGAAGCAAAGCAGCCAGGCAGAGGCGACCAGGGAGGGGGGATCCGGCTGCCAGCCCCGACGGCGATGAGGGCGGCCGAGGGCGCAGCGCTGCTGGAGAGCCCCGCGCGCGCTCCCCGCCCGGTGCTCGGCGTGTGGGTTTAAAGATCACTTACCCCGCCATTCCGGGGGGGGAGGAGGAGGGGGAAGGGAGAGGGAAACCAGAGCACCGCCAGACTATAAGGAGGCCTCGTTTCCCCCACCACCACCACCACCAGCAAGTGAAGCCATTTTTTAAAAGGGGGGGGGATATAACATGTCAGACAGCCGGCTCTTCAGAGAGGACCCCACACATGGTCGCCAAAAGTTCAGAAGAAGTTGCCTTGGAATGGCTTTTTTTCTTTCCCGCTCGTTCCTACGCTCCCAAGTGAGAAAGAGAAAGTACATCCGAAGCGGTCGGCCTCGCCACTCGCCCAAAAAAGCAAATACAGGACATTGGCGGCGGGGGGGAGTCCCCGAGGGTATGTAGCAGCGAGCGAGGGAGCGAGCCAGGGGGAGGCACTCCCGCACCCCAAACGCCCAGGAACTTTCCGCCACCGAAGCGGGGCGGCCAACGTCGAAGCAAACGGCACTCGGGGCAAGCGCCCCCTTTCGGGCCCAGAGCTGCTCGGGTGCGGCGCGCACCTCCCCCGCGGGGGGGGGGAGGGAGCCGCGGGAACTTGCGCGGAAAAGCAGCCCAGCGCGCCAAGCGCGCGCAGAGTTGGCGCGGCTGCGGCTGCAGCGATGTGGGCGCCTCCAGGCTGTAGTACATCTAAGTGAAGCAACCGCTCGCTCGCTCGCTCGCCTCCCCTCCCTCCCCTAGCGCTGCGCTCCGCCTGCCTGCCTGCCTGCTTGCTTGCTGCTGCTGCTGCTGCTACTCCTGCCGCCGCCGTCGCTACCGCCCTCCTTCGCCGTCTCCCGCATCAAACTTCAGGAGCCGAAAAAAAACCTTTCCGGCGGCCAGGCCGGCGGCAAAACGCGCACAGCAGCTGCAGCGGGCGCCGCCCGACCCACGAGGGCCCGCATCTCGCGCCCACCTTACCGACGGGGAGTTTTTCCAGCCCCTGCGCCGCTACCGGGGGCTCGGGCTGAAGGGCTCGCCGGCGCTCCGCTCGCCGCCTCATTCCAATATGGCACGGTCGGGGCCCAAGCGCATGCGCCCGCCGCCGCCGCCTCTCTTTTTTTTCCTTCCCCCGGTCCCCTCCCCTCCCCTCCTCGCTCCCTGGCTTTTTGGGCGCTCGCGCAACACGCTCCCTCGCGCTCAGACACGCTGAGCCCCGGCGCCGGGCTGGGGATGGGTCGCCCGTCCGCCCGCCGGCCTTCTCCGGCCTCGGACCCTGGGAGTCCCCGGACTGAGGAGACGAAGCCGTGGCTCGCGAAGGAAAGTTGCTCCTCCAGCACTTTGGGCGCCCGAGCGAGCGAGCGAGCCGGAGCCCCCGCCCGGTCGCAGCGCCACCCTGTCCCCGAGGGTTTCCCCGCGAGGCGCGCACCTGCCTCAAGTTCTCCCGCGCGCAATTGGGGAGGGGGGCGCCTGCGTGTCCGCCTGCCTGCCTGCCTGCCTGCCGCGGAGGGGTGGGGTGGGGGAGGCGAGGCGAGGCGAGGCGGACGGCGCTCAGAAAAGGAGACGTTCCGTGTATTGGAATGGGAGCGGGGAGGCAGCTGGCGGGCTTTCGGACAAGAGACAGGCAGACACACTCCGTCAGCTCGGCTCGCTCTCTCTCTCTCGCCAGGCAGCGCGCCGCTGGCCTCCCGGGCTCGGCGAGCCATGCACAACTTGAGCCCCGTTTTTCCTGGCCCCCGTGAAACCGGCTGACTCTGGTATGGAGGCGCTTCAAGTCCGAGGGGGACCCCCCGCGAGCGGGCGGGCGGGCGGGCGCAGGCTCGCTGTCATGCCTCGTCCGTCGACCGCCAAGTTGCTCTCGCTCAAGGAAAAGAAACCCGACTTCCTCCGTTGTTTCGCTCCTTCTCTTTCTGCCCCCTCCTTCTTCCCCACCAGCCCCTTGCTTGTTGGGCCACAACTGACAGCACCCGGCAGGGAAAGGGGGGGGAAGACTAATTACACACACACACACACGCACGCACGCTGCCTTTTTCTTGAGGTTTCCATTCTGCCCGCGCTGCATTCTGCCCGGATCCTGCAGCCATGGCCTCCGCCGCTTCTCGCTCCCCCCCCCTCCTCCTCCTCCTCCGCTCGCCCCCACCCTCCATGTAGGACGGAAGCGCGGCCCGAGTGCGTACCCACACCGTCTGGAAGGGATGGCGGCAAAGGGGCGGCGCGGGGGGGGCCGCCGCGGAGAGACGGGGCCAAGCGGAGTAAATGAAGACGCCGGAGAACCCAATTAATTTTTTTTCTGTTTCCTGTTTTATTATTATTATTATTATTTAAAAAAAGACCAGAGATGTGGAAAGAAAGGAGAAGGATTGTGCAACACCAAGAACCTCATGACCACGCGCCTGTGCAATCAGAGAAGAGTAATAAAAGCGGGCGAGTTTCACGCCGCTTTAAGGCGACAGGAGGCGAAAGAGGGACGCCGATTTAGCCGGGAGCCAACTGGATCCTCGCAAAAACCTCGATCGGGAGTAAAGGGGGTGGAGAAATAGGTCTTGGTCGCAGGATCGATCCTCCCTCCTTTCCCTCGCGGCTCGTTCGCTCCTTCTCGCCATCCGAGGCTCTGGATTACATTGCTGGCGTGCGTGTTTATCTGCCGCACGTTCGCTCGCTCTTTTTAACCCCATTCTAGCCACCCAAACGTTTCCGCTGGGAGTGCTGTGGGTTTCCACGGCTGTGCTAACGCTGGAGGGCTACGCTGACCGCTCCGTGCGCGGCAGACACTAGTTGATAGCATACGTGAGGAGCCGGTCAGCGACGGGGACTCGGTCTCCCCATCAGCCTCGGTCTGGGATGGAAACAAAAGGATGCGCCGTGGAGAGATAACAGACCAAAATGCGAAGAAGTCTCCAGACAAAGTGCGTCGACAACGAGGGAGGATTAGAAACCCATTCCAGGGGCAGCGTTGCCATGCGATTCTGGATTCACCGGCAGCGTTTCGAGACCGGCGGGGATCCTCAGGTCGGAGCGACAGACCGCCCTTGTGCAACGTGCTGGATGTAAACGGATGCCAACAACTGAAAAGAAACCTCATGGCGTCTACCTGGTAGTGAATGTGTACCCTTGTGCTATTGGAAAGGGCGCTCTCGGGATTGCATCACTACTCTTAATTGGTGCTGTCTCGCTCTGTTTGGGATTTTTTTAAAAAATTAATTGTACAGTACTTAAAATGATGGTGCTTCTGCTTCGGGCGTCTGTTCTTGCATGTGGACGTCACCTAAGAGGAATTCCCGACCGAAGAACGAAGAAGCTGCTCCTGGCCGGAAATGGACTGAGGAATTCTCACCTTCCCCGTCTGTTAGCCCCCCCCCCCCACAAAGAAACCCAGAGTGAACTGCAGCCCGAATACAATTAAGTTTTCTGGTGAAAGGGGGGGGGAAGGGGGAGGGAGGAGAGCAGCTTTACTCCAAGAGTAAAATACCTGGTTAGACCACTAGAGGGTGGTCCCTCCCTGTGCTTTGTAGGGAGAACTAAGAAACGAAGCATCCTGGAATGTTGTATTTTAAGGCTGAAGAATTGTGTTTGGCTGGCTGCTGAGGAATACGCCCACCCTTGAACTTGGGGGGGGGGGGGGGACGACTGCCAGATAGACAAATGTAGGCTTAGACTGCTATGTGCACATAATTCTTCAATCTCTGCTTAAAAAAAAAAAAACCACAGTGCTAAACGACAAAGCCACACACATGGAATCATTCCCAACTGTTAAAAAAAGTGAAATCTTGTAGAATTTTATGTTCATTTCCTTGGTTTTCCCAGCTGGGGTGGGCAGGAAATCAATACAACTGTGTAAATAGGTGGCAGACAACTTAGTCTCACTATTTCAAAGTCATTTGTTTGTCATCCTTACTCTTTCATTATGTCATTTCCGCCAAGTTAATTTAAAGTGAATTTTTTTCCCATTAAATTGGTAGTTCTGTGCGCACTTACTGGGGGTGGGGGGAAGACTACAGCCCTATACCTAGGATTAGGATTATATCCCATTTAATGAAGTGGGACTTATTTCTGAATAAACATGGATAGAACTGGGCTGTTATTTCAACAAAAAGATAATTGATTTCTAATATAGTATGGTTAAGCCTAGGCTGTTTAAGGAACAAAGAAACATATTGAAAGACAAAAAATATATGCATTAGAAAAGAACTTCATTTTGACATCTCCCTCCAGGCAAACCTTCCACCTATTTTTATATTTCAGATACTCACTTGGCATTTCTATTCCCTTTTCGCTTCATTAGTGATAACAAGTTGCAATCTCTCCAATAAAATTGAACACACAGCCTCCTCTAAAAATGCACCAATGTTCGTTTCCAGGGTTGTGAAGAACAAATTTAGCAGAAGCTGATTAGCTGAGCTAATTATTTTAAGTGACTAGAAAGTGTCTCATTTCTCTTAACTCTGCAGGCCTTAAGTATGTTAGATAACAACATCCACAGACGCTTTGGTCTTTCGCTTGTATTAATGAAGCCTTTTCTGAGTAAGATAACATTTCCCCACATTATTTTTCTGAGTTGTACAGCTCCACGAAGTCTTCAGCATTCTTCAGCCAATTTCTTACAGATCTGACTTCGAAATAGGCCTTATGGTAAAAATGTTTGTTAAAGTCAACCCTGGCAGTAAGAAAGTTGATCGCTGTCAAAGGCTTAGTGCTCAAAGGCTGGTGGCATGAGAGCCCAGACTAGATGGAAGAGACTCTCAACACTTTAACTCCTTCCTGTATCACTGTCAGCCGTTGAGAAAGTGGATCAGTGCTGCCATGGAGCACAGTAGTAGCATGAGATTGTCCTCTATGACATTGTGCTTCTCAAGTTCTCGGGCAAGAAAAGAGAGGGCACTGTTGCTGTAGTTCCTATGCAGCGGTAAGTGTAAGTATTAGGCCAAAATCTGCCGTCTCATACTCTGCTTAAATGCTGCAATCTGTTGTAAGAGAAGCTCCTAAATAGTTCACCTTCTCCAAGCCATCCTGCCACCATGCAGCATGGTGTGTGCAACAGAAGCACAGTGAGCAGGGAGTCACCATGGTGAGGGACATGGACATGCACTGGCTTCTGAATTCCAATGCAGACCTCAGTGGGACTGAAATCTAAGAAAGATATGCTTCACCTCAAGGGTATAACCAATAGAGTTTGAGCAGCAAATGTAAGCCCGTACTGCAGTGTGAAGTCACATAACAGATTGCCACAACTAACATCTGAATCAGTGAGTAGTGGAAAATTTTGAAATGTGGGTGCTCATCTAAACAATCCTCACATTCATGCTCCCTGGGAAAGACTAAAACTACAGGCAGCTGTCTGGACCCATAGCTGTATGTAATAAATCTGTGTACACAGCCATATCTCACAACAATGTACTGTTGCTTTGATAACCCATTTTGCCCCAGCTGTCATGAAGATTGGGGCGATGGTGAAGATTAGCTGGCTAGATAGCTAAGTGAGTTGGAGTATCTGGTCAGGAGTTTGATTCTCCATTGTACCTCCTGGGAGAAGAGCCCAGCCTATGTAGTCTTGGGCAAGCTGCTCAGTTCCAGAGCATCACCAGAAGAAGGAACTGGTAAATCACTTCTGACAATTTGCTACCCTGGCAAAGTTGGAAAAGACTTGATGGCACATTACTTCTACAACTACTACCATGAAGTTTTACAGTGCAGTTCCTCTGGAAGTGAAGGATTAGCTGGCTGCACGCAATGGCCCAGGGGATGCCCAAGTGTACTCACAATGGCTCAGGTGATGACAGTATTCTTGCTAATTAAAAACTCTTTTGGACCACAATCCTGATCTTAGAGACTGCACCCAATCCAAGGCTGCCTGGTGATGATTCCACAAAAGTAGCATTTAATGTGCCTCAAGTTCTGGAATGAATGCAGAAGTAAAACACACCAGCATGCATGTGGGGTCCAAGATGACTTTCTTGGGTGGAACTGCTGCAGTTGAGTGATGCTATGAACTAAATTAACCTGGTACCTTGGTTTTTTTTACCAGTCATGGTACTGAATTGGGAAGTTTTACTTGAGCAGACTCATCGGCTGCCCCATGCTTGCTAGGGCTCCACAGGCTGCTTTAAAGCTTATGCCAACACAGGTACGACTTACAAACTAGAATTGGATACTTGAAGCCAATAGGATTTCAGCTTATGTCAGTGCTTTGAAAACAAGGCTGTGCCTTCTAGTTGTCAGAAAGCTTGTGCAGATGATGTTCACCTCTCATAGAATCCATCTGTAATACCATAGGTATTCTTCAACTGGATCAATCAAGAAATAGAAATTCCCTGTTTTATTAAAGTTAGGTTGTATAAACGAGTATAACGGTAACCATGCACATAGTATTGCATAGAATATATCACAACCTTTTGTTCAGTATGTTACTATGAAAAGTCTAATGCATCATTTAAATGTATTTATTCAATGCAGTCTGTCTGAAAACCTCTTGCTAAGGATTTTAAATATGCAGTTTCTCTCTGTCAGATCACAGCATTTGATTGAAAATCTAGATTGCTCTTCATTTCATGAAGAACTATTGTTAGCCATTGCTTAAATCATTAGCTTATTTGATGTTAGCTGATAAGTATGTCTTGCCAACTAATTTTAACTCTAAACACACAAGAAATGTTCAAAGTTGTTGAGAGACTTTTCCATCCATTTCTTGTTCCTTACATCTTTAAGAATTCCCTCCTTTTTCAAGCTAGTTGCTATAAAATTCTATGAAATTAAATGACTAAATGGAGGGTATTGCGTTTTCAGCATAGCATGAGAAGTCTCACTGGAGTGAGCAGTAAAGCTAGGAAAAATAGCAAGTAGTAGGAAAAGAGGATGAACATGAGATGAATCTGTTCAGTAAAGGAAGCAATGGCTTGGAGTTGGTAAGACATGGACAGGCCTACGAATGACAGGATTTTTGGATATCAATATTTATTATTTATTTATTTGATTTATATACCGCCCGTCTGGCAGCCAAGGCCACTCGGGGGGTAGGGGGTTACAACAACTAGACAGAAACAATAAGATAAAAACAAAATAACAAAATAAGACGATATCGATAAATTAAATGTGCAAACCAAAATACCATGAAATACAGTGGAAAACATAGTGAAATACAGTACATTACATTAGTTTAAGAGCAGAAAAATATGGCAGTATGTTGGATTTTATGTTATCGGACTGTTTCATGGGAAGTGACATGACGGCACGAAACAGCCAATTGCTATAATGCCATCCTTCCATGATCATATATATTTATCCCTTCCCTTAAATTTGCCTTAAGCTAGTCATTAGAAAAAGTTCAGCTCATGACTAACTTTTGCCAGGCTGAAGCCACCGTACTGCGAGCAACTCTGCTGTGTTCCACTGGTCTCTTTAAAACACAGAACTTTCTTCCTGTGCTTGGTATCTTTTGGGAGCTGGGAGACAATGATTTCCCCCTTGTGATTTAAGTCAGCCTACGGTACAAGTTAAAACTGGTCTAAATCTTGGTGGAATCATGAGAGAGCAAGAGAGAAAGGATGAAGGAGACAGAAGTTTTGGTTCAGTTTAATTCAGCTGGGGGGTCTGGTTTAGAATCCCAGAAACTAGTACAACCTGAGCGTGTACTCTGTTATTATCTCTGTTCAAATGGTGTTCTCATAAAATGACAATTCCTGCAGAGATTCCCAAGGTCTTCTGTACTCAGCACCCAGAGAAGCCCTGTGATTGCCCTGACCCACCTCATGTTGAGAACAAAGAGACTTCGAAAAATTTAAGCAATGCTCTTTAAAAGACAATACAAAAATGGGGAACAATGAAACAACAAAGGATAGCCAACACTGCTGTAAGGCAACAGAAGTCTAAAAAAACTACTAAAACTGTATTAAAACAATGCTTTTACCAGTTCAAACAGATGTCATGAAATAGTGTCCAGATTTCTTCATCAGGCTAGACTATTGCGTGACATGCTGGTCAACCTAATAATGGTACGTATTGCTCATAATAGTGGGTTCTGAGAAATGAAAAGAATTATTCTCTGCACCGTACGCTGACAGGATGTTTGCTTCTTTGCAGGGGAAGTATGCTAACATTTATGTTCAAATATATGACTATAGCCTAGGAAAATGGAGACAATTAAACTAAGCTAGAATTGACAAAACTCTGCACTTGCCTGAGATCACAGCCCTTGAATTTCTAGTGGTGATTCAGACATTTTATATGTTCCTAAGTTATTCCAGCTTTCACCATGAAAAGGAACAAGTCTAGTTCTCTCCTGCACCCCGTACTATTTGTTCTTAAAAGTGGGAAAAACACACTCGGCAAATGATGTGTATAGAAAGCCACAGAAAAAGGAAGGGTGGGGCTCTCAAGTGGTCAGAAAACAGGATGTTTTCGCCTCACAATTCAATTTCTCTCTGTCTTTTCTCCTTCCCATCCCTGTCTTCCTGCCTGCACATGTACCTATTATCCCGTGTACATAATCCCTTCCATGTCCGAGGAATTCTGCCAAAAAGCTGCAGTTGTAAGACACAATTAAACACACTGAATTAATCTAAGCAAGTAACAGGTCGAGACCAAATTTAATTTTCTTTCATGCTGCAGAATTTGGTGTGTATGGAGGACAGGAGACTAGTAAAATAAATAGGAGAAGTCTATAGTATCGTTCTCCAGATTAGGGTCCTCTGAATATATTGAAGATCAAACAAAATTGGCATTCATTCACCAGAAAAAACAGGAAAGAAGAACAGATCTGGGAATACAAAAGTAAATGTGTATTATATTAAGCCAACATGTTTTGGCTCTTTATGTACTCTGGGACCTTCTTCTGAGGAATTTTTAAAATCTAATAAGATCTCAGAAAGAGTGAGTTTTTTTGGTCATTCAAACTCCACTAGACCTTTAAAACTTCTTTGACTAAGGCTCCCAGTTTTATAGAAGGACAAAATACATTGGCTTAATAGCATAAAGCAACTCTATTTTTTGACATTTTGAGATCTTTTCTTCCTGTATTCTGCTTCAGCTCCATTGGCCATGATGAGAGTTGTAGCCTAAAATGCTCATCTATATCATCTGTTAATTTGAGTGGACACCCTTGCTTAAGAACAATGCAAGTAGCAATAAAATATACAACTCTCAATTGAAAGGGGGTAATCTACCTGAAAAATCCTTGCTTCTGTCTTGAAAGTATGTTGTCAGTGGTCCACACATGCATAATTGCAATTGATCACCACTAATAACATCTGCTAATACTTTGTGATGTCCCTTTTGGGTTTATGGCAGATATTCACAAGAGACAATGTGTAGGGAGATATGGGGTGGATTTTGTTGTTGCTCAGTGTTTCATTCAGTTCTTTTCCAGAACAGTTTGACTTCTCTTTGGCTGTAAAGTGAGCAAATGCCTCCTGCTAGAATGTGAGTGTTTAGGAACATGTGAAAGAAAATATAGTTTATAAAGGCCTGCATAGCATGGCTCAAACAGTATCATATTACTAAGGCTTAGCAAACCTTCTACAGCAATTCCAATTCTCCCTCCAAAATAACATGAGTTGGGACTTGTTTCAGGAGTAGCGGGTTGCTTCTCTCAGTAAAAAAATTGGGGTCAAATTATACATTATAGATAACACATTGGAAGGTAGAATCAGATTTCAGAAATCTGGTTCTAGCAATGCTTCATGTCTGCAACAGCACTTGCAAATGAAGGGTGTGTTTCCATTCTATCACAGTTACAAAGCAAAGCAAGCTAATTTGCAAATTATGTGATGTGTGGAAAACTACCATGGCAGTCAGATGTCCTTCAGCACTTAAGAAATTTCCTTTTTCTAATTATATCCTTAACATACAGTTTGGATCTTGGCTGTACTCCACTCTCAGAGACACCAAGACTGGTGCTAAGAACATCATCCTCTGAGGCTAGGGCTCAAGCTAGTGAGCTACCATGAACTGTACATAAACAAGTTTCAGAATAATTTTTAGGTACAGAAACTAGCTCTGCCCTGGTTTCCTATTCAGAAAGGAAGCTCCCAGCTGGCAGTGGGGCAGCTTCCTTTCTAAACATGAAGCTAGGGCACAGCTAGGGCGATGCTCGGTCGCAAAGCCTTGTCAACTAGGCCTTTTCTCTCAGTTGGATCATATTTGGGTGTCTGTGCTTGTTGGTAGGGAAGGGGGCTTGAGTCGTGGGACTTGCTGTCAAGTTGGACTTCACTCACATCAGTGACTCGACTTTGGATTTGTTTTCTCAGTGAGTCGAACTCAATTTGTGATACGGACACTACCCACCCCTCCCTTTTTTCTGGGGATAACAGCTTGTTTTTAATAAGGACTCCGATTTTCGATTTGGTACCAAAGACTTGGGACTTGGGACTTGGAACCAAACACTTGAGAACGTCCCTGCTTGTGGGTCTGTCAGATGGAACAGAGTGAATGGAGAATCGTGGGATCTGTAGACCAAAACACCCAAAACTCCCATGGGCAGCTGAAATAGTTGCTGATGTACAGAATCTTTCCTTGGTCAACAGAACCATTATCTCTCTTGTGGTTTGGCCCTTTGCCTCCAGCTCCTGGAACAGATCCTAGGAATGCTGGACCCACGACCTGTGTCTGAATTTAAGTCGTCAGTCCTCAGTTGGCCCCCAGATCCCCCTCCTTTGATGGAATCAATAAGCAACTGTGAATCCTAAGACAATGAGGTCATAATTGCTATGATTCAAATGATTAATATTGTGGAACTTCAGTCCTTATGCTTAAAGTGATGGCAAAGGTTGTCTCCCATGGCCCACACACACCTCTCTCTCTTGCCTTCTCTGTAGCTAAAGTTGTTTAAGCATTCTGCGAGCTTGCTAGTTTATTGCTACGAACAGCAGCATTATATAACAAAGCCAGGCATACTGTAATGCGGCACAGATAACATCAAGCTCCAAAAATCTTGCTTTAATGGCCTGCTTATTCAGTCCTAGGCCAGCTTGCTGAAAAGCAACAGGAGGTTGTGGCTGTGGTTAAACGGGGACAGTAATCCCTCCTTGAATTTAAATCTGGACTTCGTTTCCGGAAGCACACCCAGAGGAGAGAATGCAGGAGATGTATCCGCCCCAAGAGCTGAAGCTGAGATCATGTGCCCAGGCAGGGTGGCTGTGCTGCTACTTATCTAATGAGCACGTGGAGGGGCTCAAAATGGTTACTGTGTGGACTGGAGATGCAGGAAGGCTGTTAAGTCATTGCTGCACGTACCCTGTGTGAGCGGCAAAGTACAGGCGATGCCTGTGCTGCAGAATAAGCAGTTCCAAGGGAGGAGCAACGGGCACAGCATAATCATTGTCTTCAGCAGCAGATATTATTCTGACCCTTCAAGCAGCCACCGAAGCATTATTACCACCTCTCAGCACTTTCTAGAGCAGCAGCTTGACATGTTGCGATGGAGATCCTGCCAGTTTCATTTGTGGTTAAGCAGCAAGGTTCTAATTATTTGTCCTTCCTTTCATTCCCTGGCCTATCCAGATAATTCTTCTACCAGTTGTCATTCTTTTCAAAGGGCAGAGATAGTGGTGAGGTGATCCACTGAGGGATTTTAAAGAGGTAGAGGTTATTTTAATCATGCAAAACAGAAAACAAACGAAATAATTATTTTAGGAAAGAAGTTGGAAACGTGGGAAATAATAAATACTTAAAGGTGCCTGGGCTCACTTTTCCCCCATGTAGAAACTGGTTGACCATTTGACTGTTCGACCATTGCTGCTCTTCTTGATGTGTTTTTATCCTGTTTTCTTGACTTGTTTTGTTCTTATTTTTATTTTTTATTATTATTTCTCTTTATTGTTATAAAACTTGTATTTACTTTATTTGTTTGTAAACCGCCCAAAGCAGTGACTTGTACTGATTGGGCAAACCGACCAACCAACCTACCAGCACAGCAATCCTAACAGCACAACCCTATTCATGTCTATTCACACATTTGTCCCAGTGAGTGGGACTTGCACTGAGGCAAATGTGGACAGATTGGCTGTTCTGATGAACAGGAGCTTCAACCCTCTTCCATAAATGAATTTGATGGGACATGATGGAGAGAAATTTAAAACTGAACCCAATCAAGACCAAAAAAAAGTATGTTGTTCTAAACATTCTAGTACGTAAGCAAACAACTGATAAATAGTAGGGAAGAAAAACAGTCAGTCCAGAATCAGTTTTGTAAAACATGGCTCGAGTCTACAAATCTACAGTAAATAGAAAATGTATAAAGCGTCTTATGCAAATGAAGTGATAAAGGGTTGCCACTTTGAAGTTGATAACAGCAAATCATTCAAATATTTAACCTTTTTGCTTCTCAGCTAAACTGAAATGAATTCGTCAGTATATCTTATCCAGTGCAGTCCTGTGCTCATCTACTCCTTGAGACTAGTCTTAGTGGTCAGGCAAACAGCTAGAACATTTCTGAGCATTTACCGTATTTGGCCTGTTCCCTATTTTTCTCACACAAAATGGTAGTGCCCTGTTTGTTATCATCCTTGTACCATCCTCAATAAAGGCACAGTGAGCTTGGCAGCCACATGCCCTTCTGAAGAGCGTTCACTGAAACAGCACAGGAAGGTAAGTCAGAACTATTGCTTTAACTGCCAAAGTAAATAGCTACTGAATTACAGCTTGTCTTGGTAAGTTTGAATATGACCCTATGATTCAGATTATCTCCTCAGGTCTGCTTATGAATGTGGAGATCCAAAGTATGGCCTGTGCTCTAACGCTAGACCATCTTTTCTCCTGTTTTCCTTGGAGGAAATCATTCTGATGAGGTTGTTTGCCTTCTGGCGGTGGGCTGGGCTGAGCTCAGTGATGCGTGGAGCCAGAACCAGAAATAGGTAAATCATGTCTAATTCTGTTATGTTTAGTTTTGTAACATGTTGACTGATATGTCCCTGAACACTTCCAATCGAATCAAAACCAGCATCTTAAATACAGTAATACTCTTTTGTACTCCCTTTCTTTAAGTGGTAGGGATTTCATGGTTGCCTCCATAGGACAGGTTTCTATTATAGCTGGGGCCACTGAGAATTTAGGATACCTTTCTCATAATCTCTTTTATTTGCAAATACTGTATGCATGTTAAGGATTTCCTGAAAAGAGTGACTACAGTACAGAAGCAATCACACAGACTGGTGTAATGGAAGCCATTGTAATAAACATGGCAGAGGACTGGACATCTAAAGTTTGCTTGCTTGCTTGTTTTTGTTTGTTTGTTCATTTATTCATTCATTCATTCTTTCTATTAAAACGATTCACTGTTGACTTTGGAACTCAGTCTCTCTTCAGCCACAAAGCTCAATGCGTGGGGAGAGTGAATGGCAAAATCCATCTTGCCACAAACTTTTGGTCTTTAAGTACTTCATATTGGTACATGCCTGACAAAGTGGTCCTGATCCACAGAAGCTCACAGATTATATCATGTGTTTTTTAGTGGTCTGTAAAGGTAACACCTCTTCTTGCGTTTGTGTTTTGTATTGGCCACTCAGCTCCATTTTTAATTCCAGAGCATGTGGATGCAGTGACGTGGAAAGTCCGGTCTGCTGGATTCCTGCCTGCCGCAGAGATACTAAAGGGACTTGCTGGTAAATTGTGCTCTACATAATTAAGGCCTCAGGAGAAACTGAAAATCTTTGGTAGGCAACTGAGTTTTCTATCAATACATTCAAATAAATAATGAAGTCAAAGGAGGCTTCCTGTCTTTCTCTGGCATTCTGCTCAGAATTGCTTCTCTCGCAGCACTTCCCTTGTTCCCTTAGGAGAGCTGTGCTGTTTCGTTGGGAAGGGAGAAGTTGTGTAAAGCCTCAGGCCTCCATGGGAAGCTTCTTCGGCTGGCACAGTTATTCATTTGCTGAGTGGCTAAGATTTCTGCCCTTTTTAAGTGAAAGAAAGGGAGGATTAATTTCTATTTTTATTTGGAAGAATCAGTGGATACAGAAATGAAAGGCCTTCACTTCAGTTGTTATATTTTGATATGCAAACAGAAATGTAACCAGATCAATCCATCAGGTGAAGTCTGGAGAGATGTTTTGATTATGGCGTTAAGGGAATCTAGACATTGCTCTTCACTTTGCTGAGCTTCATGGTAGGCCTTCTCCTTATCATACTCTTTCCATTGTCTTGTATTTTGCCTCCAAACTGATTGGCATCCCCACCCCCGGTCACCACCATTTGTTCCATTGGACCTGCAGTGAGTATTGGCAATATGAATGCAAATACTGGAGGGGGAATCTAATTCCTATAACATGGAGGGACACACCCATCATTGCCCTAGTTGGTCAGAAAATAAAACATATGTGCTGCTGCCCTGCAACATTCCATGGCAAATATTTGGAAAAGGATGGAAAATAACCTGTATTCCTTTCTAATTGGGGGTCTCACAGCTTTTACTTTTCTTTTTGGAGAACATAGAAAACCACTACTTCCTTGTTGAATTTCATGAGTAAGTTGAGATAAGGTGTGTGTCATTAAGATGTTAAAACATGGAGCTCTGGATAGCAATATCTGGCAACGCTTAAATTTGTGCTTAAAGATCATCCATGGCATGCAACTGTAGCATATGAACAAAAGAGAAAAAAATGAACATACAAATGGGGTGATAATAATTATGTGCATACAGGCAGCATGCTTCATTTATTTAGATAGGGTGTTATTTAACTGGCACCTAAGTATTTAGCTGTAGCCGTGCTCTTTTTAATTAAAAGAGGAAAATGAAGGTTTTGTTCATGCCATTTAAAATGTATTTAAGAAAAACGGACTAAACTCAAGTAATTGGATTTAGTCATCAGCTCTGAAAGGTTGATTGGAGGAGGGAGGACAAAGCAGCGGGGGTCCGACAAAGGTCAAATGAAGTCTTTCTTTCAACAATGCTTCTGTGCTATAGGTATCCAGCAAATAATTGGTGGTGGGAGAACAGTCGTGGCTTGGGCCCTCTGAAAAAAATAATAATCCTGTTTGCTTTTAAAGGGTGGGAGAGAAGGTGACTGCACTATAATTCTTCTCAGTGGGAAATCCCGTGGGCAAGTTTGATCCACAACCTGCTTAAATTGGATTTCTGCCAGTTCAGTCGCATTTATTAAAATGATCTGACTGAATTAGGCTATATACTTTAGGCTGGTAGACTTTAACTTTGCCAGTACATACAGACTACTACAGGGTTTTTCCCATTCCTCATAAACCTACACCACACAGAGTGAAGGCTGCAAACAGACAGGCTTGCACAATTCTGTCCAGGGACCATATTTCATGACCTTAAATGATGCAGGTTCTTGCATCAGCCATGGTGTAGTGGCAGTAGTAATTAATGGGATCAGAGCTGGAGGAAAGGGGGGATTTAGTTCTTTCCTCTGTTGCTGAGGTCCTGAAGAAAAATTCTTTCTGTTGAAGCTAGATTTTGTCTTGGGAGGCAATTCCCCATTGGTGCTAGTGAGATTTTCCCCAGAAAAACAACAGTGACCACCATAAGACAGATTTTTCTCTGTGCTTGGGGAAAGAGTTTAAATCAACTCTCGAGGCAATTATTTCAAAAGGTCTTAATGTGGCTCTTTGTATTCTTAAGGCTGCTGTGATATTTTAACTTTCAAATGTATATGCTTCCATTTCTAACCAAGACAGGCCCTCAGAAATGAGACTGCTTAAAGCAATTAATACAGTGTTACTTTTAATGAGCCTTAAGCAAATACATCCATTTCCCCCTTATTTTTGAAAATGCATTTGAAGATAAAAGCTTCTCAGAGAGAGTAGGCTTCTACAATGCAGTTTCAAAACATGGGCAGAACTGTCCCTGAAAAAGACACTACAATATATATGATGGGGCGGGGGGAGAGGTTTGACCCTATGAACCATAATGTCCTGCCCATATACCCTGTCAGAGGGTAATCAGAGAAATCACAGTCTTTCCCAGGGACAATTCTAGGCCCGTTCTGACAAAGCCACACTGTCTAGCTTCTCAGAGATTATTTCCTTTGAAATAAAACAAGTAAACAAATAAAATAAAATGTAGCAAATAAAATAAAGAAAAACTTGGTTTAGATACTGTTATACCTTCTTCAATCATTTCACATTTAAATTATTATTTCAGAAATTTGCAATTACAAAGAACTTTTGTGCAGACTTAAGTTACAACTGGTTTGTAACGTTGTAAGCAAATAGTGAATTGTAATGGAATCAGCTTGCATCTCAGTAACAACACTAGGGTTGCCATATTCCATTTCTCCAAATACAGCTTAATTTGCACATTAAGCAAATGATCAGGCAACCTTATTTGCCTAACATGCAAACATAATATTATGCAAATTAATATTGATTTTTTTTCCATATTATGCAGTTTAAGCACATTAATTGTTGCATTGCTTTTCTAATAGTATCTTTCATTCTTGGCCTCATTTATACAGTACTCATTGATCCAAGAGACCTGTTGGTCTTAGAACCTAAGGACATAGGTGCAGTCAGGCCGGGGAGCTGGATAGCATTGCATCACACTGAAAACCAGTTGTTTCTCTGGTTGGGGATCCCCTTTAAAGTGACCTTTTCAAGAAAAGATTGGACAGCCATCTGTCCAGGATGGTCTGAGGTCTCCTGCCTTGGTCAATGGTTTGGACTGGAAGATCTCCAAGGTCCCTTCCAACCCTACAACAATTCTGTGATTGTGTACATACATGCGCCGATCCCCATCGGTCCAGTCCAACTACCCCCCCAGAAAAAGAGTATCCTTGTCACTGGACCAGAAAAGCCCAGAGTGGACATGAAGCAGGTGCAGGCTCTTTTGTGACCTTCTGTACATTGTCTTGTTGCCAGAAAATAGGTTGAACCAGACCATGACCGAAGGCGTCCAAAATGTCAGCTACATCACTGTCTGATTGCACCTCCGATTCAAATCTCAGCTTAATCTTAACGTTTCCTTGGTGTCCTTGACCCATAGTCTCCAACATACAAGTTTGTCTGGGACATAAATTGGGGAGAGGGCAACCATGTAAAGAAGTTATCTGCATTGCTGATACACGTAAACGAAGAATATTTTTCCCCACGCTCATGTGCTTCTGGTGATATTCTTGTGAAATGGCCACTGATTTCACCATTACAGACAGACAGAGAAATAAATCCAAGTTATTCAATTTGCAGAAGAAAATGCAGACAAAAGTGAAAACAAATTGCAGAAATCGGGTAAAAACTCAAGGTGTCATTTCCTTCAGAAATTCATATTTTATTGTAACTAGAAAATATCCTGGCTGCCATTAATCTGATTAAACTTTACACACATACGCACAGTGTATATATAAATATGTATTTTCAGTATAAATACACACTCACATGAAAGGAAATGGCCGTTCTGTGCTGTAACTCCTTCCTAAACCCCACCCCCAATAACTGCTGTTTCTCTGCTACAGGAATCAAAGTCACAGCAGAGGTTGAATGTTAACCTTTTAGGCCTAGAATTCCTCAGCCAGAAGAGTCACTGGGGGGATTCTGGGAGTTGTAGTCCAATTTTCCTAATAAGTACAAATATATCAGTTTGCTATGCACATTTACTGGCGAGAAAGATCCATTTAATTTATTCTAGTTAAATTTTCAGAGGCATGTGGAAGATAAATGGATGTTTCTAGATGGTTATAGAATCATAGATCCATAGAATGATAGAACCGAACAGCCCAGGAGTCATTGAGCCCAACGACTCCTGCTTCCAAAGCAAGAAATGAAGTACAATGCAAACTACTAAAGCTTGGAAAAGTTCCTTTTGTGGACGATAGCATCCATAATACTACCATCAGCATTTGTTCCTATGGTTGACCTGCTATCCATGTACTATTTGTGGGTGGTAATGTTCACCTATGACAGCCGATGTGGTACAGTATAGTGGATCCAGTGTTCTACTATGACTCAGGAGAGCTGAGTTCAAATCCCCACTCTACACGGAAGCTCACCAAGGGAGGGAGGAATGGCAGCAACAGGAAAACTAACCCCAAAATATCTCACTTTAAAAGCACTTTTATGGTTCTTGTAAGTCAGATGTGGCTTGATAGCAGACAACAACAAAATATTTGTCCATGTGTCATTGATTTACTTACCTCAGAGCTCTTTTTGAACTGTAGATAGCTTCACTCATTGGCTAATCACATAGAATTTTTTTTCTTTTTTCTTCTTCTTGTAAACAGTTTGCCCAAACAGCAGAGGGCTAAGATGAGACTATAGAAGGCCAGAAGGGAGAAAATAATCAAGGGAGAAAATAATCAAGGTAGTCTAGGGCAAATCACGGAATTGATGACTATCATTTTTGTAAAGGGTATAAAAAAAGTAAAACCATATTTTTTGGGGAAGCTATATGGCATGGATTTCCAATACAGTGGTGCTTTGACTTACGAACTTAAACCGTTCCATAAGATGGTAATAACTAGAAATGGTTGTATGTCGAAGGACCATTTCCCATTGAAATGCACTGAAACCCGATTAATCCCTTCTGGCTGTTTTTTGGTTGTATCTTGAGGCGCCGGTTGCAAGTTGAAGCATTCGTTCCCATAGGAATGAATGCAAAAACGGTTAATCCTTCCACTACCACTAGGAAAAGAATTTTCCTTTTTTAACCTAAGATGACTTAGGTTAAAAAAAGGGCAGGAAAGGAGGGAGGGAGGGAACAATGCAAAAATAAATAAATAAATAAATCCAGCAACCATTATTCCAGCAAACAGACCTCTCAGTCTAATTTTACATTTTAAAATTACAGTCTAATGTTCACATTTAATTTTGTTATAGTCTAATTTTCGCATTTTAAACCCACACTGCAAGACTCATCAGAGCACAGAAACATAACCCCCCCCACCTAACCCAAACCCACACTGCAAAAACCCTGTACAGTACATACAGTGCTCAGCAAGAACAGGCAGTCTCTCTGTTTCAAAAAAGAAAGTCAAAAATCCAAAAAGCATTTTTTAAAAAAAGCCAAAAATAAATACAGTACAGTACAGTACCAGGCAATACCAAGCAGTCTGAAGTCTCTCTCCGAACCCACACTCTATAACCGCTGGGGCAAATGAGGTACAGAGAAAAGAGAGAGGAGGCACTGCCAGCACCAAAATAAATAGGTGAGTCAAATGCAAATTGCTTGGTAGGTCTTTGTTGTCCTGCACAGTAGAGCAGAAGGAGAAGGCAAAAAAAACGCAGTAACTAATGAGGTGGTTGTTGTGGGTTTTTCGGGCTTCTTGGCCGTGTTCTGAAGGTGGTTCTTCCTAACGTTTCACCAGTCTCTGTGGCCGGCATCTTCAGAGGACAGCAAACTGTTTGCTGTCCTCTGAAGATGCCGGCCACAGAGACTGGCGAAACGTTAGGAAGAACCACCTTCAGAACACGGCCAAGAAGCCCGAAAAACCCACAACAACCATTAGATCCCGGCCGTGAAAGCCTTCGCGAATACAATGAAGTGGTATTTGTCATGAACAAAAGCAGAAGACTACTGTCCATCCAAATCCTTGCTGCTTCCAGAGAGATATTTTCTCTCAGGGCATGTCCAGTCAGCCATTTGTCCTCGTTTGGTGCATTGCTGGTGTAGATTGTTCTGGTCTTTTTCCAGCATTCACACAATGAGTGTACTAATTCCCCCCCCCGAGCACCCCGTCAGGGGTTTCTCCCTTTGTGTGTGTATGTGGGTTGGTGTGCTTTAGTTTAGTCCAGTCCCAGTTCATGTAGTCACTAGGAACGGACTAAAATTGAGCCTTGCAGCTGTCAAAGCTGCCAAGATTTCTTCCGGTTTGAATTTCCGGTGTCGTGAAGTGACGTAATAAATGAGCTGCTTCTGGATATTGGAAGCTGAACATTTAAGAAAGCATAGAAAGGAATGTTGGGTTTTTCTTCCCCCTTCTCTCTCTCTCTTTTTAATATGGGGGGTGGTTTGTCTGTTGCAAACAAAAAGAGGTGGGAAAGGCAAGCACAGCAGGAAGGCAGAGTGCCAATGGAGAGGTGCGCATGGATCCACAGCCGAGTGCTAAGAGTCTCTTACATGTTTTATAAAGACACAGAGATCCTGTTGGGAAAGTCACTAGTTCTCCTATCCTATCTAATCTGCTTTGCACCCTACAAGCAATTCCTGCCTCTTCTTCTTTGTGTGTGTGTACGTACAGACAATGCAAGGAGTGAAAGGGGGCAACTCATTTCTTTTGTCTCCACTGGTGAGATCAGGTGGTGCTGGTGGGAGTTGGCACACACCCCTTCTCTGTGTGTCCCACTCCTTTCTTTCTGCCTCTGCTTCCCTCCCTCTTTCTCTTCAAACTCGGGACATGATCACATGAGGCAAATGTTCCCTTCTTATACCCCTGTTAGATGCTTGTAGACATTTGTGGTCACACGATGGACAGCCATGAACGAATCAGCGGTGTAACTGCAGTTTATTTCCCACTCGCTGGGAGGCTTCTGTTATTTTATTCTGATGGTGTTTTGATATATTCCTCAGTGTGCGCAACCCTATCAATTCTTTTATGAAGCCAAGTTGCTGGGGAAGGCAGCTGCCATTATTGCCATGTGACTGACCTGCTATAATTTTTACTTTATTTTAATTTTTTTGTTGCTGGTATGTCAATACGTAGGTAAAATTACGTCAATGGCCAGATATGCCAGGGCATTGGTAGGTGTTGCATCACTCCACCTACTGTCTGGCGAGTGGCACAGCCCTGGATGAGAGTGCCGGGTCCATGGAGTGAAATGCCATTCTTCCAGAGGCGCCAGAGCAACAGAGGACATTTTTTACCAAACAGGAGCCCCTTCCCAACATACCGATGTATCAGAAAAACACTTACAAAAATTTAAAGTAAGGGACTGTAGTGCCCCAGAAAACAATAAAAATAAATAAATCAGTTCCACGGTGTAGCTGGTCATAATGATTCAAAGAGGAGGAAATGGATTGGTAATGTTAAAACACATTGGAATGATTGCCATGCTATACATACCAAGTGACAGTGATTCAGTACTACAGAGGTATGGAAAGTCTTGTTAGAAGTGGGGAACATTTGCCTTGTGTGACTGCAGCCTCAGAATAGTCAAAGGAGTGTGCAAAAGGTGGTGTGGGTGTGGGTGTGCGCGTGCGTGCACTTTTGGCTGGCAGTCAACTGCTTTTTCTCCCCTCGTACTGCCATGTGTACCTGGCCTCGCGCTCTTTCTTCGCCTCTGCTGCCTGCCCATCTCAGCCACATTTGAGCCCACCCACTTTTCCTTTCTCCCAAATTCTGGTGTTGCACAAACTTGCCATTTCAGGATAGCAGAAATTGGGCTCCTCGAGGCCAATATACCATTTGATTGTGAGGATCACACCCAATGGCATATCGCGCCTCCCCACCACCAGCTCAGCTGACCATATTTAGACTTCACCCATCTACACCAAAAAGGACCAGCCTGGACATGTCCTCAGTTATCATAACGATCTATCAGAACATTTTGAAAAAGCCTAAATGTTACTTTCATTCCATAAAATATGAAATAAGAAACAGCAAAAATTATTCTTTAAGATCTAAGGTGAAATTGGAACTTTCCAAATGCTATTTTAATTGAAACTGATGGGTTTGTTAGTCCTTTCTCTGTAATTCTCTGCAGAAGATGCCTAGAGTTTGCTAGTGTACTGGAATGACGTGTGATATGAAATCTCGCAGAAGAAAAATCTTTCATAACCCCCCCCCTCTCACAGACAATTAAGTTTTGCTTGTACAAAGTTATTTTTTGGGGGGGGAATTATTTTTTCTTCCTGGCTCTCATGGGTCTTAGCAGAACCTTTGTAAAACTCCCTAACCTCACCTATACAAAATATACTTTCCATTCAATCATTGCTTTTTCAAATTATTTTGCATCTTCTAGGACGGTGATCATAATGAAGGTTCCGGTAACTTTATTATGCTGGTGAGTGTAAAAGGCAATGAAGGTCTCCTTGTGCAGTCCTTGGTTAGTTTGATCTCAGCTTAGAGTATTAGTTCCCAGATTGGGCAGTGCACCCTTGTACTGGGAAGTACACAAATGTTCAAGTGAGGTACATAGTACAGTAGTGAGGTTTTCATGTCGAAATATTTTTATCATCTCAAACAGGACTTGGCAGAACCAAGGTGAACCTAAGAAAATGAGGCCTTCACACTGACACAATTATTTGTGAGTGCAGAGAACAGGCAGCTTTACATCAATGTCAGCATCGCTATGTCCCTTGATATGTACTGTGGAAGACTTGATGTTAGCTGCTCCTGATGCTCTTGATATTGCCTGTTACTGGGTGAAAACTACTTGATACATTTACCAATTGTACAGTGGTGCTTTAGATACAAACAAAGGAAAGGTTAAAACAAATTTATGTGGTATGCGTTATTACTAGAATTTGAGCTTTCTCAAGAAAAAACTATTTCTTTTAATTTTTAATTTGAAATCACAATTTTTGTTTTTTGTTAAAAGGATAATGGTGAAGGTAGTTAACGGATTTGTGAGCACATCTCAAAATAGAAAATGGAGCATGATGCTGAAAAACGTTTGGGACATGGTGTTTTAGAATGATCTCCAAATGAAACAAAAATGCAGCTTATTAACTTTCATAATACCTCAGAAAAGTAACAGTTTCTTGCTGAACTTGCTTGTATGTAAATAGGAGAAGGACAAAAGGACATTCATATTATTAAGGGTATCATGACAACAGCAGGGTGAAAGCAAAGTTAGCTTACAATGAATATTTCAGCTCAGAGTGATTGACTCTTAATCCCTTTCCTCCACCAGCTTTCAACAAGGCCTTTCAAACTGAGATGTTCCTCTTGTTTTAGACAAACACAGTCCTGGGAAGCATAATATTTAATTAGGAAAACTTAGATTTTTGAGGTCTTTAGTATCATGCCAGAAAGATATGATGCCTCAGCAATAAGACTAATTGTGCATGGATTTCTCACATATCTTTCTGCACAACCTTGAAAAAGCAAAAGAAAATTATGTGCAAGCCTTTAAGATGAGCACAGTATAAACTAGCTATTTTAGAAGAACAAATGCCCTGCCTATTAGCCAAAACAGATTTTTGAGTCCTCTTCTCCTTAACATCCCATTCATCTTGTTGAATCTATTTCATGTTTTATTCATGGCTTTCTGGATTCTTTTACAAAATTACAATGCTTAACTAAATTGGCACAGTGCTAACAGACCTTTTAAAAAATCCTCATGAACTCTTTTTCATGGAGGGATAATGCAAAACGATATTGAAAAATAGCTTTTTTTTAACAAACTGAAGCGAGGCTATTTAATAAGCACAATAACATACTCAACTGTAATAACGCACTCCAGTGATTTGATTAGCAGCAGATAAACACCCTGTTTGGTTGACTGAGTGCATCAGGTATAATGCACACAATTGCGACGAACATGGCAATTTTCGGGCAAAGTATCTGCCCTCTTTGTGACAACATTACTCTCCGTATCAAAGGCTGTAAGGGAACAAGCATATTTGTTCAGTAATTACTGATGTGTGGAATTCTTTCCTATTCTTTTCTTTTCTTTCTTGAACAGCCACAGTCAGAGGATTAAAAACATTCCAGCATTATCAGAAAAGCAGTTCTTGAAAACCCCTTTCCATAAATTATCTCAGGTTTAATTGGAGCATTGTCTGTTGGTTAAAATTAACCGTACATTTTACCACTGAATCAATAGCGGTAAAGTTTTATCTCCATCGCTGTGTGCCTCTGGCCCTTGCCAGTTTCAGTGCAAATTCTTGAAATGGCAAAATGTATGGCAACTTTTAAATGACAAACAAACAGTAACCAAAGCAAGCGGTGGAGTCCAGTGATGCTCAGATCACTGGAGCTGTGGATTTGTTCCTGGGTTTAGTCCATACAGTACTATGCAGGAGCTATCAAGGTCTTAAGCTTGTTTGTGGGATGAAGGTCCTGCAAAGGTCACTTGAGACAGGTCCTGTGAAGTTCCAGCTCAAACATGAATTAAAATGTCCTTCTGAAGTTGCAGTGTATTAGACAGAGAGAGTGCCCGTGCCTGCCTGCAACCCTGGAGAACCACTGCCAGCGTAAAAACCATATGAGGTGGCCCGGTGATGTGACCTGGCATCAAGCAGCTTCCTCTATTCTCACAGCTACGTGACTCCAAGAAGAGAACATTTATTATCCTACTTGGGTGACCTTTGATATTGAGCTGCACAACTGTTGGTCACTAGAAGGAATACATGGACAGATGAATGTAAGATGCTGAAAGAGGACTCTTTCCTGAACACATTCCAAACAAGCACATTTCATGAAAGAAAGCCGCTGCCCAGTTTCATCTACAACTCTTATGTCCAAAGAAAACAGAGTTCCACCAGCTGTTTGTTAGGTGGCTTCAGATGTTGAACTGGCCAGCTTGGTAACAAGGCTTAATTATAGCTAAGTCTTAATAGCCATAGATTTTGCTGTTATATTGCTCTGAAAATAGCTGGGGGAGGGCTATTCTATGCATGCAAAATAGCAGAGCTTGGGAAAAAAAGTTATTTTTGGATTACCACTCCTAGAATTTCCCAGCCATTATAGATACTGGTCATGCTGATCAAGGATTATGGGCATTGCAGTCCAAAAAAATTTCGCAAAGCACTGCTAAATAGCAAGGGCCTAAAACAACCGAGAAGGTACCCAGCATGGTGTAATGGACAGAGTGATGGCCTAGGATGCTGAAAACCAGGGTTTGCATCCCCACTAGGTCATGGAAACTCACTGGGGGGGGGGTACGGAACTGGTAAACGTCAAATATCTTATCTGCCTTGAAAGTCCAATCAGGGGTGCTGTAAGTTGGTTTTGGCTTAACAGGACACATTTATTTATTTATTTATTTATTTATTTATTTATTTATTTATTCATTCATTCATTCATTCATTCATTCATTCATTCATTCATTCATTCATTTATTTATTTATTTATTTATTTATTTATTTATTTATTTATTTATTTATTTATATGCCGCGCACACTACCCAAAGGTCTCTGGGCGGCTTACAGCATTTAAAATACAATAAAAAGGCCAAATAAAAGGGCAAAATAATTAAAATGCAATTAAAATATATATTCTAAAAATTGCCATCAGACCCACAGCTGATATCATTTCAGTTAAAAGCCTGCTGGAACAGGAACTAACTAACTAACTAACTAACTAACTAACTAACTAACTAACTAACTAACTAACTAACTAACTAACTAACTAACTAACTAACTAACTAAAGTCAAGAGTGCAATGTGGCTGGAAAAAAGGCAAATGCTATTTTAGGTTGCATTAACATAAATATTGTCTCCAAATACCATAAGGTACTAGTCACCCTGTATTGATACTGGTTAGCAATACAGATACTGGTTAGCAATACAGGTCTACAGTAATATGTCCAGTTCTGAACACCACACTCTAAGAAGGTTGCCAACAGACTGGAGCTGGTTTGGAAGAGGGCAAAAAGGATGATCCGAGGACTGGAAACCATGCTTTATGAAGAAAGACTGAAAAAACTGGGCATATTTAGCCTTGAGAAAAGAAGGCTAAGGGGAGATGTCATATCCTGTTTCCCTGAAAATAAGACTGGGTCTTATATTATATGAATGCATTAGGGCCTATTTTCAGGGTTGTTTTATTTTTTCATGTACACAAATCTACATTTATTCAAATACAGTCATGTAATATTCTTCCGGAACATTTTCATAACTCTCCAAACCCCGAATTCCCACCTGAAGTTCTTGTGATTCCCTCCAGGGAGGCGCGGAATGGTGGTGGTGATGTTGACATTAAAGGCTTGTTGAGGTGGGTGAGAGGGGGAACTATGGATCCTGCTAGCCCACACGGACCAGACGGAGTCAATTCCGGTTGCTGCACAATGAGTCCTTGGTGGAAGACAGGGTTTCACTTAACTGGGGCTTATGTTTGGGATAGGGCTTATATTATGAACATCCTGAAAAATCATGCTAGGACTTATTTTCAGGGTAGGTCTTATTTTCGGGGAAACAGGGTAGCACTTTTCAAAGACTTGAAAGGTAGTCATCCAGAGGAGGGGCAGGATCTTAATCATCCCAGAGGATAGGACACATAATAATGGTGTCAAGCTACAGGAAGCCAGATTTTGACATCAGGAAAAACATGACTGTTAGAGCAGTATGATAATGGAGCCAGTTACCTCAGGAGGTGGTGAGTACTCCAATGCTGGAGGCATCCAAGAGAAAATTGGACAACCATCTGTCGGATTAACTTTGATCTGGATTCCTGCACTGAGCAGGGGGTTGGATTCAGCCTTATTCACCCTCATAGCCTTATTCACCCTTCCAACTCCATTCTTCTATGGCTCTATGATTCTAAATGCAACCACCTCCGCTTGACTTTTGTACAGCATGTGTTGCTATTAGAGCAGAAGTGAAAGGAGCAGCAGTTTTAACAAATAATCCCAATTCTTGGTGTCAGACATGTTATCTTTGCCGTTTTTAAGTGACTCAGGGTTTGCTGAAAGAAATGACAGTGCTCACATTGCTATGTAATTATGTCTTGAACAGGCTGCTTATGTCGGCCTTTGTGTCTCTGTGTGTTTTGGTGTTGTTGTTTTTTTAATGGCTAGGGTTCACTTGCAAAATCAGGACAGGGAGCATTGCTGTTGTTTGCTTTTACCCTCAGTGTCATCAACATGTATTCAAATCTGATTGATTATGAAATACCCTCTCATCGTAGTCAGTGGCCAGTCACTGAAGGGCTAGAAACAGGTAATGGAAGATAGACATGGTCTAGAGTGGCGGGGTATAAACTTAATAAATAAATAAATAAATAAATAATAGAGGAAAAAAGACCTAAACAAGGTGAAAGGATGGTAGCAACATGACTGCAAACTGAGGAGGTATGAAATGGCTGCAAACAGCTGCAGGAAATATATAAAATGCCTCTTAAAGACCTATTATGTTGGCAGTTATTTGAATTATTTTATTTCCACCTGTAATCAAGTAGCAATTTCATCAAAAAGCTACAGTACTGTAAAATCTGTGTGAAATATAATTCTGACCACATGGGGGCACCTTCACCAGGGGAAATGATACAAGACAATACAAAAGAAAGAATTTACCATGGCTCTGTTTGGCCTATGAGAAAAATAATTGCGTACAACTCATTTTCATGTGCTTTTTTTTTTTTAAAAAAAATAATAATTTACAGTTGAAATTTATAGCATAAATCTGTCCTTTTTGTCTCAGCAGCCGAAAGTCTCTTGAACATGCTTACTGGGAAGTAACACAGTGAAGCTAAACATGGAGCTTCAGATCTTCAGGATTTTAATATTGTTTATTAAGCAAGTTTTTGTTTTAATTTTCAAATGTAAAAGTTGAATTGGCTTAAGGCGGGAAGGAGAGAGCTGATGCTTCACTTCAACATAGTTTATCTAAGAGTAACAGAGAATTCTACCAACTAAACCTGATGGGAGTAAAGGAATATACTGTATTCAAGATACTGCCCTCAATGGTATGATACGGGCCGAAGCCTATGAGGCCACTCTCCTCACAGTGACATTTACAGTCATTTGCCTTGATATTATGGTGACAAAGGGGGAAACTGAAGTGATCATTCATAAATCAATACTGATCAATCAGAAGGGGGATGAGGGGCACATATAGCTCTAAACAGCCACTAGAATCCACTTCTTTGTGGCCCAGGCTGTCACAATTTTCATGGCCTATTTCTATTCCCAACCCCAGCCAAGCTACTTATCAAAGGGGCTGGTTTCCACTCACTAGCTTCCATTTGCAGGGGTGGTGCTGGACCTCCCACTGAAGGAATTCGGTACCTGCAAGTGCCTTAGCTGGTTCTGCTGGCTAATTGTATGAAGGTCACTGGCCACTGGAAAATCAGAGGCTTTACACTATTGTATATCCATCAACGGTGAGGGTGAGGTCTAGCAAGCTTTCTCTTTAATACTATTTTTCAGCTCCTAAAGTGACATCTGGATATGTAGAGACATTATTATCCACTGAACTAGGATCCATGTGTCTTTGTCTCAATGGGCCATTCATCTCAAGCTAGACAAATTCCTGCAAATTACCTCGATCAATTGCAGTGACCTGGAATGCATCGCTGTTAGCTATCCCTATCTGATGAGCCATCTGGCTGAATTGGTATGCCTGCTCACTCAGGACTTGACTTCATAAAGAGCTTACAAGTCAACTTGCGAAAGATAACAGGTAAGGTGTTCCAAGACATTGCTATGTTGTTCTAAGTTGGCAGTGAGGTGCACACGACATGGAGCCATGCTCCCAAGAAAGATCAACGTAAGAAAAAAATGACACTAGGTTGGCTGGAATATTAATCACACTTATGAGTGACCAATGGATCTAGCACTAGAACATTCCCCTCCAGATGTCTGAGCAAGACAGATAGAATATGCCATTAGACTGTGGCCAGAAAGTATGAGTATATGGGATTCCAGATGGGAGATTGTTGGGATCTTGGGGGTGAAGACTTCATGAGTCAGCTTGAGTGCAGTTGCATTTGCTTCACTCCCAGGTAGCAGTGGGGGCCATCCAGTAGTTAAGAGCACTTATTTGGAATCCAATTTTCTACCATTCCATGGTTTTCTCCAGGAAATAGATTGGGGAGGGTTTTTTTTTTAATCTGGTGGTCAGAGAGGAGTCCAGTGTCTTCCTTTTCACTCAATTGCACCAAGTCTTTGCAAGTATTTGAGCTTCATTTACTCAATTGAAAGATGGAGTTAAGTGTTCTTCTACCACCCTCTGACCTCAAACCTCCTGCATATTACTTAGGCTGCAAGACACATCCATGTGGTTCTTGGGGCATGTCGGCAGTACACAGAGAAGACTATTTATACGTGCGGAAGTCTCCTGAAGTGGATTAAATTTGTGCAAGGTTTTAGAAAACTGAATTCAGCATTTCAAATTGTTGTTTATTTCCTTTGCTATCTGTAATTTTTCCTTCCTCCTGTTTTTCTCGTTTTAAAGGACATGACCCATTGTGTGTGTGTGTTCCTGTGTGAATACAAAAAATCACATCACCAGGTATAGGAATTGACTTGAAATGTGTGGGTATTTAACAGCCTTTTGAATCAGGAGCGCCCTGGTTGTAGGAGTGAAGATTACCAGCAATTCTTTAATGACAGGGAGAAACAAGGCTGTGCTCATCATTCTGGTGAATAACAGCCAATTCAAGATTCCTCAGTTAAATATAAATTATAATATGGGCAGGATAAACGACATGGTTGAGCTGAACACTGTTGCTGGCCATTAATTATCTGACACATGCCCAGGATTAGTCAAATAAGTATGGCATTTGCGTTAAATTTTTGTCATTGAAAACCAAAAGTTCCCAATGGGTTTGCAAAGGTCTGCAGGCAAATTTGCCCTTTGATATACTTCATGGTTTAATTAATTCATCTCATACAGTGCAATAAGTTCAATCCAGATATAAATTCAAGAGAACCTTTATCCATTTTTATGAGTTCTCCTTGGCCAAAAGAAGTGTGTCACTGGTTTCACTTTGTTTGTAATTTGATACCTCTGTGGAACAACAGGACAGATTATCTGGATGAGCCATAAATCCTAGTACAAATATTCGGAACATAATTCCACGTTTCATATTTGAAAATGAGCCTGGTCTAAACTGTTGTTTAGGGAACAGAAGATGAAAAATTAAGCACATTCACTGTAATAATTCTCTATAATAATTCAAATATTATTTCCTTTTCAAAGAAAGGACATGCAAATGACCCTGATAGATCAGAGCAAAGGAGTGCCTAGCCCACATTCTGTTCCCCAAAGTGGCTAACCAGTTACCTATGGGAAATGCATAAATCCATAGGCATGAGGGAGATAACGAAGGGGCAGACACATGACCACTCTTATTAACTTCTGCATTATGCTGAAACAGCAGATTGTGTTTGTATTCTATTATGTGAAGGCTAACCGTGTGATGCATTTTTTGGCACCAAGGAGCGAGGAACAACAATTCAGGAGTCCATGCAACTGCCTCCATTTGTGAGACTATTGGTGCATTTATATTTATCAAAATAAATAAGCTGTCTGTGAGGGCGTTACCCTGAGCACCCTCAGCAGGCTGTCTGGGCCTGCCTCACAAGCCCAGGGGAGCCTGGGAACCAGTGAATCTCTCAGGCCCCTAGCTGGTGGAGATGCACTACCACAGAGGGAGGGAGGGCAACCATCTGATGTGGAATAGCTGGAAGAGGGTATGATGGGGGGAATAAGAGAGCTGGAGTTGCAAGGCTCAGTGTCATCACCAACTCCATTAGAGCAGTAGTCGCCAACCTTGGGCCTCCAGATGTTCTTTGACTACAACTTCCAGAAGCCTTCACCATCACCTCTGCTGGCCAGGATTTCTGGGAGCTGAAGTCCAAGAACATCTGGAGGCCCAAGGTTGAGGACCACTGCATTAGAGGAAAGGGAGATGTGGGGAGAGGCACTTGAGTCCTGGGACCCCATCTTCTGCGCCTCCACAGAGTTACAAATAGGGATAGAGAACAAGTGGAGCCACTCCTCCTGCCCAGCCCATTGGCTGGGGAAGGGGCTGCAGTGCCCAGCTCATCCAGCGCCACCCCACCCTTGAGGTCCTCACTGCCCAACACGAACTGTGGCACCTACCCCGACCCACTGGAGATGCCGGTGGCAACAGGTGTGGCAAAGGAAGCTCTGGAAGGAGTAGCACTGAAATGGCCATCACCCGCTTTTACCCAGCCCTCCACTTGCTTCTCCAGGGCTAAATCCCAGATTGGGACTCATATTTCTCACCTGCTTCTCTGGACCTGGACTTTTGGGGATGTCAGTGAAGTCAACTGGGATCCCAGTTGAACGGACGGTGCCCAGGTCACTAATGCCAGAAACTCAACCCCCTGGAAAAGAGGGAGTTGGTGTTGACTCTGTGCCTTTAATACTAGTTGCCATGAGTGACAAAAACCAAGCTGGAACATATGGAATTATTGCCTGGGGACTCCTCAGCTGCCAGGCTCCTGTTACTGTATTACCTTTCACATGAACTGAGATACGTTGAGGATGTCTTTTCTTAAAATCACCTATAAAATGGGCACTGTTTAAACTGATGGTACTGCTTTCTTGGTGGTGGCATCTTAGCAGTGAAATATTCTTTCCCTGAGGGTTAGTCTGGCATCGAATTGCTCGGCTTTTGATACAGGATGAAAGCTGTTTCATTTTTAAAAGGCTTTTTGATTACACAGCTGGGCTCCAACTATTGATGGATTATGTATATAGACTTGGTACCGACTAGCTGTGCATTTTATAGACATTCTCCATATTTTATTGTTTTTGTGACGATATATGGTTTATTGTGATAAACTAGAAAAAATCAGGAAATAAGTCCCAGCAATACCTGAACAAGCAGTGCACAAGATGAAATACTGTATGATAACACAGATAAACTAGAAATGCAAAGCAAAAATGTAATCTAAAGCCCCTCATATCTGTTTATACAAAAAATTAGTATGTTATAATACACAGCACTGAAAGCTATGTGATGTCCCATGCTATGAAAGATTGTGTTCTGTTGTAAAAAGGTAAAGGCTCCCCTTGACAAATTGTCCAGTCGTGTCCAACTCTAGGGCGCGATGCTCATCCCTGTTTCCAAGCCGTAGAGCCAGCGTTTGTCCGTGGACCGTTTCCATGGTCACGTGGCCAGCGCAACTAGACATGGAACGCTGTTATCTATTTATTTGTTCAGCTGTATTTTGTGTAAATAGATCTGTTGGGTATTTGGTTACAATTTTACTTTGTACCTCTGTGTTATAACTTATTACATTCCAGTTTGTGCACTGTTGATATTGTGGCATGTCATAGGATTGTTGTACGATGGAGGAAGGGAATTAAGATTAATAGATGGGCCAGAAGATTGGTGGAAAACTAGTACAACTTACGTTGTTGCTATGTGCGATGAAGTCACTTCCAAAAGTTCCTATCGTTAACATCCTTTGCTTAGGTCTTGCAAACTAAAAGACATAGCTTCCTTTATTGAGTCAATCTTTCTCATGTTAGCTCTTTCTCTTTTTTTACTACTTTTCCTAGAATTATTGTTTTTCCCCAGTAAGGCCATGTCCAGATAGGGGAAGCTGGAGTGGCCTGGTTCACACTTAAAAGGTACTTGTTAAGTGCAATCTACTTTTATCCTTTACTTTAGTGATCTGTTCACACAGATCAGTGTTTTTTTCCCCTCAGAGAAAGATCCAGACAGATCTTCAGATCACCAGAATTTGGTCCCCCTTTCAATTAGTGAAATTCTTCTTCCTGCCTCCTTCCCTGGCCTTTCCTACAGCCATCATTCAGTGGGCCATGATGACTTGCCTTTTTGTTGTTAAATGAAGTGAATACATATATATTCAATGCCACAACCCATCAAATAGGTCACAGGCATGTCACCTCAGATAACTCCGCCCATAGCTCTATTTGGATGTGAACTAACCATCTACGCAAGCTACAGAACAGGATAATTAGGAGTGCACCAAATCATGCCAACACCCCGGAAGCCCTAGCACTGTGCCAAAAAGGAACAGAATAGCTTTAAAAAGAAGTGGATGAATCATTGTAAGTCAAGATGTGTAGACGTGATAATTTGATTCAAATCAAATAGCACTGAAAGCTATCTAAATAGTGAGCGAAATGCCAGTCTGGACATGTTCTGAGTCTTATCTTGTCATTATATGTCCAAAGTGCAATTGTTCAGGCTTGATTTGGTCTAGAATCTTATATATTTGTGTTTCCAGTGGTCCATGGCATACATACAACTCACCCCCAACATTGCATTTTTAATAAATCAACATTTTTCTTGTCAGCTTTTTTCGTTGTCTATTTTTCACATCCATAAATAGTGATCAGGAATAGTATGGTAGATCTTAGCCTTGGTCTCCAACAAAACATCCTTATTCTCAAGGATCTTGTCTAGTTCCTTCATGCGTGTTATTCCAAATCTGTATTCTTATGATTTCTTATCTATCTATCTATCTATCTATCTATCTATCTATCTATCTATCTATCTATCTATCTATCTATCTATCTATCTATCTATCTATCTATCTATCTATCTATCTATCTATCTATCTATCTATCTATCTATCTATCTATCTATCTATCTATCTATCTATCTATCTATCTATCTACAGTATCTGTCTGTCTGTCTGTCTGTCTGTCTATCTATCTGCAGTCTGTCCTGCTTCCTGGTTTTAACTGTCAATAGATATCACAGAAGCAGGCAAACAGTGATATGGCTTCAAGAAACAAGACAGTATATAATCTGGGCAGGTGGCTCAGCCAGAGCTACTGGTGGCATTGGTGCAAACAAGGGTCAGATCTTACACCTTTTAGTGAGAAGCTGAATATAGCAAAGCAAACACAGCAAAAGTTCATTTGGAGAGAAATGTGAGGCACAATGGTAAACAATCTTGGTCATTCAAGGCACAGCAAAAGGAATGTAGAAGCAAATTTTGACAGGTACAACCTCCAACTTTTTCCTCTTGGCCTGGAGCTGAACCTCTGCTGGCTTGGTGAGCAGCCTGTTGAACCCATGAAGACCCCGACTCCACAGAAGTAGCTGGCTGTGTTACATTCCCAGGCTCATGGGAGTTGGACTCCTTCTTAGCAGAGGATGCATATGGTGGGATGTGACACAATCTCTGTTTTGATTGAAGATTCAACCTTGGTATAGAAAGTCATTAACAATTTCAATTTCAATTTCTTTTTCTTTTTTTCTTTTTCTTTTTCTTTTTCTTTTTCTTTTTTCTTTTTCTTTCTTTTTTCTTTTTTGCTGACATTGAAGTTATCACACTCTCCTGCATTCATTACTTTTGGTTTCTTAGTGTTTTTCCCTCTCCTTAGTAGTTGTTTCAAAAGTTGTTGCTATTTTATGCCATAATGTGATGTCTCCTGCATGTCTTAAATTATTGACATCACTTTTCACTCCTCCTTCATTTGAATCTAATTCGGGGGTCCATATACATTCTGCATATAGATTGAACAGTTGGGGTGATAAAATGTACCCTTTTCTGACACCTTTGTCAAAGAGAAACCATTCTGTTTCTCCATATTCTCTCATAATTGTAGCTTCTTGTTCCCAATATATAACGGCTAAATGTTGGGACACATCTTTTAAAAAGAATCCATAGCTTTTCAAGACCACAAATCCAAAGGCTTTGCTATGAAGCATAAATTCATTTTCTTTTAAACTTTTTTAGTGCTTTCCAGTAGCTAGCTTACTGTAAAGGAGTGGAGGAAAGTGCACCGTCCTCTATGAAAGAGAACATCGTAGAAGGCAGTAGTTGCGTGGAGGGTATATTGATCGAGATAGAACCAACAGAAGGAGGGACTGGAAAGTCCACGGAAGTATGTCTGGCAGACGAAGAGGGGTTGGAGCTAGACCTGATTATGTGGGAGGACATAAAAGAGAGCGAAAGCGCGCACATTTTCAGACTGTCAACTGACGGAGAATTGGCGAGGTTTAAGGAAAGGGGTCCAGACGGAACTCATGCTCTTTTCGGGAGAAATATCAGGTATCAAAAGAGACTTTCCTAATTTGCAGCTGGGAGGGGGATTATTGCCAGATCCCCTAGTGACCGGAGGAAAGGGACGAGGGTACGATCCTCTAGAATGGACGGTAGTGGTGTACCTGCAGAATCACCCTGGTGGACGGAGGGTGATTCGCCCTGGCTCTTCCTACCAACAGAAGCCTCCGGAGGGAGACTGGGCCAGTCACCCATGCTGCGGGACAGTATGTGCTGTCTGGAGTACCCCCTTGTGGCCTTTAGCGGACCGGGAGCATTTCGGGCCAGCTCCCTTCTAGGAGAACCCGAGTGAACAAACATGAGACCCAAGAAGTGCAAGTTGTTAACTGATGACTGTTTATTAGATCCTTTTTACGCTGTTGAGTTGAGTTCCGTTACAAATAAAAAAGTTGATTTAGAAGAACAAGATCAGCCTCCTCGTCTTTTTCCCGCCTTTACCACCAGTGCACCCCCGGCCAAGGAAGGACCTTGTCACACTTATGTTTGCAATATGATCTCTAGTTCCTCTTCGATTAGTAAATCCATCTAGGACATTGGGCATATCTTTCCTCATATATGGCAAAGATCTTTTGTGGCAAGATCTTGAGCTTGCATGGGAAACTAATGCAGTGCAATCTTTGGCAACTCCTTTATTCAGAACTGTAATGTATACTGAACCCAGGCTGTGGCCAAATCTGCAGGGTAGTCTATAAGTATAGCTTGTATGTTCCCTTTAACCAGTTCTTTCTAATCAAGCAGCGGAATTTCATATTAACATTTTTGCTTGGAATCACTGTTATTTGGTTCCTTCTGTTTCTAATTTAGAACAGCCTCCTCAGGATGGACGATTTTACAACAAGCCATTGAGACAAAGCCAGACCAAGATATTTTACTGCCTGAGGAATAGCAAGAGATTTAAACACCTTCCCATGTGCATAATAACTAAAGCTAGCTAATTTATTTCATCTTCTGTGGCAGAAAATTTCCACAAGCACCTCTCCTTGCTCCTGGCCTGCTACTAAAAATAAAATAATACTACATTAAATAATTTAACAATTTGTTCCTCTTAAATAGCACTCAAAATCAGTTGCCTGTGGCAGCTCCTTCACTGTGTCAGTTGGACCAGCAGTGAGAGATCAATGAGCATCAGCGAAGTTGTACTCTAGCTGGCTTACTCGTGATATGAATGGTGCTCCAACAGGAGAACCAAGGCAGCTTCTGTGCTTAAAACAAGTTCACAGCCAGACTGAAACAGAAATAGATTTTCCTGTTCTGGATTTTCATACCCTAATGGACATATCAATTGTAGTTGGCCATCAAAATTTGCCAATTCTCTTAACATCAGTGAAAACTGAAGCCATGGTCATGTCATCATTACCATGCAGGAGTAAACAAAAATATGACTTGTGGGTTGCATGCAGATTCCCTATTTTTGCACACATACTCCCCCCCCCCACAAAAGGCACCACTACAGATTTTCAAAACTGTAAAACAGTAACTGTATTGTCAGATTTCAAAGAGGTAGTTATGTTATTTTGTATCAATAAAAGCAAACAAAAGAGAAAGAGGGAAAATATAGTGGCACCTTTAAGACTGACAGATTTATTTTAACATGAAATGTTGAAAATTATAATCCAATTTTTCCTGGTTTCAGATGCTTCTATATTTCTAGAGGCCTCCAGGAATCACAATTCACCTTTAAAACAAGATGTGCAGCCCTTGGACCCTTGTTTGAGTCACATATCATTTTTGAGAAGTGGACTTTGGGTCACTTCTCATTTCAGCAAGAAAGATTAACATTGTGGAGGCAGAAATGACCCCTGAACCCTCCACAGGTGCCTATGCCCCTATGTTTTTATCTGAGATGTCTGTGAACCTTCAGATAAAAGAAAAGATGACGCAGCCATGTTAGCCCAGTTGGTTTCCTCAAAGACATTAGAAACTGAAATTTCCTTTTCTGTTTCTATAACAGTCCTTGCAGTAATTGAGATTCCCCCACTGATTTCAAGAATGGTGCTTGGCCAAAGTGCAACAATTGGCCAAAAAGATATATTCGCCTGTAATCTCATGGGATCTAACAGGAGAGCAGTGATATACAAGCTAAGCTGCTTGTGACACCGCATGTGTAATAGCACTCAGTTGGAAAGGTATATTAAGTAGTCAAAGAGTGGATTTGAAGCAAAATGAAGCATTTTTTATTTTCTATACTAGCCTGATTGTCCACAAAGGGGCCAAAACAGATGGAAAATAGAATTCCCATAATGCTTCCAAGGTGTTCAAGAAAAAAGTTTCAGAAAAACATAATGCGTAAAAGGTATTCGCAAAGGCTTTCACGGCCGGGATCTAATGGTTGTTGTGGGTTTTTCGGGCTCTTTGGCGATGTTCTGAAGGTTTTTCTTCCTAACGTTTCGCCAGTCTCTGTGGCCAGCATCTTCAGAGGACAGCACTATGTCATCATTACATCACACTGCACAGGGAAGCCATTGAAATCCACAAGCACCAGGAGAACTTCAACAAAAAGAGGAAAGTTTGAAACTCAACAAAACTTGGCTCCCAGCCCTGAAAAATACAACATGCAAAAGGTCAACGACCTCTACCCAGCCACAAGGGCCGAGGATCACTACACACAAAAGACCAGCTAATGACACCCATCAATCACAGTGACAGATAATCTCTCTTCCTTATCACAGCAATACACCCACAACAAGACACACTAATCACCCATCTCCTGAAAAGGACAAAAGCCTGTCTCACAGCCATAAATACTCCACTCCCAAGCAAACTACACCAGAGCACAGAGTGCTGTCCTCTGATGATGCAGGCCACAGAGACTGGCGAAACGTTAGGAAGAACAACCTTCAGAACATGACCAAAGAGCCTGAAAAACCCACAACAACCATAATGCATAAAGATGAAGCTCCCTGTCCTGCATGATTTATTATTAAGTGCATCTTTGTTTCTTTGTTTCATTCTGCCAAAGGTTTCACCAACTCTTTCCCCACCAGCCTGAATCACTAGTCCTTGCTTTTTTCAATCTTTGAAAACTCCCTTCAAAACAGAATAAGCAATGAGCATTTAAGAAACTCAGCTAATCTCATGTCACATCCAGAATTCAAAACTTACTCCAGGTGTTGATTGTGGCCTTTTGTGTGATGCTGTTTGATGTTATATGGAAATCTGTGAAAACTAAAATTTCCACCTTATTGAACATTCCCTTTTTGCAGGGTTTGCTTCAGAACCAGACACACACTGGTATTCGCCACAGAAAACAAGCAATCCAATAAATATATGCATGCATTTTTCTAAGTCAGTATCGTGCAAATGTCCTTCATTGCACCCAAGGAAATGTTGTACCATCTTTCTGTAAGTTCTACTTCCTGCAGTGTTTCAGGAGGAAATAAGCCAAAGAGTGAGTAAGGGGTTTTGTGCACCTAACTGCCATTTTGGGGTTAACTTCCAGCCCTGTAGGCATCCATTCCAATCAACACATTGAAGTTATTAAAAATCCCTAGTAAAAATCAATGCACAATGCAACGTGCATCCATTTTCCCTGAGGACTAGCATATGTGAATGCTACTCTTAAAATGATAGGGATTATTAATTTTTACTGGCATTGGAGAGAGGGTTCCTTCTGTGATAATGCTGCAGGGTTCAAGGCTGCTTGATCCAACTGCAAGCTTTTCCAGTGTTCTGGTGTCATCTGGCCACTTACATTCTTGTGCAAAGGATCAGAGGATGGGAGAAACAAGTTGTTGACAGTAGGAAGCCAATACATGAACTGTGGGTGCCCATCTTCTTTTAAACATTGCATCTTATGACTCATTATCCTAGAAATGGAAGTAGATAAGGAGGGACTGAATAGGCCTGGTATGCACTGAAGTAGTCTTACTGCATGCTACCTTCTGGAGCAGGGGTCAGGGAACTTTTTTACCTTCTACCCCTCCAAAAATTTATATACACCGACATTACCCCCTTGATTTGAAAGGAAGAAAACCATACATTATTTGAATTAAAAATATTATTGAATCTACACAGGCAGTGTACCGAACTAGTAGTATGCACCACATTTGATAAAGATGTGCACTATTTTGGCTGGAACACATTGCACTCCAGCCATGGTGTGGTATAGGGAGTAGTAAGGTGTCCAACGTGCCTAGCAAGTTGCCTTAAATTTTTGCTAACTCGCAGAGAATTTAATCATCATTGATGGCTACCAGAGTGGTGCTAGCAATGACATGCTTGCTAGAGACAGCCAAGGCAGAATTGGGGGGGGGGGGCGTTTCCTACCACTTTAATCATTCTGTGTGTTGTGTGCAAAAAGGAACAAACCAGGCTAAAGGCCATGTAACCCACCCTAGTGCCACAGCCCAATATCAAAGGACCATTGTGCTTTTTTCATCATCATCAATGGAAAACTCAACAGTGGCCAGAGGACTGGAAAAGATCAGTCTACATCCCAATCTGAAAGAAGGGCAGTGCCAAAGAATGCTCCAACTACCGTACAATTGCACTCATTTCACATGCTAGCAAGGTTATGCTCAAAATCCTACAAGGTAGGCTTCAGCAGTATGTGGACCGAGAACTCCCAGAAGTACAAGCTGGATTTCGAAGGGGCAGAGGAACTAGAGACCAAATTGCTAATATGTGCTGGATTATGGAGAAAGCCAGAGAGTTCCAGAAAAACATCTACTTCTGCTTCATTGACTATGCAAAAGTATGGCAGAAAGTGAGGAGGAATTAAAGAACCTCTTGGAAGGAAAGCAATGATAAACCTAGACAGCACCTTAAAAAGCCACTCTTTCCCCCGCCTTAATTCAAGGTTTCTCATTTTCTTGCCTGTTCTTTTTCATAGTTTTGAGTCAGTCTCTCTCACTCATTCTCTCTCTCTCTCCCTCACACACACACACACACACACACACACACACACACACACACACACACACACACACACACACACACATCCATCCATCCACCCTCCCTCCATTTCCTTCCTCTCTCCATTCCTCCCTCCATTTCTTCCCTCCATTTTCTACATACATTTAAATAAGCTTGAAGTCCTCGGTCTCTCGCACCTTTCTTCCCTCCTTCCCTTGCTTGCTCCTTGATCCTTTCCCTCCTGCTGCTTCTTTGCAGTCATTTCCAGAGGAAGCATTCATTCAGAAGCCCCAGATTGATTGATTGCCTGGGGCTAATCCACAGCTGTAACCAATCAAGGAGGCTTATCTCCGATCTAACGGAGGATTTACAAATGCCCTGCTGCAACCAAGGAAGTAACAGGGAGAGATGGCTTACAAATTGAGGTTTGGCTGCAGAGGGTGGGGGTGGGTGGGAGGGAGGGGGCGTAGCACTCTGCTCATTACCCCCAGGATTTTCACTTTTATCCCATTTGGGGTAATTAACCCCTGTTCCATGACCTATGTTCTGGAGGGTCAGGGAAATGAGATGAAGAACATGGTGATGTTTACAACACGGGAATTCTTGAAAGAGCAAACAATTACTCTCCTCCCCCATTACATCTGGGATTTTAAAAAAATCTATCTGGTTTATCTGGTGTGTTTTTTTAAGTTGATCTTATGGGAATAAATGCAAAGCCCAAGAAGCAGATTCATGAAGCAGCACATGGACACCAGGCTCAGTAGGCACAACTGATCACAGACTTTCCCACTCAGTTGAGAGGTATTGTAATAGTGTTTAAAATATTAAAATCCCTTCCCGTTTCATGGCTGTAATACAAATTAGAACACATAATTTTATGCAAGCCTCTTTTGTTCTCTTCTACGATGATTCATGTCCTCATGTTCTCTTCTATGATGATTCATGTCCTCATTGTTGCTGATTAGTAAAGCCCTATTCAGTCATTACCAATTTAAGTATACTTCCCATCTGTGCAGCACAGTGCTCTAGACACACCTGTCCAGAGTCATCACTATTCACATGTAGGAGAGCAAAGAAACTAGATAAAGGATCATGGTGGTATGGTGCTGATTATGTCAGAGCACTCTCCTCTACCAATGGTATGTATAATCTATTTAGGAACAACTGAATAGGGCTTATTTAGCCAGTCTAATTCTATTCTAACATTGACTGCCTTTAAAGATGATTTGGAAGCTTTGGGTGATACAGAAACTGCCAAGTTTCTTATGAGACTTGAACAATCAGAATATACAACACCAATGCTGTATTAGCTGCTAATGCATTCCCTTGTCCAATTCAATACACTAGTTTAAAGTCCTCAATGACTTGGGACCAGATTATATGAAGGCCCACTCACATTTATATAAGTTTCCCGAACCCTCAAACTTGGCCTCCAGGCTCTTCTCACAGTCTTACTAGTAAGGTCCATCAACACAGCAGACACAAGGAACAGGGCCCTTTCAGTGGTGGCTTCTCACTGTGGAATTCTCTTCCACATGGAATTGGTCAGTCCCTATCCTTGCATCTTTCTGAAGAGGCTTAGAAGATTTTGCTAATGCACTTTTTAGCAAGTAATGTAACCCTTCCCTAGGTTCTCAGACAATTTTCTCTTAATTCTTGCAGCTTTCATTTTATTATTCATTTAATTATTCATCTTCTTTGTAGATTGTTAATAATTTTGTATTTTATTTGTTGTTTTATGATGATGCGAACTGCCTTAAGAGGTAGTATAGTATAAAGATTATAAAAATAAATAATGCAAGGTAATATTGGTAGAATAATGTAACATAACATAACATAACATAACATAACATCATATCATATCATATCATATAATATCATATAATAGTTCAAGGTCTTCTAGATTTTTTTAATGGACAACCACAGCAATAACTTTAAAAATAAGAGCTCTTAAACATAGTCACTCTGCAGTGCACTAATATATCAATGTTTTCTATGAGAAATGTTACACTTTCCATGTGTCAGCTTCTGAGTGGAACAGCTGTACAAAAATGACAACCAAACATTGCCCTTAGCTTCTTAGAACCCACTTGATGCATTTTCCTGACTTCTCCATCTGAGCTCCAAATCTCTTAGCCTGTCAAAGCCTCAAGCACCAAGCATCCTTCAGTTAGTGACAGTAAATAATGTCCAGCCTGTTGCAAATACACTTCAGGAGGTAGACGGCAACCGGATTTTGATAGAGGTTCTATTTCCTCATGACTGTTGAGATCTTCACAGCCTTCTGCTTTGGCATGAACCCCTTCTTTCCACTTTGGTATCTGTTTTGATCAAAAGTGCCAGACAACTCATCACTGAAGGTGACTGGCTTTCAACAGAATTAATGAAAGGTAGTTTTAAAATCCCTTAGATCAGCCTTCCCTGGGGCTCCTTCAGATGCGTTAAACTAACATTCTCAGTCAACCCCTTCGGGCACCGTGCTGGTTGGAATGGTGGAAGTGGTCGTCCAGCACCAGTTAGAGGGCACCAGGTTGAGGGAGGCTGCATTTGATATTTGAAGAAAAGGAGAGGAAAGGGTAGTGGTGAAGAGAGAGATTCAAAAGAGACATGGGAAGAATGCCTTTTTTGAAAGATGACAAGTTGTCTTCTGCAAACCCTGGCTGCCTGTGCACCACTTCACACTTGATTATTACAGGAGTGATGCTGACACAGCATGGAGAATGTTCCAATAAATATGAATTCACACATAAAAGAAGAAGTATATATAATTTTCCTGGTACTTGAGCACAGAGTTGAGCATTTGAATCACATTCAATTTAATGTGGTACAAGTATGCCTAGCTTTTGCTATGTTACAACATATCTCTCTCTCCCTCCCTTTCTCTCTCTCTCTCTCTCTCTCTCTCTCTCTCTCTCTCTCTCATATTGTTCAAGCATGGAACATTGTCATCAGTTTTTGCTACCTTTTGTGCAAGTATAAGTCAGCAGCACGTTTTTTTTTTTTTTAAAATTAAAATGTGGTGCACTCTACCTCTAAGAGTAGCAAGAATACAGATATGTCTATTTTGAAATGGCGTATGATGCCAAGGGATGTGGTGGTGGTGCAGGCTAAACCACAGAAGCCTGTATTGCAGGGTCAGAAGACCAGCAGTCATAAGATTGAATCCATGCGATGAAGTGAGCTCCCATTGCTTTGTCCCAGCTCCTCACCAACCTAGCAGTTCGAAAGCATGTAAATGCAAGTAGATAAATAGGTACCATCTCGGTGGGAAGGTAAAATAGTGCACCCTGGTCACGCTGGCCACATGACAACGGAAACTGTCTTTGGACAAGCGCTGGCTCTACGGCTTGAAAAGCGGGATGAGCGCCGCCCCCTAGAGTCGGATATGACTGGACTAAAAATGTCAAGGGGAACCTTTACCTTTATGATGCCAAGCATGTGAGAGCAAAACTGCGGGCCACACACAATTTGACAGGGTATGGAAATAGGTGGAATGCCACGTCTAATCCTCAGGAGCAAGGCCAGGAAAGAGGCAGAGGTTGTTGTAATCCAGGATCTAGAAAGCATGAACCTGAGCAAATCCCAGTATTAAGTACTCAGGAAGTGTTTGGATCAGACAGAATCATAGAATGGTAGAGCAGGAAAGGAGCCTTCAGTTATCAGATCCAAGTCCTTAATGAAGCAAGACATCCTCTGCCAAAGCATCTGTGACAAGTGGCCATCTAAGCTCTATTTAAAAACCTTTCATGAAGACAGTCCATTCTGTTGTCGACAAGCCCTTGTTGTTCTTAATGCTTAGCTGAAATTTCCATTCTCACAATTTTAATTCATTCTTTCACGTGCTACTCTGTGGATCTATTGAAAACAAGCTGGCTCCATCTTCCACATGACAGCATTTCAAACAATTGAAGATGGTTTTTGTATTCCTTTATATCATTGGTTCTCAACTGCTGGGTAATCCAGGTGTTCTTAGACTACAACTCCCACAAACCCTGGTCAGCAGAATTAGCAGTGAAGGCTTCTGGGAGATGCAGTCCAAGGACACCTGGGTTACCTAAGGTTGGGAACCACGGCTTTATAGGAACAGGAACCTCCCTTCTTCAGACATGTCACCTTCTGTATAAGGATAGTGACAATTCCATGTTTGCAAGGGGGTAGGTGTTCCACTGTTCACCTATTGAATTAACCCAGGTGAGTAACAGGTAAATAGGATTACTGTTACTATCTGTGCATGTATGTTAATATACTAACATTTTCCTGACTGACATATAAGTGGCAAGTTTAACCAAAATTCACAATGTGCCGCAGAAGAGATTGGGTGCAGAATTGAGGGGGGAAATACAGAAAAGAAGCTTACATTTATGATTCTTAAATAAGTGGTTCATTTTTTTAAAAAAAAGCAGGCAGAATAGGGATACAAACAGGATTGAGATGTAGCAGGTGATTACATGGATAGATTTATCCATAAGACAGGAGGCAGGAAAAATGATGAGTGAACAGACATGTAGAAATCCACACAGAGCAAATTGAATTTTTAAAAAAGGGGGGGGGGAACAGAAGGATGATGGGAAGTTTGTGACAGACAGATGAGAAACCTCATGATCCTGGGGGAAAGGACCACAATGTGGAAATGCTATGTCAAGGTGATATGATGGTGATCAATTCCAAATTACCCGGGAATATACCAGGAGGCGCCAGTCTACAGTCCATCTGATTTTATAAAGACCCCTTTTAGCATGGCTGCACGATTTCTAATGGCAAATGTTTACAGCTGTGATGGGATATTTCCATTATTTAATAAACTTAAAATATATCATTATTTAATAAACTTAAAACATAAGCAATGTTGTCTCTTTTTTTTGTTTTACAACCACCTCCAAAGCCGACGATGATTGAGAGATACTTTTTCAGCAGAACTGCAGTATTCAGAGCTCTTCATTTAAGATGAAAATTCACTGAGATCCACAAATATAGAGGAAGCAATATAGGAAAGTGGTGGATTCATAAATGTCATAAAATCATGATTCACAAACTCTACTGCCCCTCACCTCTGTTATTTTAGTAGCTAAACAATATAATTCAGTTTCTGTCGAATAAAGCAATATGCTAGAGGGGTTGATATTTCCTTTGTTACATGAAATATCAGAAACGAAGTGCTATTCCCAGTTAATAAACAGAAAGTGGGACTCTATCCCCCTCATGACCTGAGTACAGCTACAGGCAGACTGCCAGCATGTGTATTTCAAGTTTTAATGTTTGTACATTAACTCACCTGAAATGTATTTGAATAGAAACTTTAACAGCTATTAAAACAATGCTTGCCCATCTGTTCTATGGTATAAACCAAGCTCACATCACTCTGTAGTGTACTCTGTATTCTGGAGAACAAACAAAAATCAAAGAGATCTGAAATAAATATTTATTCATAGCTACCATAATCGTGAGAGTCAAGTAAATGGCAACTTTCTCGTGAATGGGAAAAACAGTAAAGGAAAACAAAGTAAACATGTCCTTTTTGCAATTCTCTATTGCACTTATCCCCTTCATGGATTGCTGCCTTGCCGTGGCGAAGGGGCTTGAGTAGCTCAGGGAAGCTATGGGCTATGGTGTGCAGGGCCACCCAAGATGGACAGGTCATAGTGGAGAGTTCTGACTAAACACGATCCACCTGGAGTAGCAACTGGCAATGCCACTCCTGTATCTTTGCCAAGAAAACCCCATGAACAGAAACAAAAGGCTAAAAGATATGACACTGGAAGATGGGACCCTCAGGTCGGAAGGCGTCCAACATTCTACTGAGGAAGAGCGGAGGACAAGTAACTCCAGAGCTAATGAAGTGGTTGGACCAAAGCCAAAAGGATGCTCAGCAGTGGATGCACCTGGAAGTGAAAGGAAAGTCTGATGCTGGAAAGAAAAATACTTCATAGGAACCTGGAATATAAGATCTATGAACCTTGGGAAGCTGGATGTGGTCAAACAGGAGATGGCAAGAATAAACATTGACATCCTGGGCGTCAGTGAACTAGAATGAACAGGAATGGGCGAATTCAATTCAGATGATTATCTTATCTACTATTGTGGGCAAGAATCCCGCAGAAGGAATGGAGTAGCCTTCATAGTCAACAAGAGTGGGAAAAGCTGTAATGGGATATAATCTCAAAAATGATAGAATGATGTCAATACAAATCCAAGGCAGACCTTTCAACATCACAATAATCCAAGTTTATGCACCAACCACCATTGCTGAGGAGACTGAAATTGAACAATTTTATGAAGATTTACAACCCCTTCTAGAACTGACATCAAAGAAAGATGTTCTTCTCATTCTAGGGGACTGGAATGCTAAAGTAGGGAGCCAAGAGATAAAAGGAACAACAGGGAAGTTTGGCCTTGGAGTTCAGAACGAAGCACGGCAAAAGCTAATAGAGTTTTGTCAAGAGAACAAGCTGGTCATCACAAACACTCTTTTCCAACAACACAAGAGGTGACTCTATACATGGAAATCACCAGATGGCCAATATTGAAATCAGATTGATTATATTCTCTGCAGCCAAAGATGGAGAAGCTCTATACAGTCAGCAAAAACAAGACCTGGAGCTGACTGCAGCTCTGATCCTCAGCTTCTCATAGCAAAATTCAAGCTTAAACTGAAGAGAGTAGGAAAAACCACTAGGCTAGTCAGGTATAATCTAAACCACATCCCTTATGAATACACAGTAGAAGTGAGGAACAGATTTAAGGAACTCGATTTGGTGGACAGAGTGCCTGAAGAACTTTGGATAGAGGCTCGTAACATTGTCCAGGAGGCAGCAACAAAAACCATCCCAAAGAAAAGGAAATGCAAGAAAGCAAAGTGGCTGTCCAACGAGGCCTTACAAATAGCAGAGAGAAGGGAAACAAAATGCAAGGGAGATAGGGAAAGCTACAGAAAATTGAATGCAGACTTCCAAAGAATAGCAAGGAGAGACAAGAGGGCCTTCTTAAATGAACAATGTAAAGAAATAGAGGAAAATAATAGAAAAGGAAAAACCAGAGATTTGTTCAAGAAAATCAGAGATATTAAAGGAACATTTTGTGCAAAAATGGACATGATAAAGGACAAAAATTGGAGGGACCTAACAGAAGCAGAAGACATCGAGAAGAGGTGGCAAGAATACACAGAGGAATTATACCAGAAAGATTTGGATATCCCGGACAACCCAGATAGTGTGGTTGCTGACCTTGAGCCAGACATCCTGGAGAGTGAAGTCAAGTGGGCCTTAGAAAGCCTGGCTAACAGCAGGCTTTCTAAGCAGTGGAACTATTTAAAATCTTAAAAGATGATGCTATTAAGGTGCTACATTCAATATGCCAGCAAGTTTGGAAAACTCAACAGTGGCCAGAGGACTGGAAAAGATGAGTCTACATCTCAATCCCAAAGAAAGGCAGTGCCAAAGAATGCTCCAACTACTGTACAATTGCATTCATTTCCCACGCAAGCAAGGTTATGCTCAAAATCCTCCAAGGTAGGCTTCAGCAGTATGTGGACCGAGAACTCCCAGAAGTACAAGCTGGATTCCGAAGGGGCAGAGGAACTAGAGACCAAATTGCTAACATGCGCTGGATTATTGAGAAAGCCAGAGAGTTCTAGAAAAACATCTACTTCTGCTTCATTGACTACACAAAAGCCTTTGACTGTGTCGACCACAACAAACTATGGCAAGTCCTTAAAGAAATTGGAGTGCCTCACTACCTTATCTATCTCCTGAGAAACCTATACGTGGGTCAGGAAGCAACAGTTAGACCTGGATATGGAACAACTGATTGGTTCAAAATTGGGAAAGGAGTACGACAAGGCTTGTATTGTCTCCCTGCTTATTCAACTTATATGCAGAATACATCATGCGAAAAATTGGACTGGAGGAATCCCAAGCCGGAATCAAGATTGCCGGAAGAAATATCAACAACCTCAGATATGCAGATGATACCACTCTGATGGCAGAAAGTGAGGAGGAATTAAGGAACCTTGTAATGAGGGTGAAAGAGGAGAGTGCAAAAAATGGTCTGAAGATAAACATAAAAAAAACTAAGATCATGGGCACTGGTCCTATCACCTCCTGGGAAATAGAATGGGAAGATATGGAGGCAGTGACAGATTTTACTTTCTTGGGCTCCATGATCACTGCAGATGGAGACAGCAGCCATGAAATTAAAAGACGCCTGCTGCTTGGGAGGAAAGCGATGACAAACCTTGACAGCATCCTAAAAAGCAGAGACATCACCTTGCCAACAAAAGTCCGAATAGTCAAAGCTATGGTTTTTCCTGTCGTGATGTATGGAAGTGAGAGCTGGACCATAAAGAAAGCGGGCTTGATGCTTTTGAATTGTGGTGCTGGAGGAGGCTCTTGAGAGTCCCCTGGACTGCAAGGAGAGCAAACCTATCCATTCTAAAGGAAATCAACCCTGAGTGCTCACTGGAAGGACAGATCCTGAAGCTGAGGCTCCAATACTTTGGCCATCTCATGAGAAGAGAAAACTCCTTGGAAAAGACCTTGATGTTAGGAAAGTGTGAAGGCAAGAGGAGAAGGGGACGACAGAGGATGAGATGGTTGGACAGTGTCATCAAAGCAACCAAGATGAATTTGACACAATTCTGGGAAGCAGTGGAGGATAGGAGAGCCTGGTGTGCTCTGGTACATGGGGTTACGAAGAGTCGGACACGACTAAACGACTAAATGACGACGATTGCATTTATAGTTTTGATGCTGACCAGCAAAATCAACACCCTGTTGACATCAGTGGTGAATGGGTTTATTGGAGTAAATTATAATGAAACATGCCATCCTAAATACATTCACTAAAGAGTAATCCCCTCTCAATTCAGTATCACTTACCCCAGATTGACATGTGTACAATTGTCTATACATTCTGCAAATTATGAAAGGGTGCAACATATGTTGTAAATAAGCTGTACATGTTAATTTGTACACTAGAAAGGCATGCATTGCCCAGAGTTCAGCACTGAGTTCAATTACCTAAAGCTATTGGCCTCGGTGGACATAAGCATGCTTCACATCTTTAGAAGAAGGGTCTTAACACCTGGCTGTAAGATAAGTCTCTATGATGGAAGTATGCATGTGGGACAGTAAGTGGAAGAGAGTTGATTAGATGGCATATCCTTCATAGCCAATGTAGGTTTTACATCACACTGTAGACATGGCAAATGCATAGAACCAATTTAAGCCTTTTAAATAATTCAGTCTACAAGTACAAAAGGAACCATGACTCCCTGTTCATTAAAAATTTACAAAATAAATCAGGTCATAACAAAAATTGCAAATTCAGAATATATATAAAGGATACTTCATCAATTTGCTATTTGTAAGGCATTAAGGAACATAAGAAAAACAATGATCAATAGTCTTGTCTCTGTAATAAATAGATAGAAAAATCTAACAAGGAAAGGTTATTTATCACTTATGTCATTGCTATAACATCTCCTCACAGGGACTTTTTCTGTCTTTCCTACATCTAGAGCCTGGATGTAATGGTTGCTGGGTCTCTAGATTTAGAGTGCCTTATTAATACAGCCTTTCCAGATATCATTTAGTTGTTGAAACAGGATCTGTCCTTGGTAGAGAACCCTCTTATCAAAAAGATGCAACAAAATTAACTGAAGACTCAAACTCTGTCTAAGGGTAGTCAGCCTAGAAATGGTATCATTTCATTTTATCCAGTGATAGCCTATACATTTGCATTTCAACTAAATCAGTATGAAATCTGCATTCCACAGATTAGATTTACAAAAATTAAGACAGTTGATCCGTATGTTTAGTTCAAGGTCTGGATGCCACCCATATAATGTTCAGTATAGAATTCTCCTCAGATTTAATGGAGTGAGCAGAGTGTCTATACTGCTCAGCAACAGCAACGAAAATAGTCCTCTCCTTTGTTGAGAAATAGTTAGATTTTGTTCCATTTAGGCTTTATTGATCCAGCCTTAGAGACAAACTTTAACAAGTTTATAAAAGTAATTAGAATACTTCGCTTATTAAACCCCGCCCTCAAAAAGACCCAAGTAGTGTCATTCTCGCTCATTACGTCACATTTGGAAAGTAAACTCTTATAATGCCCTTGTTGCTATCCACATCTTAACATGGAAGGAACACCAAGAAAGTCTAGTCATCAGTTATATGGAGAACTGGATTAGCTGGAAGTCACTTAATAGGCTACAGATTGGAGCTGGCAAAACACAAGAAAATACTCTGTTTGCTTTTGCTTTTCTTTGCTTTTCTGCTCTGAGTGCAGAGAAGAACAATCAACTTCACACCTATATCAGTGTACTCTATGTCCCCCAACATGTACTATGGAACATTGGATGCCAGCTGCCCCAAATGTTCTTGATCTTGCCCATTACTGGATGAAAACTGTCTGATATATTTATTAATTGTACTGTGGTGGTTTTGACATGAGCAAAGAAGAAACTTCCAAAAATAAACCCTTACAGGTAACTACGTTGTTTTCATTTCCAATTTTTGACCCTGCTTGTCACAATATAAAACTTCCCAATCTATTATTAAAGAAGGAAGGTTTTCCATCCATGCTTCCCTATAGACATCCACACCAATTGAAAACCTCTTCAGAGAGCAATACAGATCTTCTGAACAATATGGAATATAGTATGGCAGGGGGAAGGAGAGGAATTTTGGGAACTCTTTATGGGATTTAGGGGAACTTATCTTGTCCCCATCAGCCATCTACATCTAGTCCTACAATGAGGCATCCATCCATCCATCCATCCATCCATCCATCCATCCATCCATCCATCCATCCATCCATCCATCCATCCATCCATCCATCCATCGATCCATCCATCGATCCATCGATCCATCGATCCATCGATCCATCCATCCATCCATCCATCCATCCATCCATCCATCCATCCATCCATCCATCCATCCATCCATCCATCCATCGATCCATCCATCCATCGATCCATCCATCGATCCATCCATCCATCCATCAATCCATCCATCCATCGATCCATCCATCGATCCATCCATCCATCCATCCATCCATCCATCCATCCATCCATCCATCCATCCATCCATCCATCCATCCATCCATCCATCCATCCATCCATCCATCCATCCATCCATCCATCCATCTGTAGCCACCTTCTTTGCTGGAATAAATTTAAGGCTCATTCCCTGTCACAATCCAGTGCCTAAAAATTGGCACACAATGAATAGAAAAAGAAATATAAGGAGAACATACATTTACACAGCTGTAATTTTTACCACCCAAGAGTAGTTATTCTGCACCAGTCCAATTATAATTAATTTTCTTGTAGTTGTGCTGCTATGTGCCTACAACTCATGGCAACTCTGTGAATGATTGGCCTTCAAAATGTCCTGTCCTCAACAAAATTAATTTACTCATGCTTCCTATACAAATAAGAATTTCCTAGAGAAGTCTGTGTTGAGGAGCACTCTCCCTGCTGTCATCTTTCACTGTCGGCTTCATCTACGCTTCTGTCTGTTGTATAACATCCCTAGACAATTGCATATCCTTTGCTTTAAACGTCAATTGAAAGTGCTAACACTAAAAATAAGAAAGCAGGCTTAGAGTTTGGGGGTGGAAGGGAAGAATTCTTTTGGGTTTTTTTTTCTTTTGACCCTGACACCTTGATTTTGACTCAGTTTAAAGAAAACACAAAATACTTTACAAGGGACTTTTGAGTCAAAGCCATTTATTTTCTTTGAAGTATAAAGTAACCCCCCAACCTTGGTTTTGCTTTATGTTTGATTTGGTAGGTTGTTACTTCCTTTTGTCTTTTTTCTCAGACCTGCTTACTGTAGTCTTTGAAGCACTGGAAAAACAAAGAGGCTAATCAAATCAACTGAACTGTTAGTTGGCTTGCAAAAGTATCTGCACTTCCCCATCATTTTTTTCTGTATGAGAAAGAAGCCAACATAGAAGCTATCCATGATTTCTATGCATTATGTTCTTTCCTTTTAGAGAACATAGATGGATGAAGAAGAAGTTCACCAAGCACAGTTATCATGTGTTATTCAATTCATGTATCATCTTTCCGAAGCTTGGAAGTTGATTTGCCATCAACTTAATTCTGACTTATAGGATACTATAAGTATACGTATAGAGTATCTTATAAGTCAGAATTCAGTTGATGACATATATATATATATAAGGAAGGCAAAAGACCTCAAGGGGGCAATGTGGCACAAGATACCAAATGCTTTATCCTAATTGAGCTCCTCCCCCTCATACCTGGATGAGCCAGAATCTACAGGATTTACGAACAGCAGCCAGTCTAAACACTTGTGTTGCAGAAAGCTTCAGTAACTAAGCACGTATGGACTTCATCACTGACTTAATATGATCCTGCTTATAATCCAGTGTGATTCCAACATTTGGCGCTTTTACAGGAGACTGATGTTGATTACTTTCAGTAGAATAAGAAAAATAAAGCATTGTGTTGTTGTTTCCCATGACAAAACCTACTCACTTCACAAATCCCGGCAGAAACCTATGAAATCTATGGACTGAATATGTGGACAAACAGGCAATAAACCACTTGAGTTCTGTGGCGTATTGACTCACTCATTTTATGTTTTCTTGTCACATTCATTCTGCATTTCCTCTCCCCTAAAGTGGCCATATTGGTGGTTGGTGCTATCTGCTGTCAGGTTTCCAAATTACGTTGACCCTGTGAATTACAGACATCCAAAAGTTCCTGTCATTAACTTGCTTCTTGTAAAATAGATGCTGTTTCCTTTATTGAAGCAATCCATCTCATGTTAGGTTGTCCTCTTTTCCTACTACCTTCAACTTCTCCGAGGATTACCATCTTTTCCAGAGAGTCTGGTCTTGAGATATTCAAAGCAGCTAACCATAGATTAATTAATTTCTCTTCTAATGAGAGTTGAGTCTAGATTGAATCTAGAATCCATTTATTTGTCTTTCTGATGGACTACGATATGAGTAAATCTGCCCTGCAATACCACATTTTGAATGCATTCACTTTTTCCTGTCAGCTTTTCTTCATTGTACAGCCTTTGCTGTAAGCTATATAATATTCATAAATACAGATGATCTTGGTTTTGGTCTCCAGCATAACATTCTTGTACTTCAGGTGATTTCTAGTTCTTCCATAGTTGTTGTTCCATAGCTTAGCCTTCTTCTGATTTCTCAGTTGCAACACCCATTTTGAATGCCAAGGTATAAAAGACCCATAACATTTTCAATTTCATTACTCTAAATGTTAAAGTTATATTGTTCTTCTAAAGTAATTATTTTTGTTTTTGTTTTGTTAATTTGTTCTTAATGTTCAACTATAATCATGTTTTTGCACTCTCTTCTTTCACCTTCCTCAGTAGTCCTTTCAAGTCATTACTATGCCCCTAGCAACTATAGTGTGTTGTATATCCAGAACCATGTGTGGAAAGAAGACAGCTGTTGTGCAAATGTGTGTCCAAGAACTTCTACAAATATTTTTGCAAGAGGGAGCCAGGTCACAACTGCTTTGTATATTCAGGCCACCACCTTGGTACCAAGGTACCAAGGTACCAAGGTGGTACTATTCTGTCTGGATATAAAAGCTGTTGTGATCCAGCCAGCAGAAACAATGTGGTTTTGCAGCTTCTCAGCTAAAATCAGCACGGGGAGGTTCACCTTTCCCCCCTTTCAATACAATAACAAGGAACTTCTCCCCATCCATATAGGAAGATGGCTGAAAATAATATGTCCCACTAGGAGTTTTAACTAGTACTCTTCGGCCTTGTAGCCATAAATTGAAGGGAAAGGGCTTGGAGGTTCCTCTAACTGTGGTGGAGAAGAAAAAAATAGCTCATCTTCATGTGCTAGACTCCATGTAAAATTCACCCCTTATCATTAAGGGAAAACAAGAAAAACAGCTGCGTGCTACATATAAGATGAAAACATCATTTGGCCCTCAGACTGTGTATTATGAAGAGCACCTTCCTGACAGTGATTGACTTAAAGTCATCTAATGAGATTGAGGGCTGAGTGGGGATTGAAGTTCAGCTTTCCTGGTCACTTTATACTTACAACCTCTACATTCTTTTCTTTTTTAAAAAAGGCATTTTGAAGGCTAGTTAAAATGGGATTGATGAGAATTTTATTTCAGTTTGTTTTTTTTATCAGGACTTATCAAAATTCACAACTTTCAAATGTGGAAGAATATCAAAGTAACACATTAGCCCAGTTCCAACTTAATAAACATTTTATTTCACAGAAAGAATTGGAAAGCGCTTTCTGTGAGGCACCGAAAACATTTTTCCCCCCAAGATCACATTAACTCAAGTTGTTTCCTTTTGTATGGAACTTACAGTCTTGCACATGTATGGAAAACTGCTGAATAGAGATAATTCTGTCATTTAACAAATTTCAGATTATTTTGATCTTTGTTTTGCAAACAGTTGTGAGACATCAGAAGAGCCAGATGAAGAAATTTCTAAGAAGCCAAACGCTTTATTCTACAGCTTCCTCCATCTGTAGGCAATATACTTGTTGTTTTAATTTTTTTAAAAAGTCAGTAGAAGTATTTAGATCTCCTGCGAATCAATAATGAAAAAAATCAAGTTAGTTAGAAAGGAACTTGATTAAATACAAGCATGTTGGTCATCAGTTTCAAATGGAAAGTGCTGGAGAGGGCATATGACACCTGACTCTGAGATACGACTGCTTTTCCTGTACTATCAACTAGTATACAGCTGTGCACAAATCACTGGAAACAACTATTTGAGAGGCATGAGGCTGGGTTCTGTGCATACAAATTCAGAGGCAAGACCTGGAAAGTTCAATTAGACTTATTCCTGGTCAAAGTGTATAGGATTGCAGATTTTTCAGGATTCAGATTTAACACATAACAAGACTGAAGCAACCACCGATAACAGACTGCACTTCATCGCATTAATAAATGAAACATACATACATTTTAACCAGCCCTAAGTGAAACAAACCAGCAATTTATATGCATCTTCTACACATTCTACTGTTAGTAAAACTGGCTCCGCTGATATATGATGTGACAGTGCTAATGAGTTCTGACTCATGCTTTTATATACTGAGTGGTGCTGTTATGCTTTCAAGACGGCACGGCTGGTTGCCAGCCAGATCTCTTAATTTTCGTAGCACACTTTATAGACTCAAAGAAGCAGATCAATTACTGATGCCAACTTCACTGAATGTGGCACCTGCTAGTGCAGGTATTTCATGCACTGATAAATCACAATTTCCCGTCTATGGATTTGTATCATTTTCGTTAAATACATGGATATGAAGTCAAACACAAGTACAGCCGTGCATTCAAGTAATTTAAAATACGTGTTTGGGTAAGAGGCCACAGTCTGGGTTTTCTATTTTAAAAGATGAACTGAACTCTTCTAATTGACACCAGTTACAAAACCTGTTATACATAAAAGCCTGCACGTATATACAGTAGTAATAACCACCCCATGTTGCAGTCTGATTCTCTCCAAAGTTCTCCTTTATTGAAGTCTGTATTATTCTGATTATATTGCTGTCTCTAGTCTTGTTTAAACATCCAGTTACTTTAATGAGACTAGCAAGAAGTTAATAAAATATTGTTATGATGTTTCATAATCAGGCTAATACTGTTTCCCTTGCTTTCTCAGGCTTGGATCCAAGGTTGCTTTTCAGCTCACAGAAGGGCTAGTCTACATGTCATGCAGAAAAGTAAGAGTAGCATTGCACAAAAGAGCAGAAACTAAATCCAAAGATATCTTGTCATTAGCTACCTTATATGCATTATTTTGGAAAGGGGAGTCTGTACATTAAATAAACGCACATGTCTGTCTGCTTGGCCAACCTCTTAAATACATGTAATCTACCTCCCTAATTCCTTCCCAACCTCATAAAAGTAGTAGTTTTACTATAATTTCTTCCCCCATAAACTATGCATCAAACATGACAAGAAATGAAATTTCTATATCTGGAATGGGGAACATTGTGGCTCTCTAGATGCTGTTGAACTGCACCTCCCATCATCCTTGGCCATATGCTATGTTGGCCAGGGCTGAGGGCATAGAGCCACATGTTTTCCACCTCTGTTCTAGATAAAATATGAGATTCTATGTAAGGATTGTTCCTTGGACTTAACTCGGTCCCCAACAGAAGGATTTCTTTTCAATATGAAAATGATGGAATAATCAATTTCTTTAAAAAACAAACAAACACACACAACACCCTCTGTTTTATGAATGTGGGATGTTGTGCATCAACTAAAATAATGTATATTTTTCTAAGTTGTAGGGGAAGCTGTAGCTTAAGCATGAATAACAAAAGAATGTTGGACACATGTTTGGCACCTGCAGTTCACTGGTATGTGCAGCTAAGAAATCTTAGTCTGCAGATCCAGTGTATCGTAATGGTTCATGCTAGACTAGGACTTGGAGACCTGGGTTAAAATCCTAACTTGGTCCTGTTCATGATCTTACGCCAATCACACTCTCTTAGGCCCCTCTACCTCACAAAACTGTTGTGAGGATAAAATAGGGGAAAGACTTAACTTTATTGGAGGAGAGGAGATGAATAAATTATGATAAACCATGGTGGTGATGACTACAACAGGAGCAACAACAGATCATGAACTATTGCCCATCTGATAAGGCAATAGTAAGCTATGTAGATGTTAGGGTGCTTCATAAGTCTATCTCATCTCAGGTTTCTGTGCCCTAAGCAAAGCTCAAATAAACAAACAAACAAACAAACAAACAAATAATTATAATATAATATAATATAATATAATATAATATAATATAATATAATATAATATAATGTAGGCGTGTAGGCATCCTTCAGTCTCGAGAGACTATGGTAACGTGCTCTCTGCGGAGGTCTTGGAACAGCGTCTAGTGTGGTTGAGAAGGCCAATTCAAGAGTGACAATCTCTTCCACATTGAAGACAAATAAAATCTGTCCCCTGTCCAGCTCCCTGGTTTTGCTTGTTTTGGGACTGCCTCTTTGCCTCCGCCTGCTGTACAAGTGTCTCTTCAAATTGGGAGAAGCCATGTTGCACTGCCTGGCTCCAAGCTGAATGCTCAGAGGTCAAGTTGAGGTCCATTCCTAAGGCCTTCAGATCCTGCTTGCAAATGTCCTTGTATCACAGTTGTGGTCTCCCCCTGGGACGGCTTCCCTGCACTAATTCTCCATACAGGAGATATTTTGGAATCCGACCATCAGCCATTCTCAAGACGTGCCCAAGCCAACGTAGACGGCACTGTTTTAGTAATGTATATATGCTAAAAATTCCAGCTCATTCTAGGACTACTTTATTTGGAATTTTGTCCTGCCAGGTGATACCAAAAATGCGTCAGAGACAACGCATATGGAAGGTGTTCAGCTTCCTCTCCTGCCATGCACAGAAGTTCCAGGACTCGCTGCAGTATTTATTTTATTTATTTATTTATTTGATTTGTATCCCGCTCATCTGGTAACACAGTACCACTCTGAGCGGCTGTGTGCTCAGGACACAGGCTCTATAGACCTGGATTTGGGTGTATGCCGTCAACTTCTTATTAAGCCATACTCTCTTTGTGAGTCTAGAGAACATGGTAGCTGCTTTCCCAATCCATTTATCCAGCTCGACATCTCGGGAGAGAGTGTCAGAGATTGTTGAGCCAAGGTACACAAATTCATGAACAACCTCCAATTCTTGCGTGGAGACAGTAATAGAGGGAGGTAAGTCCACGCCCTGGCCCATGACTTGTGTTTTCTTCAGGCTGATAGTTAGTCCAAAGTCTTGGCAGGCCTTGCTGAAATGATTCATGAGGTCTTCAGCAGAGTGGGCAACAATGGCTGCATCATCGGCGAAGAGGAAGTCCACAGGCATTTCAGTTGGACTTTGTTCTTTGCTGTCAATCTAGAGAGATTGAAGAGCTTTCCATCTGATCTAGTCTGGAGATAGACACCTTCTGTTGCAGTTCCAAAGGCCTGCTTCAGCATGACAGCAAAAAAGATCCCAAACAGGATTGGCGTGAGGACACAGCCTTGTTTTACTCCGCTTCGGATGTCAAAGGGATCTGATGTTGAGCCATCAAAAACTACAGTGTCCTTCATATCCTCATGAAAGGACCTGATGATGTTAAGGAGACGAGGTGGACATCCAGTCTTGGGAAGTATTTTAAAAAGGCTGTCCCTGCTAACCAAGTCAAAGGCCTTAGTGAAATCTATGAAGCCCACAAAGAGTGGCTGTTGTTGTTCCCTGCATTTTCCCTACAACTGTCTGAGGGAAAATACCATGTTGGTGGTGGATCTATTAGCTCGAAATCCACACTGTGATTCTGGATAGATTGTCTGCAAGCACCTGGAGTCTCTTCAGCACAACACGGGCCAGCAGCTTCCCTACAACGCTAAGAAGAGAGATACCACGGTAGTTATTGTAGTCGCCCCTGTCGCCTTTATTCTTGTACAATGTGACGATGTTTGCATCCTTCATGTCCTATGGTACTCCACCTTCCCTCCAGCAAAGACAAAAGACTTCATACAGCTCGGTGGTGATGATCTCTTTACAGCACTTCAAAACTTCAACAGGGATGTTATCCTTTCCAGGTGCCTTGCCAGAGGTAAGGGAATCCAAGGCCGCTTTTATTTCTGCTAAAGTTGGTTCACTGTCCAGCTCTTCCAAGACAGGCAGACACTCGATGTTATTTAATGCCTCTTCGATTACTACATTCTCTCTATTATATAGCTCAGAGTAATACTGCACCCAGTGTTCCATCTGCTGTGCTCGGTCCTGGATGATCACACCTGTAGCAGACTTCAAGGGAGCAGATTTCTTCTGTATTGGACCTAAAGCCTGCTTGATCCCATCATACATTCCCTTGATGTTACCTGTGTCCGCTGCTATCTGTATCTGAGAGCAGAGCTGAAGCCAATAATCATTGGAACATCTCCTGGCAGTCTGTTGGACTTGGCTACAAGCAGCTTGAAGAGCCTTCAAGTTGTACTCACTAGGACAGGCTTTGTATGCTGCTAGAGCTCTCCTCTTATCCTCGATGGCTGGAATCAACTCCTCCGAATGGGCTTCGAACCAGTCGGCCGTCTTTTTGGTCTTCTTGCCAAATGTGGACAAGGCAGTGTTATAAACAGCGTTCTTGAAATGTTCCCATCGTTCAGGTGCATTTGCATCAGCCGGGCCTGGGAGGATGTCCTGAAGCGCTTGGGCAAATTCCTCCACTTTTCTTTGATTGCGAATATTGTTGATGTCAATACGTGGTCTTCCTTCCTTTTTAGTGTGATACAATATCTTTGTTCGCAGTTTTACTCTACTAAACACCAGGGAGTGATCAGTATCACAATCAGCACTCTGGTAACTGCATGTGATCGTAATACTAGGAAGGCCAGAACGTCTAGTGAGGATCAAATCAAGCTGATGCCAATGCTTCGATCTTGGATGTCTCCGGGAAACTCTGTGTTGAGGCTTGTATTAAAGAACGTGTTGGTGACACAAAGACCATAATAACAGCAAAACTCCAGCAAGCGTTGGCCATTTTCATTCATCTTCCAAATGCCAAAACGGCCTAGACAGGTGGGCCAAGAGTTGTGATCAGCACCAACTCTAGCGTTAAAGTCTCCGAGAATGAACAGCGGCTCTCTCTCAGGGACTTTTTTGATAGTAGCTGCCAGATCGTCATAGAATTTGTCTTTGACATCTGTTGTGGATGACAGTGTTGGTACATATGCACTGATGAGGGTGACTGCAGAGACAGGATTCTTTCACTCCCCACAGTAGGTGGAACAATGGATCTCAGCAGAGTATTTCTGACCGCAAAGCCAACACCATATTCCCTGGTCTCATTCAATGGTTTTCCCTGCCAGAAGAATGAGAAGTTTTTTTCTTTGACAGATCCCATGTCTGGCAATCTTATCTCTTGCAGGGCAACAATGTCCATCCGCAATCTACTCAGTTCCATGTCAGTGACAGCTGTCTTGCGCACATCGTCTATTTCCTGCAGGTTGTCAGAAAAGCCAGGGTTCATTGTCCAAACATTCCAGGTGCCCAACTTTAGGGCAGAGATTTTCTTTTGATTGTTGCATGGTGCAGGGTTATTGATCTGCTTGTCGGCTCTCCCACCATCAGAAGTACCCCCTGGCATCATGCTCTACACCAATCAAGCAAGACTTATAACCAGTAACTGCTAGTTCCTGTGTTTTTTCGACACTGTATGCAAAGCTGGAGTGTCCTCTCCAGAGCACGAAGCCTGGGTAGAATAATATGGAGGATAGGCTGTTACCCAATCAGCAAATCCCCCCTCTCCACGTCACTGAAATAGTCCAATGGAAAGGCAAGAGCCAATACAACTGGTTCCAGCGACGTCGCAGAACGACACATGCTGCCTTCGGGACTCCAGCTCTGGATTTTGCCTCTAGGTTATCTCCTGAAGCCTTTTCCATGAGTGGATATAGCCACAAGGCAGTGGAGGTTTGAAATCAGAGTTTTCCTTCTCCAATATAATATAATATAATATAATATAATATAATATAATATAATATAATATAATATAATATAATATAATATAATATAATATAGAGCCAGTGACTGAAATCTCGTTTAGGTTGATATAAAGACCTGCCTGTGGGAGTCTGCTGGCCATAATGCCAATGAAACCAGCATTGCACAGTTGGATTGTGCAATCAATTGCTGGTTCAAATTATGTTTGTTGCATTGCACACCTGTGGAATTGCTTTGTGGATATTACTTCCATCCTGCCATGATTTTTTCCCTACTGCTTCTGCAGCTTCATGTTATGCACATGTAGCTGTTCAATAGGATTTCAATCACTGTGAGGTAACGGCTGAAGTGCTGGCCTTGGCCCTCTTCAGGCATAATAACTTGAAGCTGGGTAGGTCTGTAAATGAGGTGGGGACATGGGGGCAGGCGTAAGTTCAACCCCCAACATCCTCTCCATCTGATTATCAATCAGACCTTGGCATGTTCAGCACAAAGTTCTGGAGGAGCACTTGTAAAGACATTTAACTGAGGGCACTTACAGCGCTGAAGTGATTGATTGATTAAAAATATGTTTGCCCTGACTTTCTCCTTATAAAGGAACCAAAACAACTTATATCATTAAAAAGACAATATTTAAAAGCAAAAAACAGGAAGTATACAAATATTTTAAAAGAACAGAGTATTCTATTTAATACGGTAAATAAAATATATTTAAGATGGTAAATAAAATCAATACTAGAACACATTTGAAAGCAACAAGGCACAACAACCCATTTAAAAACTCTCTCAGACAGCCAGTCACTAAGGGAAAGCCTGCTTAATGAGGAAGTCTTTTCTTTGCTTGCAGGAGGATAGAAAAGATGGGGCCAACAGGGCTTCCTTTGGGAGGGAGTTCTAATGCCTGGGAGCAGCGACAGAGAAGGGCCCCTCCCGTGTCCCCACCAAGGGCCCTCGTGAGCCCTGGTCAGGCAAGGCTGTCTCTTCCTGGCCCTCCTATGGTTAGAGCCCTCCCTTCTTCCAGGCTAGAATGCTGAATAGGGCTTGTGGCCTTGGAGGATCTGGGTTCAAGGCCCCACGGAGCCATGAGACTCAGTGGGTGACCTTGGGCCTGTCCCTCTTGCTCATTCTGGCCTACGTCCATGGCTGTCGTCCTTCCCAAGGTAGAGAGGAAAGAAGCCATTTAGCTCTCGGCTGGGAAGCCAGGATGTCAATGAAAGAAATATGTAAAATAGTGAAACAATAACTCTAAGGTGAGACAGCAAGGCTCCCTCTGTCAGCTCAGCTGGGGCTATTACAGGTTGTTATTTGGCTCACTGCTTTCCAGAGTTGTCTCCTGAAATAACAATTCATTCCACCTGATCATGATGTACCTTTCATTATACAGAATTATGAAAGGGTAGCTGAATTTGCTTATTCTTGTTTTCTTTCCATCCTTTTTCCTTTTTGTACTACGTCTCCTAGACTGTGCATAAATTATTATGAAAACCCTAAATTTCCCTGCGTGCTTTATCGGAAGTGGCATATATAATAAATACGTAGCACGATGCCTAAATAATGAAAGGCTATGTGACTGAAGACCTTTGAGGATGCTTTAGTTAATAGCAACTGTTACTTGCTCAATTCCAGAAGTTAGCCATGTTAGTCTGAAGTCTGTGGTAGCAAAAGCAACAAAGGACCTTTGTGGCACTGTATTCAGTTTTATTTGACACCCACAGTTGTGGACTGAAGCATTCCATTATTTACAAGTTACTTTCCGATCTTGCCTTTCTCCTAATCAGCAGTTGATTTTCTGCCTCTGTCCTCACAACAACCTTTTACAGGAGGCCAGACTCTCTCTCTCTCTCTCTCTCTCTCTCTCTCTCTCTCTCTCTCTGTGTGTGTGTGTGTGTGTATAAATGTAGCAGTCAGAAAAGCTTGATGGGTTCATGTGTTTGTGTGAGAGCTTTGCTCCTCTCTGCGGCTAGAGAGACTTCACTGCGGGCAGCAAGTTAAAGCCAACGCAAAGGCACAAATTAAACGTGCTGCCAGTCTAACAGACAGCCTTTGGCTAGTTTTATATTTTTCATGCAGGACTCAATGTAATGTGTTCTTGCTGTTTCTTATATTCCAAACGTGACTACAGCAGGAGCTGTGATCATATAGCAGAATCCCAATGACAGCAGTACCTCAGGGGACAGAGTATTCCCATTTACTGAACATATTTAATATTTGAAAACATCAAGTTGAACTTTTCTTTTCTTTTCATTTTTTTAAGCGTGACCCAGAGGAATTTAGATGTCAGCTAGCTCTGAGAAAGTTTTAAATATGGTCAGTACAATGCTTTCAGGCATAATCAGACATGTGCTATACACTGTCCTCAGATTTATTAAAATATGGCTTCTATTACATATTTTTAAATTGTACTTTGCACCTCTCAGAAAACTCTGACTGTTGGCTGGTATAAAGGGTAAGTAAGTAGTCACAAACCCGTGACTGCCAAGGTGATAGGGGGAGAGAGGGCAAACTTCGGGGATTTATGCCTCCAGTGCCAAAATAACATGGAAGGTCTTGGGTGGTGTGGTAGGAGCCACCATTTGCTGTTCCACTTTTGGAAACAAATCTTATTGGGGCAGCCAACCATCTAATTGTTTTTCCTCCTCAGCCATCCTGGTTTCAGATCCCACCTGAGGAAAAAAATAAGCTAAAATGGGCTTCGGGTCTAGTTGACAGGGGCATTGGAATGTGGGGGGCACGTACACCCCCATCTCTTCCATTCTCTCCTGCAAGTGCCCTCAGTCCTGCATTTGCTTCATGAGGGAAACATGTGGCTTCTTGGTTTACTCTGTTTTTGTTTTAATTGCATTTGATTTAAAAAATATATTTTATGATATTCTCGAAGACTTTCACGGCTGGGATCTGATGGTTGTTGTAGGTTTTTCAGGCTGTTTGGCTATATTCTTAAGGTTTTTCTTCCTAACATTTCACCAGTCTCTGTGGCCAGCATCTTCAGGGGACAGGAGTCAGAACTCTATCTGTGCTCTGGTGCAGTTTGTGGGATAGTTGAGTATTTATAGCTGTGGGATCAGCTTTTTGTCCTTTTTAGGAGATTGGGTGATTATGTTGATTTTTGTTGCAGGTGTATTGTTGTGATAAGGGGGAGAGATGATATGTCACTGTGATTGATGGGTGTTGTTAGCTGGTCTTTTGTGTGCAGTGATCATTGGTCCTTGTAGCTGGGTCGTCATTTAGTCGTTTAGTCGTACCCGACTCTTCGTGACCCCAGAGACCAGAGCACTCCAGGCTCTCCTATCTTCCACTGCCTCCCGGAGTTGTGTCAAATTCATTCTGGTAGCTTCGATGACACTGTCCAACCATGTAGCTAGGTAGATTTCGTTAACCTTTTGCAGGCTGTGTTTTTCAGTGCTGGGAGCCAGGCTTTGTTGAGTTTTAGACTTTCTTCTTTTTTGTTGAAGCTCTGCTGGTGTTTGTGGATTTCAATGGCTTCCCTGTGCAGTCTAATGTAATGATTGCTGGTGTTATCCAGTGCTTCTGAGTTCTGAAATAGAATTTCATGTCCAGCTTGTTTCAGGGCATGTTCAACTACTGCCGATTTTTCCGGCCAGATATATATTGGAACCATAAAATGCAGCATCCACACCAGAATAAAAGAACATGAGAGACACTGCAGACTAAAACAACTGGTCTCATGATCCCTGTATGAAACCCTTTCACTTTACTGTCATCAGTGGGAAAAGATACATTTTTCTTGCACATGATCTCAGCTTCATTTACTTTAAAAGCAGTTAGGCAGCAAGGTTAAGTTCTGCATTTCTGGGTTTGGTGAAAATGACCTATTTGCTATGAGAAAGTATTTCTTGGGAATACTATGTCCTTTGACTGAGCCTTGGTAAGGGGACGCCTGTGATGGCAGCTCAGAAAGTCACTTTTCACAAGTACTTTTGTTACTTGTGAAAAGTGTCTCAAATTAGTTGCAACAAAGATTTGAAAAAGAACCTATTTAATTTCCCATTTCTCTTCAGCAACTTATTTTAACTATGCCCAAGTGCTGCTAATTAAAGAGTTCCTTTTTTGATTTTGGGTTGTGTATGACTCACATACAATGAGATGAAGTGAGAAACAATCTGGAGCTGAAATAGGAACTATTTAACTAGTGGTGATCTGTTGCTGATGGTCCCATCACTGCCACTGCATTGTAGAAGTTACACAACGAGGATTTTGGTCTACAATAGAATACATGACTGAAATGGTGTTACCCACTAGGTCATGAATATTGTATACTGCCCAAACATTCAGATCTGTGCCTTCAACCGAACTCTTGAGGAGGGGGATGTAGTATACTATTTCAGTGTCCTTCATACTATATGACAAAATAAATGAAGTGTGATTTAAGCTAATTTTTAAATATTCAGTAAAACTGGCAATTGAAGCTGCAAAATCTCTATGCCCTAATGAATTGTGGACTTGCTGACTTTTCCTGGCCGTAGAGCAATACCAATTTCTTTTAAATATTTAAAAGACTTAACAGTAGTTTGGACAAGCAATTTTGCTCAGACTTGCTGGGTCTGATCAATGCAACTCATGTTCTTTCCTTTCCATGGTATGCAGCTGGTCTCTGAAACTCTTTTATGTCTTTGTGGTTATTTTACTCCATACAAAGCCAAACAAGTAATGAATTTCCTGTCATTCTCAATCAACTCATAACCATTTGCACACACAAACTTGTTTTTAATCACAGAAATATCAGCCATTCTCTAAATATTCATGTGAACAAAAACCTGTTCTTATTAATTGTACTGTCAAACTAAACAGCCATCCATCAAAGCATTTGCAAACTCGAACTGTTCTACTTAATCAGTCTTGTTCAAGAGTTCAGCGCTCATTTCACTCTTAAAATTTGCTCTGTTATTCCTACAAATGGTGCAAGCTCTCATTATCTAGATGGGGATTCTGTTTCATTTTCTTTGCTTTTGATTTTTAAAAAAAGTAGTACAAGGTTTTGAGAAACAGCTGATGCAAAATAAGATTTGAATAATAAATCATCTATAAAATATATGTACACTGAAAAAATGTACTGGGAACAGAATGCACATTAAATACGAGGATGTGCATATATAGGCTGTGGGTGGTGCTTCACTTCTTAAGCTTTGTTTCTCATCTTGCTGAAGAAGCCAGTTTACAAAGATCCAACATTTGTGTGGAACACCTATAGATAGATTTAAGTGCACTGTGACATAGGGGATGCTCTTTACTCAGTATCAGTGTTCAAAGTAAATGTTGACATGCTAAATAATAGGGTTGCTAGCTCTCAGGTTTTGGCCCTGTGATTTGGATTTTGTAGAATCTCTGCTTTGCCTTTCTTTTATACACATGCTATTTCCCCGTTGTTGCTGAAGAGTGCATGGACAGGCCTTCCCCTGGGTTTTATTTTTCAGATCTGAAATCTCAGAGAATGGAATGCAGCTGACCTGCCACCTCTCCCAGAAAGAATGAAAGCCTGGAGGATACCTGCCTTTTGAGAGAGAGAGAGAGAAAAAAAAAGTCTTGAATCCTCACAGCATAATCTTTTTAATGGTGACTCCCTAATGTTACACTCAGCATTGGCCACCTGATTGCAAGTACAGTAGTTCAGGGATTTCTCTGTAGCACCTAGACCAGTTTAAAAGAAGCAAGGTATTAATTAGCGGAGTTCAGAGCAGACCTTAGGATAGATGAATCTGGGGAAATTCTGCTCACAGCTTTAAGTCCAGTATTCCGGAAAAATATAAAATGATATATGTGCAACTTCAGGGACACTCCTGTAGGAGAGATTCAATTCTTCAAAACACCTCCACTTTATAAATGTGTGAGATATTGTGCTTCCATACCCACAATTCAAAAAGCCAGGAAATGGCCTGAGATTCCTGGACAATACTGTGCCTGCGTTGCCAGCAGAGAAAAGGATGCCAAGCTTTACATAGTAAAGGGCAGCCTGAATGTTGACAACACCAATGGCTTCAGTCAGGGTGGTCTACCCCAACCTCCAGTCTGTGACCCGGCAACGGTCCGCAGCCTAGGCAGGACTGGCCCTTGGGCACAGATCTCCTGCTGCCCCCATGAGCGCCCCCGTGAGCGCGGCCCTGCACATGTGCACGGGCATGCTCTGCCCCTGCAAGCATGCTGCGCACATGCACGTGAGCACCCTCTGAGCACTGCTGTGTGCATGCGTGTGAGGACGCACCGCCCTGCGAGCGTGCCATGTGCATACATGCAAGCGCCCACATGAGTGCCACTGCATGCATGAAGCGTGCTCCGCCCCCTGCGAGTGCACCATGCACATGGCCACAAGTGCCCCCTGCGAGTGCAAAAAATATCAGTTAACCATTTCTCATCCAAACATAAGGCAATTGTCATAGCTGTTTTTCAACAAGTATGAATGATAGTGCACCAATGTGCTTCCGTGCACCAATAATTACAGCCTTCACTCCCATTTTGCCATAGAAACTACATACTGAAATAACTAGTCAAGATAAAGAAATAAATGGTTTTCTGAGAGGTCTGGGCATGTTTTCCAATTCTGTCTGTGTGGATTTTGTTACTATCAAATCAACTCTGCAGCTTAAGACATTGATGGAAAGCCTGGGTGTTTTATTGCTACAAACCAAGCAGCAGCAAATCTATCAGACAAGAATGGATAAACTATTTGAAGAAAATGTTGTACCAGACTTACTTTTCTGAGATGATATGAAGGCACTTATGGCTGGCTGTTTCATCAAAGGATTTGAAACAGTAACAAACAAACAAACAAACAAACAAACAAACAAACAAACAAACAAACAAACAAAGAAAGAAAGAAAGAAAGAAAGAAAGAAAGAAAGAAAGAAAGAAAGAAAGAAAGAAAGAAAGAAAGAAAGAAAGAAAGAAAGAAAGAAAGAAAGAAAGAACACACTAGAAGAACAAAAGACAGCAGAAGAATAAAGAGCAGAAATTAGAACAGCAATTCAATGTTTTTCCAATTTAAAGGAATCTTATGCTGGACTGCAGATGTAAAATGCACATCAGTGGATCATTTCCTGAAATGCAGGATCATATTGGGAATTTGTTTGTGCTAAACATCTGTCCCATGCATACAGTGTGGGTACTCAGCAATAACAGATAAATGCTATGATTTGATTATTCATGTAATCTCATGTAAACTCATGTAGAGTAAGACTTTAAACCACTTAGAGTCTTACAGCAGGTCAAATTCAATGTTCATCTAGCCCAGTCTTGCCTATTCAGACTGGAAGGAGCTCTTTCTTGGTCCTTCTGCAGAGGATTTTTTTTGTCCTGAGCTTGGAAAAAGTTCCTTTTTTGATTAGTCACTTTTATAGTCCAAGAGAGAAAACATTTTGTGTGTGTCTTAGCTGCTACATGATCATTTTAAACTATACAATCTCAAGGAATGGAATTGATTCTGGAACTGTTTGTGGAAAACATGTGCCCTGCCACTGAGCTAAGGCCTGCCTTTTCTCCAAATGTAGAAGAACTAGGTGTTTTTTCTTTCATGTGAAAACCTTCTTCTGCGAGATGTGCTTTTAAACAACACTGACTTTTCTCCAAATCAATTCCTTCCTAACTCTAATGAGACTGAAACATGCATTTCAAAATAACAGTAAAAACTCAAATCTCCTAAAGATTTTTTTTAAAAAATAACTTCTGGTTTGTGGTATCAAGAACATTTATCAAGAATAATAAAGTCTGGCATGCTACGAATTAAACTAGAACTTTAATGAAAACAAAGACCTGAATTCTGTCAGTTAACATGTTATAGAAACAATGGCTGTATCAGTAAAATGGCATGTCCCAAGGCACTTTACTAGTGTTGTAACTGAATGTCAGTACAGGAGGCTACACTAGCAGTGCCCCCATCCCTCGGCACAAATGTCAGATAGGGAGCACAATGATGATGGTAATAGATGGAGATGAATGGTCAAATGACACATTAGCTGGGGGGGGAGGATCTCCCTTTTCAAAATTCCTCCTCTGGACACACATGTTTTGGTGCGATTGCGCCAGACTGATCAGACATGCAAACAAAATGTCTTGTCTCCTGATCAATTTAAAGCTGACCTGCCAAATGTGGATTAAGGTAATCTGGTCTTAAAAGCAACAGGCAGTCTTGTTCTCTCAAAGATGCCCTGTCTCTAGTTCCCTGGGAAAGTTTGCATAAAATTGCTGATTATGGCTGAGGCCTAAACTTATTTGGCCAAATTACTGATTATGCCGGATTTATTGCAATCTTGTCCATATGTTAATACATTACTCTTAGAGGGTATTTTTCATCTTGCCCTGTTTTGCCGAGGGGTCTGCTAGTCTGCAGCACCTTGACTGGTTCCTTTTCTTGACTAGCTTGTCTTTGGCCTAAGGATGGGCTTACTGGGTGAATGACCTTCACCAGTTTTATCTTCTGGAAAAGGATTAAAGTGGCAAACACTTTGTTTCATCACTTATTGGGACACAAATGACGTCTGAAAGTCTTTGTGAAAAATGACGCCAGCTCTTCCAGCAGAAGAAGAGGTTCCTTGTTTATATTGGCTAACTAACAGAAAAGCGAAGCAAGTAATTATTTCCAGATGGTAGTCTGAGAAAGATATAGCTAATTAAAGCAGAGAGAAAAGTAATGATGGATCCTGAAATCTCTTGAAACCTGAAGAGCAATCACATTGTTCCCCAGATACAGAAGAAGGACCGAGACTGACTACAAACAAGAGTGAAACCCAGCTCACAACAGGGACCTTACTGTAGAGGGGATAGTATGGCTGTGGCCTAATCATCTTGAGACACCTACTGCTTGAGACATGTACAGCTACACAATATATGTGTTTGTTTTTGCTCAAATGGCCCATATTCAGTGCCACTGAGCGACACTCAGAACACTTTCAGGTAAAGTTAAAGGTTCCCCTTGACATTTAGTCCTATTGTGTCCAACTCTAGGGCACGGTGCTCATCCCCGTTTCCAAGCTATAGATTCAGTGTTTGTCCATAGACAGTTTCCGTGGTCATGTGGCCAGCACGACTAGACACAGAACACCATTACCTTCCCACTGAGGTGGTCCCTATTTATCTACTTGCATTTTTACATGCTTTCGAACTGCTACATAGGCAGGAGCTGGGACAAGAGACAGGAACTCACTCCATCACGTGGATTCGATCTTATGACTGCTGGTCTTTTGACCTTGAAGCACAGAGGCTTCTGTGGTTTAACCCGCAGCTCCACCACGACCCTACACACAACACTTTTAGGGGCAAGCTAATTTACCTGCTTAACTCTTAGGATCCTTGTCTGGGCATATTTCAAAATACACGTAATATCTAACCCAAGGGACCTTATAATTCAAAATTTGCCCAGAAATATGCATATTGGATAAACTCAAAGACAGCCTAAAAAACACAGATGCATGCTATCTAGCCAGGTCTTTTTATTTCTGATTATTTATTTATTGCCTCTTGAAACAGAATGTGATCTAGATTTCTACGGGAAGTGTCCGCCTAATCAAAAAGATAAAATACAACAATGTACAGTAAAACTGACTAAACGAGCAAAATATAAAGCCAAGGTAAAACCACCAGCAGAGAATACAACATGGCAACTTATAAATTCTAAAGCCTTGAAACAAGAAACAGCATTGAAAACAAGAATGTAAAATGAGGATGCACACCCCTGGGCTAACGAGACAATGTAGTCAAACTAGTGCAGAGCTATAATTAGGGACAGATGTGCTTCAGAATCAGGAAAACAGGAAATTGTAGCTTAAGAGAGACAAGACACTGGGGAATCCAGACAGCTTGCCTTATCATATTTAGTTTCATCATACTTTACTCCTTGTTGCTGATCATTATGATTACATACGTCTTTACTTTCTAAGCAGCTTATATGCTTTCCCCCACTTCTAGCGAGACGTCTCATGACCATAGATCCACACAGTAGGGAGCTACTGGCTTTGAGCGATGGGCATCCTGCTAAGAAGGGAGGATGCTGTAGCAATTTCCATACTTTCCGCTCCCACACACCTCCCCTTCTCTCCACTTCTCTCCAACACACACTTCCTGCCTGCAGATGAGGTGGGGGCTCCTCTCCCTCTGAGAGTTGTCATCATAAAGCTGCAGAGAATAAGAACAAGAGATAACATTGCAACAGAGTAATGGCCATCAAGTGTGCCAGAATCACAGAATGCACTGTATCTTTAGACAGAAAATAAAATAAATGTTCTGTCTCCTGCTTGTTGAATGGAGGTATGCAGTTCTGTTATGCTTGTGCTCCATCACACCAAGACACTCCTCACAGCATATTTCTCTGAGCAGCTGCCCCATGATGCACTTTGTCTCTCTTTCCAGCCATATCATGCTGCCTCCCTTTCCACTTAACCACCTTGAGATGCTGTATCAGCATGGAAGGGCCTTCTGTGGTTGTCTCCAAGTGCTGAGATGACACCATGCACTGGCACTGCAGCAGGAGCTTGTTGCCCAGCAGCCCCCAGAAGTCATGGAAGTGGTCAGAAGAAGGGTCAGGGGCACAGGGGCATGAAAGCAATGCAAACATCACTGCTAGGGGCAAGAATGGCAAGACTACAGTGGGAGGCAGAGAAGCTCTTGAGCATCTCCTCTGAGAGAGATAAGTCTGAGAGTGACCAATGGAAGTCATAGGGAGACACTGTTGAAGGAGGCAAACGGGGTAGCTTGTTAAGAGGGCTCCTCCTGCCCAAGAAAGTCAGCAATCCAGGACAGCTAAGCTTTGGAAAAGTAGGTCTTGCCTTTCACCTAGGAAGGTTCTCAGGAGACCTCTTTATCCACAGGACCAGTATTCACTAATTTGCTTATCCAAGGTCTGAAAATATAAAAAATATTAAAAGAAAAATGTATGTGCGTGTATATTATGTGTGTATGTGTAGACACATACATACTGTACATACAGTACACACATATACATATATAGTGCAGAGCTATAATGTATGTATGTATGTATGTATGTATGTATGTATGTATGTATGTATGTATCCGTACACACACACACACACACAAACACACACACACACACACACACACATACAGATTTTTCTTTTAATCTTTTAATACAAAAAAAATGATAAAATTACCAGAACTGGCCAGTAGAGGGAGTCAGCCAGCCAAATATTGTACTCTGTGTACAAGATTTGCCTGAGAAATAGATCTCCACAATGTTGTTAACAGAATTGGCCACTAAATGGAGCCAGAGACCACGTGATGTATAGCATTTGCTCTGAAAATAGAGTTCTGTATTTTTCACAATCCATAGGGGAGGGGTGCAAGGTGCTTGGAAGCAATCCCCCACAGATACAGGGGTCCTACTGTATGACCAAGAAATGTCAGAAGCTATGTCTCAGACAGGTTGATCAAAGGCTTCTGCAGCGGCTAGACCGTTCCAGGGATTTGAGGGAGATCATGGCATCTTCTCCCCAGAGACCATTATTGTTGTGCTCACTTTCCTCCACAGGACTGAGTCACTCAGTCACTCCCAGCTGATGTGGTCCTGATTGTACAGGCTCTCTGGAGATACCTAGCCCTAACCTGGCAGGCCCTCACATCTTCCCTGGTCCTGTGCACTCACGACTCCTCTGGCCCTTGGGAACTCCCTCATGAAATGGAAGACATTGGATGGCGCATTATATTCATCGTTTTGTTAGAGCTGAACACAACACAACCTTCCTTCATGACTGCTACAGGGTTACAGTGAGGGAGCTTTATTATGAACTACAGCCGAGTCAAAATATATTTACAATGACATCTAAAAAGTGTAATGTTTGAATCATCCTGGAGGTGAGGCTGCCCCCAACAACAGGTGCAAACCCAAAATTTCTGAAGGAAATTTTCTGGGAAACATTTTTCTAATGCCAAGTTCATCCATTCTATGGTTTTCCCAGTTAATACACATGGATGTGAAAGCTATACAGAGAAGAAGTTGAAGGGGCCGGGGCGGGTGGGTGGGTGGAATCAGTACCAAATTTGGTGTTGGAGAAGGGATTTACCAGTATGAAAATGACTAAAGTGAAGCTTGTGTACTTTTGGCAGGTCCTGAGGAAATAAGGCTCCCTGTAAAAGATGATAGTGCTGAAAAGTTGAAGGCACCAGGAAAAGAGAAAGACTGAACATCAAATGAATTTACTCAATAAAGGAAGCCACATCCTTGAGCTTGCAAGATGTGATCAGGGCTGTTAACAGGAGGGAGGGAGGGAGGCGAGATCTGGCTTTAGTTTTCTCTACTACCTCCTTTCACTGAATCTCTAGTTGGGGCATCTGTTACTTTTCTAATACTTTACTTCCTGAGCCTTGATTTTTAAAGCATATGCACAATTGGTTTGGAGGCAATACTCATAAGAGTCCCTCCCTCAGCAATTTATCTGTCTTGTTTATTGTCGGTAGCCCTGAATGAACGAAGAGTCCCATCAGCTTGTCAGAACTGCAAGAGACTACACTACCCTAACCCTAGTCAAGTCAAATGACTTCCTAAAGGAAGACAGGGTAGGAAACATACAGAGTATCAGATGTCTCTAGGCTACAACAACCCCCATAATCTATGTCTATGGGCCATTCTGGCTGTTGGAGTCCAGCAATATCTGGAAGGTCTCAGATTTCCCATCCCTAAGATAAGAGTTGACCCAAGGATATGACCAAATGGTTAAGACAGGTGTCAGAATACTTCTCCCACTGGTATAGTATGTGACATCTGCAGAATGTTTTTTTTGGGGGGGGTCAATCTATGTAAATTGTTCCATAGCTGCAGGATTTGTTCTCTTAAGGGGCTGTCTCTTAATCTCAAATTGCTTAAATTGCTACGAACCTTCTTAGCTTGTCTGCCCTTTTTCATCCCTTGTGGATCACACTTGCCTTTATTTATTTTTAAGAAATTCACAGAGTATAATATATTTAGGAATAATTCCCTAAGCTCTGTATTCATAAGATATGCATTATTCATAGAATTGTTATTTTGGAGCAGACATTTAAGCTTGAGTCCTCAAATTGTGTACGTATCTCTTTCTATCGCTCATTTCTGCAGCATGTTTTAGGATAAAGTGAATGGTTCGTCCCAACTAGAGTAAATCCTCTGAATCTGTGGGGCTTACAAATGAAAAGACCGCCTTCTCCACTCAGTCATAGGCCCACAACATTGTGAAATTGTTTCTCTTTGTCAGGAAAGGCGAGAGGGCAGCTTCTCTGCAGGAAGCAACATGAAAACGTCTAGATTATTGCTCCTGAAAAGCCAGTGAGCTGCTGTCTATTCCTTTGCACCATGTTACGTGTGAACAGTCCAAGGTCTTGATTCAGCTGTGTTATGTGTGGGTGAAGGAGACAAGCTTTTTCTCAGTTTGATACAGACAAATGCTATGTAGCACACAGGAAGTAAATAGATGTGGTACTAAGCTCATAATGGAAAAGTCTCACGAAGAAAAATGAATGTCTTTATCAAATTCGGTTTAAATCCTTTTCTATTCCCCAGCTTATTGCTGATTCATACAACCCTTTCACTTTGAAACACTGATTGGCAGCTATGGTTTTGATTTAGTACAAGCTGAATTTTGCTCTGTTATGAATGAGGACAGGCTATCACCAACACAGCACAAATATATTTTTCACTCTCTACTGAAACCACTCAACGTTTCCAGCAGAATGTCTCCATGTAAACACATCCACATTTATAGCGACTGTAAGGTTTACTCAATAATCATATACAGTACAGTATATGGTACAATGATGGAAATCTTGTTGCTTAACATAGGAAGTCACACTAGAGTAGATCCATTTGAATCACTGGAACTTACAAAAAAGCTGACTCTTGAAATTCCTACTGATTCAATGGGCCTATTCTAGTGTGAATTGGCATGGAAAGCAAGAGTATTTCAGCCAATATATACTTATTTGTTACATGAATATCCCACCTTTCTTTCAATCAGCACAAGGCAGCATATAAGGCTCTCCTCCCCCCCTATTTTATCTCACAGTAACAATCACAGCCTTGTAAGGTGGGTCAAGCTGAGAAAGATTAACTGCTCTGAGGTCATCCTGTGAGGTTCTGTGTTCTGCAGGGACTTGAATTCATAGTCTGGGACTCTAATTACGACACCACACTGGTTGTTTTAAACTGGCTGAAAGGGATAAAGTAACAGAGGATGAGAACAGGCCAGTCAGTCCTGTTCCTCATCTAAGTCAAAGGTACAGAAAAGTTTCCAATTCACAATGAATAGAAAGTGGGGCATAAATGAAACAAGTAAACAGAGTCATAGAATAATGGAGTTGGAAGGGGTCTACAAGGCCATTGAGTCCAACTCCCTGCTCAATGCAGGACTCCAAATCAAAGCAGATCTGACAGATGATTGTTCAATTTTCTCTTGAAGGCCTCCAGTGTTGGAGCGCTCACCAACACAATAAGAAAGATCACTTCTACTCATATTTATTTTATTTATTTATTGGAGTTTTACCCCGCCCCTCTAGACCATGTCTTCATTTGTTGAATTCTCCACTACTCTGTGCCAAATTTATGTTGACAAAATTTCTCTTGGTAGGCATGTACTATTTTCATCTAAAACTTCACTATATCTTGTTTTTGTTGATTTGTTTGGTTTTTTAAAAAACAAAAGGATAACTGTGAGTTTGCGTGTACTTGGTCCCAGTTTCCCCTTCATTAAAACTGGCTGACCTAGAGATTATCACACTTTTATCCCCATCAAAATGACTTGTGGAGTAAGCTGAGGGATGCCTCTAGAAGTGTCAGCTTCCCGCCAACCCGAAATCCTGTGGGTTCCACTGCTAAAAAGGTTTACATATTATTTATATGTTAAACAATGGTTCAAAGGGATGTGTGTATGTGCAGGACTGTTGCTCGGAATGGCTGCATTTTGGAATTTCAATTCCATCTTTAAAAAAACAAACAAATCAACAAATATATATATATACCTTAATATATATATACCTTAACACATTTCTTCTGCTACTTTTTTGGGAATGGGGGGGTTAGGAGGTTCTGGGGATACAGGTGTTATCTTAAAGTTATTTCTTTCGGATGCCATGAAACAGCAATTTTTAAGCCTCTTGAAATGTAATTTTTTGGGGTGGAAGATCATGCTGTTTTGGTATAGGTATTGAAGTGTGGAACCATGGACTAAGATGTACCATTTCATGAGGCCCATAATTTTCCACAGATGACTGTTGCCATGTGCACTGAAAGGGCATGACCAGATGGGGAGGCTGCCTGAGTTTAGTTGCCAATCAGTGCTTCAAAGTGAAAGGGCTGTATGAATCAGCAATAAGCTGGGGAATAGAAAAAGCCTCTGGGCTGCAAGGTCAAAAGATCAGGAGTTCAAATTCACACGGCGGAGTGAGCTCCCGTCGCTCCTGCCAACCTAGCAGTTTGAAAGCAAATGCGAGTAGATAAATAGGTACCACCACGTTGGGAAGGTAACGGTGTTCCGTGTCTATTTGCACTGGCTACATGACTTCGGACAAATGCTGGCTCTACAGCTTGGAAACAGGGATGAGCACCGCCCCCTAGAGTCAGACACGACTGGACATTTGTCAGGGGGAACCTTTACTTTACCTTTCTACCATGCCTCTGGCAGTTTCTGTTCCTGATATCATTATTGTGGTTCATAAATAAGCAGTTAATTATCCTGGGAAAGCACACGGCAAAGATCCACACTGCACCTCAAATTGCTACAATTCTCCGCTGGATCACAGCCTAACACCCTCCTGTTCCCCTTCGTCCTCTTCTTACATGATCACTGCCCTCTTCCCTGCCCATTTCAGCCTTTCATACCTCACTGCCACCCATTCCACATCTGTGAGTGAATCAGTGTTTGAGGCCAGCAACCTATTTTGTTTTAGTGGTCCATCTCTTACAATTTCCCTTCAGGCCCCACTCCTACCCCCAAGGACTGACTTAAATTTCATTCAGACTTATTCTCCGAACAGCAGAAGAAAAGCAGTGATGAGGTGGAGGGAGAAAGAGAAGCAGGAACCTTCACCCACCTCCCTCTTTTTGACCAGCTTTCATTCAATGTGATCATTTTAGAAAACCCGTCCTATGGGGGGGGGGAGAGAGAGAATCCATTTTCCAAAGGACTGACATATTCCATCATTCAAGACCAAAAAGGAGGCAAATAAATAAGTGTGGAAAAATTGCAAACAAAACAAAATGTACAGCACTTCTGCGCTGGGCAAAATGTACTGCATATTGACAGGGAAAGATTGGATCTACTTGTAACTAGCTGCTACATCATTTAGAAGATGGAAAATACTTCAAAATTAACAGTAAGAACGGCAGCTCAAACTGCAGGACTATTTCCAGTGCAATCCAATGTGTTTATTCATCTTCCCCATGCCCCATTTCAAGGGAAAATGGAGAGAGTATCCTTTGCCTGAAGGGGGTAAGGAGAAATGATTTCTGAACATGAGGTCCGAATAGGACCATAATCAGTATAAATACACAGATAGTGAGTGCATCAAGGTGCATAAATGAAACAAACAGACAAACAAACAAACAAGCAAACAAAGGTGGGTTGGTGAACATACTGTATATACCATGGAATTTTGGAAAGAATCTGAGGGTTTAGTGGCAAATATTTATTAAAGCAGAGGTAGGTAACATGTAAATCAGACTTCTGTTACAACATTTAATCAACACACAAACGGCACAACAAGGCAAATACAGTCTATGAAATGCAGAATGTAGCAGTGCCACCACGGCATGCAGCCAATGGGCTGAACACTTTACAGGATTCTGCTACACCTTGAAGATCATCTTTAAAGAGTAGCCGTATAACTTATCCTCTAAAACAAAAGATATTTGAACATATCAAGGCACAGACTATAGTCAGTTGCGTGTAAGAGACAATGCATATGATGGAGATGTGATGATGTGCATGATACTACACTCACCCCCATCAGCAATGCAGGTGGTGGATGCCATTATGGTGGTGTTAGGAATTTTGTATGTTTTCTTCATGAAAGGAATACATTAGATGCAGGAGCTCATCAAATTATAGGGTGATAAAACTGTAATTATAAAATGAGCTGCAGCAGCTGCAAAGCATAGCAAAGCCAAGGTCAGACGTAAAAGCATCCCATCACCACCATCTCATCCAGGAAAGAACATCCAGGATTGGAAGGAAGGCAAAAGAGGAGAGCAGGGTGGCTTAAGTGTGGACAATGCAAAATGGGGTGGGATGGTTAATGACACAGTTAGGATTGTGCCTTGCAGTTCAACCACATAGATAAGGGGTGGGTCAAGAGAGAGTGGAATATTTGGATGCAACACTGGCAGGATGCAACAACAAGCAGCATTAAGAGGTATAAGATGACTTGCAACACTGGGCAAAAAGAGGCTGTGTCTGGAAGAGCCCTCATTCAGAGTTAGGAGAATGTGTAGAAGTGCTGCTGCCCCAGGATTGGTTTGCCCAGCTAAATGAAATAACCCCCTTTGCCTTGCTAGATCTAGAACCTGCTAGATCTAGATCCTTCTAAAATCCCACTGGTTTTCAGAGATGTCACCTTACTTTTCCAAAGTAAGAGTTCCCAGAAGACCATGGCACTAAGGCATTCTTGAGCAACATCATCTCTTAGTTCTTTTGCCACCATTGGAACAAAGTTGTGATCTTTCTCTATAGAGTGTGAGAGAGAGAGCAGGTGGAGGAACAGAACAGGAGAAGCTGCAAGAAGATTAACTTTGCATCTTCTGCATGTTGAAAGGCATAGCCTTTTGGGGTTGAGAATTGGTCATCTTGATTTCCAAAGAAGGTTTGGAAGGGACGGAACGGCATCCACAGTTGTAGGGAAAAAAGAAGATGTAGAGCTGGGTGTCATCAGCATAGTGATAACACAAAGCCTCACACACCCTGATGACCTGACCCAGCGGCCTCATGTAGATATTAAACAGCATTGGGGAGATAATCGAGCCCTGCAGAACTCCACAATTGAGATTCCACAGAGCCGATACAAAGTTCCCAAGCTGTACTCTCTAGGGACAGTCCTCCAAGAAGGATCGGAGGCAGGCTAATGCCAGACCACCAACTCCCAGCTTGGACAGCCTCCCCAGGAGGATATCGTGGTCAACGGTATCGAATGTGGCTGAGATATCGAGAAGGACCAACAAAGGCATTTTGCCCCTGCTGGCCTCCCTCAGGAGGTCATCAAACAGGGCAACCAATGCCATTTCCTTACCATGGCTCGGCCTGAAGCCAGACTGGAATGAATCCAGGGCGTTGGTTTCATCCAGAAGAGCCTGAAGCTGATCAGCCACCACCCTCTCTACCACTTTACTAAGGAAAGAAACATTGGTGACGGGCCTATACAGTGGTGACTTGCCTAGCGATGTTAATCCGTGCAGCAAAAATCACTGCTGAGCGATTTCGTCGCTATGCGAATTAAAAAAGTCCATAGAAATGCATTGAAACCCCTTCAATGAGTTCCTATGGGCTCCAAAAGTAACCTTATGCGAAAATCCTCCATTGCGGCGGCCATTTTCGGTGCCTCTAAAGCGAGGCAACACAGCGGGTGGCCATTTTGGAACCGCTGATCAGCTGTGCGAAAATGGGGGCTTTGCGATGATCGCTTCCCTGCGATCATCGCAAAGTGAATTTTCTCCATAGGGGCCATCTCAAAGCGATCACTTTTGCGATTGCAAAAACAGCATCGCAAAGCGATTTCTTCGCTATGCGGAGTGATCGCTATGCGAGGCACCACTGTAATTGCCAATATCGTCCACTGCCAAATTTGGTTTCTTCCTAATGGGCCTAATGAGTGTCTCATCCTGGAGAGACCCATTAATTATTGACCCATTTGGTTGTTATCGGCCTGCTGCTTTGATTAGTCAGGCTGGGCAAAGGTTAAGGGAGGAGGTGATGGCACGACAGCGGTCAAGCACCTTGTCCACCGTATCTGGTGTCACAGGCTGAAAGAGATCAAGTCTCATCGGGCAAGGTGGAGTGCTGGATGTCTCTGCTTGATCTACTGTGTTCAAAAAAGGAGAGAGCTCTTGGCGGATGGCCTCCACTTTATATTTTTAAAATGCTGCAAATTGGTCAGGTGAGATACAGTGGTGCCCCGCATAGCGAGGTTAATCCGTTCCGGATTAACCCTCGCTATGCGGAATCGTCGCTAAACGGGTAGGGGAAACTTATTGAAACGCATTAAACTTAGTTTAATGCGTTCCAATACCTTGCTTACTTACCCGTTCAGCGAGGATTCCCCTTGCCGGCAGCCATTTTCGCGCCCTCGCTAAGCGAGGGCAGGCCGCAAAAACGGCTGCCGGCAGCCATTTCCGGGCTTGCGGCGGCCATTTTGGAACCGCCGATCAGCTGTTCGGCGGCTCCAAAATGGCCGCCGCAATACCCGATCTTCGCAATGCGGGTTTTCCCCATTGCGAAGATCGGGTATGTTTCCGTATAGCGATCCCGAAAAAGGGATCGCTATACGGAAACATCGCTATACGGTGCACTCGCTAAGCGAGGCACCACTGTACTAGTAGGCCTATCAGACCAATTATGGATAGATTATGGACTATACGGAAAAGTTCCGCCTGCTGATATGAAGCTTTGCTTATCCAGACAGCGAGGTGAGCTCAAATAACAGTCCTCACCTTAGTAAGGTAATGGTCGCAACCCTGGCAACTTTCTGATTATATTCCGTCGGGTTCCGTATCCAATTGCACTCTAGCTTTCTCCGTTTCTGCTTCATAGCTTGCAGCTGCTGGTTAAACCAGGGTGCTGGACGAGGTCTGTAATGGAGAGGGTGTTTAGGAACGATTGTGCCAATAGCCCTGGTAGCGGCGGCAAGCCAGCCATCAACCAGAGCCTCGACAGGAGCGCCAGTCAGATCAGCCGGAATCCCTCTCATGGAATCCTGGAATCCTATAGGATCCAGTAGCCTTCGAGGGTGGATCATTAAAATAGGTCCTTGCTCCCTGCAGGGAGGGAGAGCCGCTGAGAAGTTACATTTAATTAGGCAATGATCTGACCATGACAAGGGAACTGACACAAGGTCAGTCACCATCAGACCACACTCTCTCCGCTAGAGTCTAAGGTGTGGCTGCCCACATGGGTGGGGCCGCTGACAAGTTGTGACATGTCCAAGGAAGCCATGGTTTCCAAGAACTCAAGAACTCAAGCCACACCAGAAACCTCCGCCTCTGCATGGATGTTGAAATCACCCAAGACCAAAAGCCTCAGGGATTCCAACATAGCAGTGGAGACAAAGTCCACCAGCTCCAGTAAGGAAATGACTGGGTTGCAGAGAGTGCAGTAACCCAGCAAGATCCCAATACCATCCCTGGCCCCAATCGACATGTGAAGGGCCTCAAGACCTGGTGTTACTACTTCGGAGTGCCTAACAACCTCTAGAGTGTTTTTATATACAATGGCTACTCCCCCCTGTCCCTCCACTCTACCCTGGTCCTGGAATGCATACCTTGGAGGGCAGGTGAGGGTCAGGAGAACACCCCCCTCTCCGCCAATCCAGGTTTCGATTATGCATGCCAGGTCTGCATCCTCTCCAGGATAAGGTCTTGAATAATCTGGGATGTATTGGATACAGACCTGGCATTAAGCAGCACTGGATTTAAATAGGAGGGATGGCTGGTCTAACTACCTCGAGTCTGATGGCTGGTCACAGTGCCAGAACAGTGAACAGCCTTCAAACATCTGTTCACTATTCTTCTGCAACGAGTAGGAAATGTGCCAATGCCATATTTCCCTCTACCCATAATCACTCTGATATTCAAAGGACTCCCGCTGAGGGAGACAGGCCCTCCACTCCATGTCAAACGAGAGAAAGGAAGAAAAAACATAGAAATTACAAATTAATAAAACAAAAATACAAGAATATTCAATTTAGCAAAATTAAATTAAACCATAACATAAAATAGACATGTAATTTTAAATTAAACAATAACCAGTTTAAAAAATTTAAAAATGAGATATAAAGAAAGAAAACATATGAATAAATAAAATTAGAATAAAGACATTCAACACCCGGACTACCCCCTCTGGTCATACCCAGTAAAATTTCTCACCCAGACATATTTCTCTTCGTAATCTACACACATTTTTTCTGTGGCCTATTTAGTAACGAATATGTTTATGTTGTTCCTACTTGGCCAACAGATTTTAATATAAAGTCTCTGCTTAATGGATGTGGTTTCCCTCTTTTTCCCTCCATTTAATTTTTTTCTGAAAGAAATCTCCCTCTTCTTGTTGCTCTCCACACCTGACTGTTTCTGCTTTAGCTTGCCTGTCAGTTTTTGACAGTTCTGCATGCAGAACACTGTTCTCCCTCTATCGTGCAGACTAATGCCTGTTGCCTGCTATTATTAACCTGCTAGTTACTGGGTCTGTTCTATCTAGATGATCCAGTTCTTTTGATCAGAAATATCAAAAAAGAAAGTGACACCTATCTAGCAGAAGCTCTGCTCACAGGAAATATGGGTCTTGATTGTCCTTCCAATATTGTGAGGATCAAATTGGAACCTTCCATTCAGCTGACTCAATTATTCCTTAGCAGGGAGCCTTTCCCTTAGCCTGCAGAATGAAAACTTGGAATGAGCAATTATAAAAAAAAGTAACTCAGAAGGTTTCTGTTCCATGCATGAAACAGGATAACCATATAGGTGGTGAAATGACTGACCAAAATGCCCCAAAATGGTTGTTTGTGCTTTGCCATATTAACCACAAATATCTCCTACAGAGAATGCAACAATTTACATTCTTGCTATAGCTCATAGGACTGGGTGATGCACAATCCATCTGTTGTCATACTAGAATTCAGTGATCAAGGCTACAGCAGAGGTTGGCCAAACTGAATTCACTGGAACTGACCGCTCAGTAGTATACAGTGTGGTGTAGTGGATAAAGTGATGGGATAGGATTCCAAAAACCATGGAAACTCACTGGGCTGTGTGTGTGTGGAACTGGCATAATCACTCCTCAAATAGCTCAACTTGAAAGCCTATTAGGGTCACTGTAAGTTAGTTGCAACTTGATAGTGCATAACACACACACACACACACACACACACACACACACACACACACACGCTCAGAGTTGTATAGAAGTGTGCTGTTAATGTGGCTCTAATTTCATTAAAATCTTAAAAGATAGCAATTGTAGAGCTGATCTACCCATGCAGAGACTGATCATTTAGTACAGCCATGATGAAATGGTGTCACTCAGAGCCATGGAAAGGGCTGGGCAATTGAGGCTTTGCAATTTCAGAGTACCAAATTTAGAAGGTGCACCTCCTTCCCCGCAGTTTTCCTTAAGACTTGCCTGTTATCCTGGTCAATGGACACAGGAGAAGACACCAGTATACGTACCAACATCTGGGGAAAAGCAGAAGAAAAGTTGTCTATGTACTGCATGTCTATCAGGCCCTGCTAACAAGGAGGTAGTGTCCAGGTGGAGGGCTGGTCCACCCGGATTTTAGGTAAACCAGCTCTTCCCTGTCTGAGGAAAAGGATACACAGGTGTTGGTAGACCTGGCATCTGGGCTAGACTGTAGAAAGTAATCTTATTGACATATATATTATGCTTAATTATATTCCTATTAATATATATTAAATAGATTTTTGATTTGTTTTACTAGCTCTGACAGTGCCGCAGAACTTTTGCAGGGGAAAGGAGGTGCTGAAAAAAATGTTACGTGCTGTTTTGCTTCTTCTAGTATTTTCACATTATGAAATACAGAGCTGATTGTGTGTGAGTGTGAGTGTGTGTGAGGGAACAGAACACATGCAACTTAGCATACAATAAATTAACAATTCCTCAAAGGATTTAGTTTCTAGATTCTTTACTGCATTTATCACTGTCATATGGACATCTTCTAGCTCTCTGATATCCTTCTTAAACTGTGGTGCCCAGATCTTAATGAAGACTGAGAGAGGGCCTCCCCCTGCCACTTTTTTCCCAGCTGTACAGTATGGGCTTTAACCAAATGTCCCAGTTACTTTCACTTTTATTACTATCTTTAATGGAGGAGAGGAGGAAAGAAGCCTAACAATCCACATATAGATCTAGACAAGACTATAACATGGGCTTCAATGCTTCTATGAGTACGCCTCTTACTATGTTGAGTCCACATAAATGGGTGCAACGTAGTTGAATGGTAGTCCCTCTCCCTTCCTAACCCCTTCGGGTCTCCAGACACTCCTCCTAATATTTTCAAGCAGCTGCTGCATAGCACTTTTCTTTTCACCATTGTGTCCGTGTATGTTTAATAATTTTTCAGAGCTGGAAAACATTTCCGGCAGTTGCAAAGTTTCCAAGCTCTGTTCTTTTTTCTTTAAGTTGTATTTATGTGTTTCTTTCTTTAATTCTTTTTAATATGTGTCTGCAGTACAGATCAAGTGGATAGCAGCCTTACTTCAAAGTAAATGTAATAACAATGGAAGGCTAAAACATGACACTTTTTTTCCCTGGCCAGTTTTACTTTCAGGTAAATTTCACACTTTACCAAAGCCTTCTTCCAGACACATGCCTTTTCTTATATTTGAAGGGACATCATTTCCTCCACTGTTTCTAAGCTTTCCTTCTTCAAAGGGAAAAATGGAAGGCAGCAATTGAAACTGTCAATGTATGCTTCAGTTTTGCCTTGGTGCTTTCTTAACAAAGCATGTAAGTAAGGAGCACCGATACAACTTTTCAGCCAAATCCTTCATAGGATTTCTCGGAAGTACATGCTTCTGTGTCAATAGCATCTCTTCCTGCTTTTTCAAGGTTTTTAGCTAGTTTAAATTAATGTACCCAAAGATGAAATAATTCTTGCATGCTTTACTTGAAAGTAAGGGAAAGGAGTAACGGATGGGGGATGAGAAGTGATGATCCCATATAGAATCATTCTGAGTTGTGAATCATTGTGTATTTTGCAAAATTACTGTTCAAACTTTGGATGCTTTGTATTCTGAGACTGTGAAATACCTTGCCATGTTGTTTTTCTATAGAAAGGTTTTTAGAAATGTAGTAGTATTAAGCTTCAAATGAGAAAGCAGTTTCACAGAAAACCATACAAGGATCAGGAGAGATGGGACCAGAGGAAGGATGGAAAGAAGGGGACAAATGCAAGTCACATTACATCCAGTATGAACGCCTGAATCAATCTGCAGTCTCTGTGCGAACACTGCAATTTCTACTGTAATACAGACTATGAATCAAATTACAACAAATCTGAAATCATTTTAATTCAGCTTTCCAGTGTAGTCACATAATTATTTTAGAGATTTCCTCTCTGCCAGGGGTGGGAGCATGTAAATCTCCAGCTGATTAGCTTTGCAACTTCCATTAGTGTTACCCAGCAACATCAGTGGTAAGAGATGATAGTTGGGGGGAGGGAGGTGTTCCTCACCCCATATTTGTCAACTGATACTAGTTTTTTAAAAGCACATCTTAAAGAACACGGTGGCCTGGTCTGTTTCGTTTACCTCCCATAAATGGTTTAAATGTAGAGGAGTACTATTTACTGAGGAGATTACAACCTAAATGTCTACAGAAGGAGAGTGAAAAATGCAGGAAAGAAACAAGACAGCTAGAGGGAAGTACTGTAGTAAAGGCTGTGAAGGAAAGATGTGTTAAAGCAGAGTTAAATGTTACTTAGACTTCAGTTGAAGGCATTGAGCCAGCGCTTTCCAAGAACAGAAGCTACGAAGGAGGAACCTGAAGGAAAAACCCGAGAAAAACCCTAATGTATGTGTTCAAGGAGGCAGTTCCTGGAAGAGTGAGCAGCAAAGAAGTTTGTGGAAAGGATTTTGTGATTCATGGAACAGAGGCCACAATAATGCCCCACTGTGTAAGTGTGGGCGTGGGTGTGAGACAGGATGATTTTTCTGTACAAAAGCTATGTATATATCACACGAAGGGACTTTGTGTTGACTATGTTAGCAGAGTACAGCAGGTCTGTGAGGTGGGCTTGTGACTGTGAGTTGGAAGTATTAATTCAAGCAATTAAGTAATCCACTCTCATGGTGAGGTAACAAGGGGGGGGGAAGCTTATTTTTCCAACAAAGGATAAAACCTAGACCTAAATAAAGAAGCCCCTGCAGTTGTCTTCTATGTTTGTGAGTGTTTTGAAGGTGAACACCGAGGCTTTTCTTTGCACAAAAGAAAATGAAGGAACTGAACTATTTTCTGTATGAAAAAGGGAAACGAGCTAAAACCACAGGACCCAAAGAAAACAACCGAGGAGTCAAAAGAAGCATAAAACAAAAGTAACAACACGGTGGTGCCTTTAAGCCCAACAAATTTATTTCAATTTGAGCTTTCATTGATTACAGTTACAATTACAATTTCATCAATTACAATTACAATCACAATCCAAGTCTTCAGACACTTTGTCCAAAGAACTGAATTCCAGTCCACAATAATTCATACCCAAATAAATCTGTTCAGATTAAAGATGCCGCAATACTTTTGTTCTTGTTGTTCCTGAAATAGACTTCACAGAACTATCACTTGAAAAAAATGAACAAGGAGTTCCTGAAAATTAAGAGAGGCTAAGATGCCCAATGTCATCTAACGATATATCTTCTTCTCTCCAGGTTATTCTAACTAAAATGTTTGTGAACTTATTCTAACAAGGGGTGTGTGTGTGTGTGTGTCTGTGTCTGTGTCTGTGTGTCTGTGTGTCTGTGTGTGTGTAGCCTCAGGCTACATAATTTGTACCTTGAATTCTACAAAGTGCCATATGATATACAGGAAAAGTTAATGTACGTAGAGCGTGTAAATGCATCAGTTCTCTACAAACATAATGAGCACATGAAGGCAGGGGCTGAGAGGAATGGATGTAGTTCAAGTCCCCCCATCCCACACACTCATTAGTATTTTTCTCTCCTTCATACCAATACTAAACCTTTTGCCACTTTCATAATGGTATTCCACCACCTCCCTCGGTATCTTTTGCCTTTAAAGGCCTGGTCTTATCATCCAGTCTATATTATTTTAAATATATTGTATTGATTCTGTCTCTTGGTCTACTTTTCTATGTTTTTGTGGGTTTTGCTCTTATATGACTTTATGGTTCTTGCCTATGAAATTTGGATATGGAAAGATTGGTAGAAATTATGCATAAATAAAACCATTCACTGTCTTTGCGAATACATTCACTGTCTCCTTACTGAATTAATTTTACACATTATTTTAGGTTCAACTCTTTTTGCAGATCTGATCATGTGAGACAAGTATTAGGAAATGGATAAATTTATGAATTATTTGATGTCTTAAAGGTTTTAAAATCATTGTACAGATCTCAGTCAGTTTCATATGAAACTCCACCTAAAATGAGTTAGGCCCTGGGTCTAGGGTTATCATATTACCCATTTATTCTGGTTTTCTCTAGATTCTGGCCAAAGCTCTCTAGTATCTTAGTACATTTTAGTATTCAAGATGCTAGAGAGTCTGCAGACTTGACATGGCAATACGATGCAGAGCTTGGAAAAGGTTACTTTCTAAATCAACCATTTCCATGCTTTCTGAGAGATTCTGGGACTTGTAGTCCAGAAGGGAATCTTTCCAATCTGTGATGCTATAAATCCTGTTGGGCTTCCAGGTGGTCAAAAACCAATTTTGTTTTCCACACACATATGAGATCTTAGCTGAGGCCTAGCCTGAGGAAAGGGAGAGCTAGGAAAGGCAAGAGGAGAGAGAAGATAGGAACTTACAGAGTTACAATTGGTTTGAATCTTAGATTTCTGCAAAGCATTTACAGATAACAACAATAAAATGGCAATTTTTTTTTTTTGGAAGGACTGACTTTACTATTATGGTCCTTTGAACAGATTAACGCTCACTATATGTTATTAAGTTAAATAGTGTGTCAATAACAGCCAGTGTGATATAATGGGTAGATCAATGACTAAAATGGATTCAAATCCTTACTTGGCCATGGAGAGTCCTTGTGGAATGACAATGGAAAGTCACCCCTGAAACACCTCATATAGTGCAAAAAGCCTCTTAGGGTTGCTGTTAAGTCAGAAGCAAATTGACAGTACATAACAACAGCAACAAATGACCATAGCAGATTGATATATTTGTTATAATATTACAGTGGTGCCTCGACTTACGAATGTCCCGATACACAACCATTTCGAGTTGCAACCAACTCCGGGCACAAAATTTTGTTTCGACTTGTGGCCGGAGCTTTGAGTTGCAACCAGAAAAGATCAGGGAAAAAGGCAGGGAATTCAAATAACTGTTGGGGCAAAAGATCTTTCACTTGAACAGTTAGAAGGTGTGCATCAGAGGAGGCTTCGGACTGCCTGGTGCTGCTTTCTGCTCCTGGGTGAGTACATTTACAGGGTTTTGCAGGGTGGGTTTGGGCTGGGGGGGGGTTATGCTTCTGTGCTGGGTTATTGTTTTGTTTTTTGGTGATTTTTTGCAGCCCCATCACATTCTGATGGGGCTTGCAGTGCTTCTTTGATGTGTATGCTTATTTTTTGCAGCCTCATCATGTTCTAATTGGACTGGCTTTGTTTGCTTGTGTGTGTGTGTGTGTGTGTGTGTGTGTGTGTTTTGCAGCCCCATCACGTTCCAATGGGGCTTGCAGCGTTTTTGGGTTTGTTTGTTTTTATTTTAATGCTGGAATGGCATTATTTTAATGCTGGAACGGATTAATCCCTTTCCCATGCATTCCTATGAGGAATGGTGCTTCGACTTACGAGCATTTCAAGTTACATCCATCTTATGGTCGTAAATCAAGGCACCACTATACAGTGGTGCCTCGCATAGCGATGTTAATCCATGCAGCAAAAATCGCTGCTAAGCGATTTTGTCGCTATGCAATTTTAAAAAGCCCATAGAAACACATTAAAACTTGTTTAATGCGTTCCTATGGGCAAAAAATTGACCTTAAAGTGCAGATCCTCCATACGGCGGCCATTTTCGCTGCCTGGTAAGTGAGGAATCCATCCCAGAAAACAGTGGGCGGCCATTTTTTTACCCGGTGGCCATTTTGGAACCGCCGATCAGCTGTTAAAAGACCATTGCTTTGCGATGATCGGTAAGCGAAACAGGGAACCGATCATCACAAAGCGATTTTTGCCCATTTAAAAAATCTTTGTCGCTATGCAGTTTTGTCGCTAAACGGAGCGCCCTTAAGCGAGGCACCACTGTATATGATAATTTATCTGATAAAGAGTTGGTGGTGATCATTGTAGGGGCTGTGAGAACTGAAACTGCGTGTGTTTTGAAAAATGTTGAAAAGCTTTCTGTTTGAATATATTTGGACAAAATGTGGACAATATTACTTAATGGAGAAACTGACTACTCACTTTTAGACCACTTACAATAGAAATAACAGGAGATAATTACATTAAAATCTGGTACTCTTTGTTGGGTTTTGATGTGGAATTAAATGGGTAGGATGACATTTTGAGGAGTCTGCTGGACGGTACAGTACTGGTCTGCTATCTTTTAAGCCTGATAGAATGCATGCATTCATGGATTATAGGAATGGATTGTATTGCTCATAAAATAAATTCATTGTTATGTGATTGTATGGGTAATTGGGTTATAGGTCTTGTATTGTAAACCCTTTTTATTGTTTATGTTTTTTTTTCTGAATATTGTTGATGAAAGTTCTGGTTTTTCAAAAGGCAACTTTTTCAAAGCAGTATTGGGCCACCTAGTTTCTACGGCAATATACTCCGCATCAGAGAAATAAAATGGCAGCTGATGAGTGTAGAAAGGATTTATGCTGAGGAAAAGTGGAAGGAAAGTATGGGGTGGTATATTTAAAGGAGAATTGATCAATGCTGTCTTAAACAGAGATGAGGTTCTTAAACAAAGAAACACATTTCAGAGTTTCCAGGGTGATGGCTGTGTTAGAGTATTCAAGCAAAAACAAAGAGTCTTGTGACACCTGAAGGCTGTTACTGTATAAACTTATCTGTTATAAACTTTCCTCAGCCGCAGAACACTTCCACCGGAGACAGACTATTGCCTCATTTGTTATATGAATATTTGTTTGGGTGTGGTGGAGCTAGTGAGGTGATAGAACTTGGAAATGCAAGAACTACAAAACGCTGAGCATTACCTTATACCTGTTCAATCACAAATAGGAGTCAGGTGGCAGTTTAAAGACTGACTGCTAAATTTTAATGTGAGCTTTCATGGACTAGTCCACTTCCTCAACTTACCTTAAAATATAGCAATTAGTCTTTAAGGTGCAACAATGTTTTTGTCTTCTTTTTTCTTGTTTTTTAATGTTCTTTTGCTTTTGCTTTATATGCTAGCAAAGACTAACATGATTACCGCTTCCAAAACTTCAAATAATAAAATATTTAATCTGTGTTTCTGAAGGAAGTCACACCTCATATTTTACCTCATGATTCTTGTAGTCATTTTCCCTGCATTTTTTTCCTGCAGACCAGAAGGCAAAGTGCCATTTGTGGGAGATTTCTGTGGCATTCATATACAAATGACAAAGAATGATAGTTATCTGAGAAGAATATCACCAGAAGCTTCTCTTCACAGTAAAATGTCACTATTTATTTACTTAGCAATCGATGTGCCAACTCTAAAAGGCTCCCTTTTCCCCATCTATCTCTGCAGCAGCCCTGTAAGGTAGTTTGACTAAAAGATAATGACTGGCCCAAAGAAACCAAGTAAATGTTTAGATTGAGCTGAGATTTCAGACCTGGGTCAGTCTGTTTCAAACTTAAATGGTTGTTGTTTTCTGGGTGTTTGGCCGCGTTCTTAAGGTTTTTCTTTCTAACATTTTGCCAGTCTCTGTGGCCGGCATCTTCAGAGGCCAGGAGTCAGCACTTAAATGCTTGCACCACAGTGGCTCTTTAACCATTGCTTGCTATATAAAATGTGGCCATTGTGAAGCTTATTACCCTGTTTCCCTGAAAGTAAGACCTAACCTGAAAATAAGGCCTGGTATGATTTTTCAGGATGCTCGTAGTATAAACCCTACCCCCAAAATAAGTCCTAGTTAAGTAAAACCCCGCCCTCGACCATTGTGGAAGCCTTGCTCCCCCAGAGGGGGTCTCTCCAACATCAGGGTGATCTCTGGCAGAGGGAGGTATGATATAGATGCAGTAGCCATTTTGTCTCCTCACCACATGGCCTGGGGGTGGGGCCTAGGGGGTGGGGCTTTCTGCTTTAAAAGAGCGTGTCCCAGGACCCAGGACCCTTTTCCCTGGGAAGTTGGGCTGAGGGTGGAGGCCAGGTATGTTTGAATGGATGTTTTGCTGAGGTTTTTTTTCTGGGCTTTCTTTTTGTCTCCTCACCACATGGCCTGGGGGTGGGGACTAGTGGGTGGGGCTTTCTGCTTTAAAAGAGCGTGTGCCAGGACCGCGCGCCTAACAGCGGGCGCAATTCTCAAATTCCGTCTCTGGCCTTAATATGGTAAATAGGAAAGCCAATTGGATTTGCATAAGTCTGGGAGGCAGGACGGTTTTAAGGGTCAGATCATACTTTCGCACTATTAAAGAGCAGGCCGAGTACGTGGGGCTCAGCAAACTCCGATTTCAAACCTCCACTGCCTTGTGGCTATATCCACTCATGGAAAAGGCTTCAGGAGTTAACCTAGAGGCAAAATCCGGAGCTGGAGTCCCGAAGACAGTTCGTGTTGTTCTGCCAACTCCTGCGACATTGCTGGAACCAGTCGTATTGGCTCTTGCCTTTCCATTGGACCATTTCAGCAATGTGGAGAGGGGGGATCTGCTGCTTGGGTAACAGCTTATCCTCCATATTCCTTTACCTGGGCTTCATGCTCTGGAGAGGACACTCCTCGATTCAGAGCATGTTACCATAGTCTCTCTAGACTGAAGGATGCCTATGGTAGTAGCCATTCATTCCAGAAAACCGGTGAACAGATGTTTGAAATCTATTCACTGTTCTGGCACTGTGACCTCCTGCCAGACTTGAGGTAGTCAACTTAGTTGGCCCTAAACCTGGTGCTAGCAAATAAGTCCCAGATTATACAAGATCTGATTCTGGAGGAGGATGCAGATCTGGCATGCATAACCGAAACATGGATGGGCAGGGAAGGGGGGGTTCCCCTGACTCTTGCTTGCCCTCCCGGTTATGCAGTCCAACACTAGGGTAGACTGGAAGGACGGGGAGGGAGAGTAGCCATTGTCTACAAAAACACCCTTCAGGTTGCTAGGCGCTTTGCTCTGGCGACGCCGAATCTAGAGGCTCTCCATGTGTCGATTTGGGCCAGGGATGGTATAGGGATCTTGTTGGGTTGCCGTGCTCCCCGCGACCCAGCCATTTCCTTACCGGAGCTGGCGGACTTCATCTCTGTGGCACTGTTGGCGTCCCCAAGGCTTTTGGTCTTGGGTGACTTCAACGTACATGTGGAGGCGGAGGTTTCCAGTCCAACTCTTGAGTTCTTGGAAACCATGGCCTCCTTGGACATGTCCCAACATGTCAAAGACCCTACCCATATGGGTGGCCACACACTGGACCAGATGTTCTCCACTGAGCAGAGTGAGTGTGCTCTGATGGTGACTGACATAGTGTCTGTCCCCTTGTCATGGTTGGATGACTGCCTAATTAAATGCAATCTTGCAGTGGCTCCTCCTCCTCGTGGGGAGCAAGGACCTGTATTAATGGTTTGCCCTCAAAGGTTATTGGATCGTATAGGATTCCAGGACACCATGAGAGGGATTCCGGCCAATTTGCCTGACGCTCCTGGCGCTCCTCTGCGGCGCAGAGATCACCCTTCGCCCTGGTTTGATCCAGAGCTGTGATCAATGAAGCGAAATAGGAGAAGACTAGAGCGCATATGGAGGTGGAACCCAACGGAACATAATCAGATAGCTGTCAGGATGACTAACCTCTACCAATCTAAGGTGAAGGCTGCTAGTCAATCTTACTTCACTGTCTGGATAAACAAAGCCTCCAACCAGCAGGCGGAACTTTTCCATAAAGTTCGCAATCTGTCCAGAGTTGGTCATAGTGACTGGCCTCCCACTAGCACCTCCTCTGACCAATTTGCAGCCTTTAAAAAATCAAAAGTGGAGGCCATCCGCTGGGATCTTGCCCCCTATTTGAAAACAGTGGATCTAGCTGAGATGTCCAGTGCTCCATCTTGCCCGATGGGGCTTAGCCACTTTCAGCCTGTGACGTTAGACATGGTGGACAAAGTGCTTGACTGCTGTCATGCCACTTCCTCCTCCCTTGATCCTTGCCCGGCCTGGCTAATCAAAGCAGCCAGGCCTATAACATCTGAATGGGCTACGGCAATAATTAATGGGTCTCTCCAGGAGCGTCTCCAATGAGACGCTCATTAGGCCCATTAGGAATAAACTGAGCTTGGCGCCGGACAATATTGGTAATTATAGGCCCAATGTTTCTTTCCTCAGCAAGGTAGTTGAGAGGGTGGTGGCTGATCAGCTGCAGGCTCTTCTGGATGTTCCAGTCGGGCTTCAGGCCGTGCCACAGCATGGAAACAGCGTTGGTTGCCCTGTTTGATGACCTGCTGAGGGAGGCCAACAAGTGCAAAGTGTATCTGCTGGTCCTCCTCGATATCTCAGCCACCTTTGATACCATTGACCACAGTATTCTCCTGAGGAGGCTCTCCGAGTTGGGAATCGGTGGCCTGGTTTTGGCCTGACTCCGTTCCTTCTTGGAGGACTGTCCCCAGAGAGTGAAGATTGGAGAGAGTTTCTCGGCCCCGTGAAGCCTCAACTGTGGGGTTCTGCAGGGCTCAATTATCTCTCCAATGCTGTTTTACATCTACAGTATATGATTCCGCTGGGAGGGGTCATCATGGGATACTGGGCTTCGTGTCATCAGTACACTGATGATACTCAGCTCTACATCTCTTTTTTTCCAGCAACAGTGGATGCTGTCTCGTCCCTTGAGTGCTGCCAGGGGACTGTTCAGCAATGGATGCAGTTGAATGGACTGAGGCTGAATCCAGGCAAGACTGAGGTCTTTCAGGTTGGTGCCACAAACATCAGTGGTCTGGAAAACTCCCTTTCCTTGGGGGGGGGGGTGACTCTTACCACCAAGAGTGAGGTTCGCAGCTTGGGTGTACATCTGGACCCGGCGCTCACCATGGAGACCCAGGTGTCATCAGTGGTCCATTCCGCACATTTCCACCTTTGGCAGAATGCCCAGCTGCATCCCTATCTTGATGTGGGGGCACTCACCACTTTGGTCTATGTGCTCGTAGTCTTAAGATTAGATTACTGTAATGAGCTCTATATGGGGTGCTTCATTTGAGACGGCCGTGGAAACCTCAGATGGTACAAAATGCGGCGTCCGGACTTCTAACTGGGGTGAAAAGGTACCAACATATTTCCCCCATGCTGGCTGCCTTGCATTGGTTGCCCATTTGTTTCTGCATTGATTTCAAAGTTCTTATGATTATATATTAAGCCTTAAACGGTTTAGGACCTCGATATCTTGCTGAGCACCTTCTCCTACCCAGTTCTGCCAGAGTCACTCATTCCAGCCAGGCTGGATGGTTGAGGGGCCTAATGCCGAAGGAAAGAACGAGGAACTGGGCCTTCTCGGCAGTGGCCCCTCACCTCTAGAACAACTTGACTGTGGAGATCCACCTGGCTCCCTCTCTGGGTGTCTTCAGAAGTAAATGTAAGACATGGCTTTTTGGGCAAGCTTTCCCTCCTGCTGTATCTTAAATCCACATTTTAACATCTTGGTTTTATTTTTTTAAATTTGTAATGCCGCTCAGAGTAGACTTTTGGTCTAGATGGGTGGGGTATAAATCTAATAAAACAAATAAAATAAAAAAAATTGTGCAGCATCGTGCAGCAACCAGAAGATGGCATGACTGCATTTGAATAAATGTAGATTGTTGTACATGAAAAAAAATCCCCTGAAAATAAGCCCTAATGTGTTTTTTGGAGCAAAAATTAATATAAGACCCTGTCTTATTTTGGGGGAAACAGGGTAGTAGGAAACAAAATATAAATATTAATGCACCTGATTTGAATAATGAGCACATATTATAAGCAAATGTTATGCAAATTAGGCCACCTGGATGTGGTGCACAGGAACATGGCAATGTTACCTGCGCCTTTATTCAACATCTGTTTTTTTTCTAATGATTGACTCTTTTGTAGAAGTTTCTGGCATTTTATGCAGCCTTTCAGTGTATATCTACGAAAAGAACAAAACCCAGTAGTATATATTCCTTTGTGACTCCTTTCTTCTGTTCATTCATATATATTACTTTTAGATATGTTTATTTTTACATCCCTGGGATTCCCTCAAGCACAGCAGTATGAAAGATGATGAAGCATGTTTTATGTCTGTGCAGAATCCCTGCGACAATCTGAAACTTGGCTATGGTTGTAAAATCTGTGATCTGAAATATATAAGTGTGTATTATCAGCCCTTGTGATGATTCACTAGCTACTGCAATATGTTATGCATTTTTGAGAGAGAGAGAGATGACTACCAGCTTTAAGAGCTGATGAATTCTCTGGTGTGTGTTTAACCTCAGGGCTATTACCATTTTCCTGCTTAGCCAAATGAATGTGATAGAAAAACATTTACAGTTGCCCGAGGATTCATCTTTCGAGTGTTGTAGGAGTATTACAGAAACATGCCTTTGATTTATGCTGATAGGCTCTAGTAGAAGATACATTTTCAATTAGCAGTTGGGAATTTTTGATTTAGAGGGAAACATATTGAATGAAGCAGACCTTGATCATTATCTGGTTTATTAAGATATATGTTTGGTTTATCAGCACTGAATAAAATTCAGTTCTTGATATATTGGATTGAGTAACCAATGTGCCAAGGAAAGAGGTACTGCTTGATGCATTGAGCCAGTGTCAAGGACTGATTAATAGCATTGTCAGATACAATGCAATTTCCAATGATAGGGCCATTTTGAAAACTGAATACCTAAACTAAGAAAATTACAGATAATCTGGTCTAGTAATTAATTACATACCTGCTTCAGGACCTGATCTGTCAAAGCTGGCATTTGGATTCCTCTTACTCTGCTGACATTTCTAGAACTATTTTAGGGACTGGGGGGGGGGAACTCTGTTTTGCTTTGTGAGATATGACCATCCTTATTCCCATTTTACAGATGATGCCAGGAACTGGGAGTGAGGAAGAATGATCAGCTCAAGGATAATCTAATGAGATTGGGGTTGCTAGCATTTAGCCTGAATCAGGTTCTAAACACTGAAGGGATAAAGGGCAGCTGGTTTTACATTAATTCAGCTGGAAATGTCTACAGGTAGTTTATTTACAGCCTCATTGTGCACAAGAATGTCTCCAACAACCCAGCTACCAAAATTATGTTTGTAGGTAACTCAAACATCCATCTGGCTGCAGAGCCAGAGGTTGGGAGTTTATTTACCCACTGTGCATCCCAGAAGAGCCAGCCTCACTACCCAGTCCCAGAAGGAGGGAATGGGTAAACCACTTGTGAGGACTCTCTACATAGAAATCTCTGAAAAGGGTCACAATCAATCAGAATTGACTTGGCGGCACGTGAGGATGGCGATTTATTGGATATGGCCATCCTAAGTGTGGGGAAGTAAATATCAATTAAGAATCACTATAGACGTAGCAAAGTTTCCAACCAGGCAACATTTATCAAGGACAAGAAGGAACAGTGAATAAATCCTTGCCCCACAAAACTCCTAACAATAAAAATGTTTTAGTCTGAAGAGAAAGAAAGGCAGCTTTGGCAACCTGGGTCAACTCCTATGGGTCTTGGCTAAAGATGGCAGATTTGTACTCACACAACTAGCCGGCTTGATGAACACTCCAGACCCTGCCGGACCACTTACTGTGTGTGGTGCAAATGTTCAATGTCATCTTCTGCGCTTCAATCATGGCAGTATCTCAGCTGCTGCAGCCCTGCCACCCTGCTCGCCCAGTCACTCCAGTAAGGGGGTGCGGAGCGGCTGGCCAGGCTGTGGCAGCTGAGCTACTACAATTGGGGTGCAGAAGATGATGCCAGCCACGCATGCTGCATGGTAAGTTGTCCAGCAGGGTCTGAGGTGGGTGTTCATCAAGTTGGTCACCTGTGCCAGCAGGCGTCATATTCATATATGAATATGTGAAGCCCTCATCTCAAGTCTTGGCATGTGGCATGGTCATACTAGCTAAAATATTGATGATAAACCCGTTTTCGATTACTTCCATTGTTTGCCACTCTTAGGGTGATTATTTGTGACTTGGAATCTAGGGCAGCGGGAGCCTGGACTACAGCTTCAAAATCCAGGTCCATCTGTATCACTATACACTTCTGCTGATTTGTCTTCATCCAGTCCATGACCAGCCACTAAGGGTGAGATTACACTTTGAAATACTACTAGGTTTGTGTTGAGTTTAGCACACTTAAAATCAATTAAAAATATCCATTTACATGATGTACAGCGCTAAGCATGCATATATATTTTTGTCCAGGAAGTGTGATTTTTTTTTTTGGTTCGGAAAGCAAGTTTTTTTCAATGCCTGTTAGAAGCTTGTTTATTTTAACTTGATTGTGATCACAATTTATTTTGAATCATTTTTTTCATGAATGTCTGTTAAAGTGGGAATAGTCAAGTATTGGATTGGATACCAGAATCATGGCTTTATGGGCTGAAAAGCAACCTTGCAGTCTGATCTGTTATATATTCTCTCTCTCTCTCTCTCTCTGAGATAATAATCTAGCACTATGACAGTTTGAAAAAATAAAAACTTAAAAACCATTAAAAATAGTACAGTGTTAAAACATGGCTTCTGTCTCTGCCACCCACGTCACCCCAGCATGGGAAGTGAGTTGGCAGTGGTGGCAGTGATGGCAAGTGGCTGTGAGATGCAGGAGGAGGATGGGTGGGCATAGGTCAAAAACCACGAAAGTGGTTTCAGGTTGATGTGTCAGCAACTAGAGTAGATGTGGCAGTGCAGGGTTTATTTTAAGGTGTTGTTGTTCGTAAAGACATTTCACTCCAGGCATGCATAGCCTCGGGAGAATGAAACACAGGAAGTTGGAGTTCCTGCAAACTCAATTTTAAAACAGTTTTTAAAAGCCCATGTAGCCCTCTTGACGGATGTACCACACATTTTACACTTGGATTAAAAGTTGTCCCAAGAGGATGCACACATGACCCAAAAACCGTATGACTACCATGTGACTTTAAACCAATTTCAAAAACCCCAATCTATCTCCAAGTTATTTCAATAATATAATCACACCTTGAGTTATTTGTGACACAGGAAAAGCTTGCCCTCTAGTCCTGTACCCAGCTCTTTTATCTGGTATTAGCTCTCCCACGTGAGTGGGGCTCATGGTTAGCATACAACAAGTCTAGGGTTTAACTATGAGCCCCACCACTGAGCTGTCTCTTCTTCCACAGTAGCAGTTACCAGAGCCTCAAAAAGTTATCGTTTAGACCACAATGTCCAGAATCACACAGCCTATTCTCCCATCACTATACAGCTGGGAGAATCTGGATAACCATAGTCCAAAATTAGCTTTTCTAAGTTATCGTCAGTGATAAGCCCTAGCTACATAGAAATTTCACGCACCAAGTTCTCATGCAGTATGCCTAATTTGTATTCATTGTTGTATTTTAATCATGTCTTGCTGCTTATATTACAGGGCATCTTGAGGATTTAAATTTAAATTTTGTTTTGTTTCCATATTTACAGTGAACGCACAGCCTCAGGGGACAGTTGCTCCTGGATAACTCAGTGGTTTAGATGCAGAGCAAGAGGCTGGCAGTTCGCTTTCCCACTGTGCCTCCTGTGAGTAGAGCCAGCCTGTGTAGCCTTGGGCAAGCTGCACAGTCCCAGGGTGCCCCAAGAAGAAGGGAATGCTAAAGCACTTCTAGAAACTTCTAGAAAGGGTTGCCAGAAGCCAGAATCATGAAAAATACATTTGGGTCTGTAAAAAGCATGGTCATGTGAATCATCTTTGAGAACATGAAATTGCACCTCCCCCTCACAACAAAACAGAATGTAGAATAATTTGATTAGCGGAAGCATATTCTGCTGGCATATGGAGTCTTTGAGATCTTAAATAACATTGCTCTTCTCATGACGACTGAGTTGGAGGAATAAACAACAGAAAGTAGCCATGCTACCTAGTTTTTATTGTCACCTCCATGGTATCTGCTTAAAAAAAACATAGACATTGTACAACATGGTCTCGCACCTCATGTCATGTGCAGGCATGCATAAGAGTGATTTGTTTCTGAATCCAGTATGAAAACTCACACAATTCTTTTACAAATTTATAAATTTATAGGAGAACACATTTCCTATTACACTATGACACTGTTTCAGTGATCTAGTAAAGGTAAAGGTTCCCCTTGACATTTTAGTCAGTCGTGTTCAACTCTAGGGGGTGGTGCTCATCCCCATCTCCAAGCCGTAGAGCCAGCTTTTGTCTGAAGACAGTTTCCGTTGTCACGTGGCCAGCGTGGCTATACACGGAATGCTGCTTACCTTCCCACCGAGGTGGTACTTATTTATCTACTCGCATTTACATGCTTTTGAACTGCTAGGTTGGCGAGGAGCTGGGACAAAGCGACGGGTGCTCACTCCGTTGCGTGGATTTGATCGTACGACTGCTGGTCTTCTGACCCTGCAGCACACAAAGGCTTCTGTGGTTTAGCCCGCAGCGCCACCACATCCCTGAACATGGTGATCTAACCTGCATATAAATCTCCCATCTATAAAAATGCACATTATACATATAATGTGTATATTTAATGTATATGGGGACGTGGTGGCGCTGTGGGCTAAACTGCAGAAGCCTGTGCTGCAGGGTGAGAAGACCAGCAGTTGTAAGATCGAATCCACGTGACGGAGTGAGTGCCCGTCGCTTGTCCCAGCTCCCGCCAACCTAGGGGTTCGAAAGCATGCAAATGCAAGTAGATAAATAGGGACCACCTCGGTGGGAAGGTAACAGCGTTCCATGTCTAAGTCGCACTGGCCATGTGACCACGGAAGATTGTCTTCAGACAAAACGCTGGCTCTATGGCTTGGAAACGGGGATGAGCACCGCCCCCTAGAGTCGAACATGACTGGACAAAAATTGTCAAGGGGAACCTTTACCTTTACCTTAATGTATATACTGTATAACGTGCTATTTCTAATTTATTTTTATAACTCTCAAATAAACTAACACATTTCTGAGATTTAACCAAAGTATATTTATTGGTTGTTAAGAATTACTGTATACTGCTCCTTATAGTAAGTCAGTCCTGTTCTTCCTGGAGAACTGGCCCGCGTATTTCATGTTTGTTTTTATGACTTTAGTACCTTAAGCTATCCGAGGCTCCTCAGCTTGCTTCTTTCCTCTCTGCTTCCCCAGACTTTGGTTTGTGCCTGATTTTGATTCATGAGTACAAATGAGCACTCTTCCACTGAAATTCAGGACGCCTATTTAACAACACACCGCTGCAATACATCACTTCCCAGCTCTTGGTCAAACTGATCTCCCCAGGTCAACCAAGATGAAAACAGCTGGCCTTGCAGCTGTATCATGACAGGACTCATTAAATCTCATTCAACTTGTAGTGAAAGGAAATGCTGACAACAGTGTGGGGTAAAATATCAAAGTGCATAGTTAATTGGGCAGCAGGTGCAAAATGCAAAAACATCAGATGTTCACAAAGTGGGAATGAACTCCAAAGTTATGGCTTCACAGAGCACAACTTAAACGTTAGAAACCGGAGAGACTGACATAGTTGAGGGTGAGAGCCCGCCCCAGCTCTTCTACCCTTCTAAAATATGTGTGAACTGTACCGTTTCATTCCTGTATTTGAATTTAATTTAATTCTAGACAGCTGTAGACTCTTTACACCACTCTGAAAACATTTCCAAAGTCCCTTTGTTTTGCAAAAGTGTAAACTCTTAAATGCGGGTTAAACCACAGAAGCCTCTGTGCTGTAAGGTCTGTAGATCTTCAGCTGTAAGATTGAGTCCACGTGACGGAGTCAGCTCCCGTCGCTTGTCCCAGCTCCTGCCAACCTAGCGGTTTGAAAGCATGCAAATGTGAGTAGATAAATAGGGACCACCTCGGTGGGAAGGTAACAGCGTTCCGTGTCTAATCGCACTGGCTACGTGACCACGGAAACTGTCTTCAGACAAACGCTGGCTCTATGACTTGGAAATGGGGATGAGCACCGCCCCCGAGAGTCAAACATGACTGGACAAAACTTGTCAAGGGGAACCTTTACCTAAACTCTGGAATACAGCGCACAACTATTTCAGAAGGTTCTTTCAGGGGGATATATCCAACCACAGAGTAAAATTGGTGAAGTGTGGGTGGCAGAGAGCAATGTTTACAAATCAACCAGAAGTCCAGTGAACTGTAGGTTGAGGGTGATCCTAGTGACTGCTGTGAAATGTCACGTTAAAAAAATGTATTCTCTATTTCTGCAATATCCATGCAGCTACAGACTTTTAGCTTGAAACAGGTCACCTGTATTTCGAGTAGTGAAATTACCCACAAATTAATGGAGTTTCAGGATCAGGTACAGATCTTAGTAAAAAGACCATCTCCTGATACAGTTAGCACATCATTAAAAGTGGAGCTCCCATAACAGATGAAATACATTTGTTTATTATAGCATGAGCTTTCTTCACTCCTGCCTATTGCAAATGAGTTTGCTTTCATTTTATGATTGGTCATTGGAAGGTAAGCACTTGCCTCATCTGCAAGTTTACTTAGGACTGCAGGTTTGAAGGATTGCTAGAGGAAGGATGTAACACTGGTTTCTAGGAAGGTTGGTGTCAGGTCTAATTTGACTCTAGCATATCAGAATTATAATTCAGTGAAAAATGTAGGATATATGAAATCTAGCTACATAAAAGCTATGTGTAAAAAAACAAGCAATAAGAAAAGTGATTACTGTATTTCATTTGTCTTTAACATTTTCTGTTATACTTCAGGGTTTTATTGCTCAGTATGCAATACCTGCCATCAAAACACCCTGATGCAGAGGCCTGCAGTGGAAATCCTTATGGTATTAATTATACTCACTAATTTTTGGTTTAATCTCTAGCTCATTTAAAGAGACACATTTGGAAACTAGTTAGGTTCCCTTTAACTGAATGAGGCTGAATGCGCGTAACATCCTAATCTTAAACAGAGTTACTTGGAAAAAGATCTTAGAAAGAAATATCACAAATTTTTAATGAAATCTCTTCCAAAGAAAAGCTGTTTGCCTTGCCTACCTCAAGTCCCTGGACACAATATTACCAAAATATTTCAGTATTAATTTAAATGTGGATCACGACTTTTGTATTCACTTCTCTACATTGAGATCATTTCATTGGATTAATAATACAGTATCTATTTACTATTGTTGTTTGTATGATTTGTGTATGTTCATTGTCCTTCATCCAAAGACTGGAAGGTTGCACATGTACCCTTTTATATACACTTTGAGGCATTAACGTGTGCATTGATTATATCTCTTCATTAGTAATAACTGGCTTTTCTTTCATCCTGTACTTACAGGCTGTACTACTCAAAAGTAAGCTCCACTGAGTTCATTGGGACTTATTTGTAGGTATGAAGATATTGAATGCCCTGCTGTGCATCCAATATTAGCCAAAGGACAGCTGTTAATGATGTCTAGATGCACCAATGAAATCTAGAAGTGGGCACAGACACCAGAAGGTTTTTTTTCACATTGGTTCATGCCAGTTGAAAGGTGGGTATAGCTGCTTAAAAATCTTACCGTCAGGATATGCTCTGGTACAAGCCTGCACTACAACAGCTTTACCAGTGTCCTTTTCTGAACTCTCAACTTACATTTACACCCTCAATATCTCATTGTATATTTTTACTTAATATAGTAGGAATAAGATTTAGGATTAGTAGATTCATAAAGTACATTATCAACCAAAGAGAAAGATATTCTGTTTGGTTTAGATCCCTTTTGGGTTATAGCAGAAAAGGGAATACAGTTCCATTATATGTATAGGTGGATATATTAAACTAATAAATTTTGTGTCTTTCTGTAAGTGTGTGTGGTTTTCATGGGAAGAGTTTGTGTTGCACTATAGCAGAATCAAATACTGTTCCTCTTTGGGTAGAGTCTGCAGGCAGTATGGAATGTGAGTGTGGTAAAAGAAGTAGGCACTTGGGAAAGGCTACAAGAATGCTGCCCGCACCCACTGCAGCAGCTTCTACTAAAAGGACTGGCAAGGGGAGAGGAAAAAGACACTCCACAGCTGCTCTTATGACCTTCCCCAACAAAATGTGTTACCCAGCTGCCTTGTTCAACACTGAAAGTGTGAAAGAGCACCAGGCAACTGTATAGGGTGTGTGTATCTCTGCTAAAGAGATGGCACAGAAGCCTCGGGTTCAATGTGGTACAGATATGTGTGAAGAGGGAAGTAGATGGGCAAATAGCAAGAGGGTGGAGGCAGCAAACACCAGACCCACATTTCAAGAGTAAATTTCTGGCTACTTAGAAGCTTGGAGGGGTTCAGGAAACAGGCTTCTGCAAAGGTAAAAATGCCAGGATTGCTCATTGTTGAGGGAAGATAATAGCTCTGGATGACCAGCTATTCTCTCTGGTGGAGAACACTGGTTTCCAAGGTTTATGGTGAAAATGGACCCCATCACCAATTACTATCTTAAATAATGGGTAGTTTAACAGCTAGATTATCTACAAAGTGCTTGCTATTCCTATGTCTAAGAGAATGGATAACATCTGGTTGAAAGACAAACAAACAAAACAACATGAACCAGCACTTACTTTCACCATGTAAACAAGAACAAAGCTGATAATTGTGTGGGCATGATTTTGTTCCCTCTTAACAGTGTTTCAGGGAGTGTAAAGCATATTTTAACTTTTGAACTGCAGAGCTGGAAGGGGCCCTATGGATCGTTGAGTCCAGGCCCTGTCAAGGAAGCCCAGTGGAGAATCGAACTCCCAACCTCTGCCACTGAGTTATCCAGCAGTTGTGGTTAAGAAAGCACAATATACAGCATTTTTACACAGTGTACTGGAGAAAAGGGAGTCTTTCTTGAGCACTTTCCCCACAGGGTGCAACAATTTTCTGTTCAGCCTCTGGAGGAAAATCGTCTGGTCAACACATGCATGAGGCCCTATTTCCAGGCTTATATGCAAGGCATGGGAAACTAAGCTTTTGTTCATAAGCTGTTCTTCCTCCGGTTGTTAATGGACTACTATTCCTGTCACATTTCGCCCCTGGCCAGTCTGCTTGGACTGATGGAAACTGAAGTTCAACAAAAGCCAGAGAAAACTAATCACATGAGTGGGAGTTGGGAGGAAGTCTAGTGCCATGTGAGTAGAGCTTACAGGTAACTAGATACAGTATTAGTAAAGTACTTAGCTGCAGCTACCTACTTGGGTGGAACTAACTTATATTTCAAAAGAAGTAATAAGTGAATACTAAGTTACTTTTCCATGGGATAATTAACATTTTCTAATTAATTTCAAATGTTATTTTTAAAGGATATTTTAAGGCAGTTCAGAGGCTTTTGGCAAATGTTGTGGCATTGTCTTATAAAGGAAATAAGCTTTGTCTAGCTTTGTCTTTCATATTCTACTGCAGAGCATCAGAGATTGCTTCCCCATGTTTTCGAGCACACAGGTCAATACAATTCAATGCCTTAAGAGTGCACAGGCCAGTGGATTACTTTGTGAATAGTATGGGAAGGATGATATGGGCTGCTTTAAAGCACTTAGGTCCTTTTAAAAAAATAATACTCCAAGCTCTGAGTTAGTGCCTGACCTGGCTCTGTGGTTTGCATGTGTTAACCAGTTGATATATTACTGAATAAATAGTTATTTCCTAACCATCTTGACTCAACGGCTGTTTCCTAATGGAGACAGAACTCCACCTTATTTTTGTTAAGGCTAGTTCAGAAGAGACATTGGACCATATGAGAAAATATCCCCATGCAAGTTGATTCTCAATCAGCATCAGGTGTAAATTCTGTGTCACCATGCAGAGAATGCTCTGGGAAAATTAAGAGGATAAGTGGGACTGGAGGCTTGACAGCAACAACTCCTCCACTAAATGTTTCGACTGTTCTAATTTCTTTTTCTGTTAGTGAGAAAAAAAGGGAAAGGGGGCCACTTCCTACCATCCCCAAGCAAGCTATGGTGGTAGTGGTGGTGGTGGTGAGAGGCAGGGGGGTGGGTTAAAGGAAATCAGCATGTCTCAGAAAAGACAAAGGAGTGAATGGGAGAAAGTGGAATAGCTAGGACAAAAAGAATAGTTGTAAGTCCCTTGTACTCATTGATTTAGGTTATCGCAACACAATGAAACATCTTGACAAGGAATTTTAAAGTGACTTGAGAACCCCTGCCTCCAGCCCATCATAAGGCAAAGAACTCTTCTCTTCCACCCCAAGCTCTCTCTAACTTGGAATCTACAAGAAACAGGAAACACACACACACACACACACACACACACACACACACACACACACAGAGAGAGAGCGAGAGAGCACACAGAGCATGTTGTTCAGTGGTGTTGTTTCGACTTATATACCACTCCATAGAGCTAAAGCATTTTCTTGGAGGTTTGCAACATATTTATGCCAACAACACGTTGCCCTCCTTTTTCTGACCTCGGAAGGATGAAAGGCTGAGTGTACCTTGAGCCGCCTACCTGAGCCCATCAGGATCAGGTCAGACCTTGACTGCATTATTATAGTTTAACCACTGTGCCATGGTGAGTTGTAGGTGATTAATTAACATGCCTGCTATTTTTGAAGCAAGAATAATATACTCTTAGTATTTCTGATAACGGACACATGGTTCATTACTGACAAGACTGTTCCACTCAGTGTTTAATTGTTTTTAATTTTGGGTTGGTTCTGCTCTGAAGTTTCAACGACAACTGTGGTGTCAGAGTTGTTTTTTTGGATTTGTTTGGAATAACCTTTTTCTTTTTCTGGTCCCTTTTGGGCTGTGACCTTTTGGAGGCTTTGTATGAGCTGCAAGACAAGTGATAAACATTTTCAAATGTAAATGATAAATGCTAAGTCTTCCAACTTTGGAACAGCCAGGCAGCTCACAGGGCAATGCAATTTGCAATGGTGTGCGAAACAAGAAATTTCATAAACAAATGGCTTTTAAAAACCATTGTCATCAATATAAGACCCTTTTTGGGAGCACTAGGAAATTCCTCATCATCCTCACTAACAAGGAGAAGAATTTTGCAGAATGGGGTGAGTAAGGATTTACATCCCAAAACCACAGGAAGGGAGCAAACAAGGCAGTGTGCAAGTTGATGGAGTTCTCAGAGGGCACCTTGCTCTGAGCTCCTTCCGAGCATGTAGAGAGAGGCAATGATTTGATTCAACAAAGAAGATGCCAGCATGTGTGCCTTGCACAGTCAAAACTGTGGGCTCTTTTTTTTAATAAGCCCGCTGTAATTTCTAAGCAACACATAGAAGCACAATATAACTGTCTGTATTAGGCCTAGCCATTCGTGTGGGCTGCAGGGCATGACTTACCCCTAAAGATAGAGGAAGAAAATACAATGAAAGAGGATAAGCACCTATTAGCAAGTTGTTATTTCCTTACACCGCACATTTGTCAGAGCAATGACACATCATTATTTCCTAAGTCCCACATACCAGTGTCACGTTGCTATGGAATTGCTATGGTGAAAATTTAGTGAGCATAATGGCAACAACATTTCAATACTCTGACGTTGTTCCCATAATGAATACTTGGGGTGTGTGTGTGTGCGCACATGCATGTGCGCATGCACACACTCACACAGACACACTTACTTTTAACCCACTTAGTCCAATGTGTGTTTCTGGAAATCTCTGAATTTCTAACCTGGTTTTCAGATGCTGTGCATATCATCACAACTTGTTCTAGAATTCAAGACAAAAGAATGGACATTATTTCTTTCAGCATGGCTGCCTCTGTCAAGCAGCCATATGAATGCTGCATATGGCTTCTTCCTCTAAAAGGCAGCTGTTGTTAGCTGTGAATCCACCTCAGGTTTTAGTGTGCACTTTGCAGGAGTTATCCAAAGTGCTGAACCTATTTGGTTAGTAGGCTTCTGCACCTTCACTTGTTCCTATAAACTGCAGACCAAAGTCTGGAGTGGATTCATGGTATCTCTGAAACTGGAGTCACCACACGTCACTGGCTGCCAGTCTCTGTCTTCTGTTTTCTAGTAATTCTGAGACGTTTTTAATTTTCAGCGTTGTTGCAATCCGTAGTGGTACATCTTTTGGTCTATAAAGTTATTCTTAAGTGGTTTATGACTGGGACTTGAGGGGACATGCCTTTAGGGGTATAAGATGTGTCCTACTCAGTCCACGAGCCACCCCAATAATAGCTTATTACTTTGCACCTGTACTTTATCTCTGAAATGAACGAAAGGGCATGGTATTTAAGGAACAAGTGTATAATATCTCATGCCACATTATTCTGGCTTATTCTCAGTAGTCCTCAGAGGGTAAGCAGAAACCGGTGACAGAATCTGCCTCTTGCCCAGATAAGATGAGAGTCTTCATGGCTGTTCCAAGGTTGCAAAACCTAGAGTGAAGGAACCAACCAGATAAGACAAGCAATCGTCACAAAGGTAGATAACCTATCAGCAGAGAAAGATAACGCAATCTGGAATCAAGAGCAAGGAGAACAACATTAACTTGTTCCTCAGTTGAGTTAGTGAGTGACTGAAAGAAAAGCACTATTGGCAGTTTTGGTTTATGGTTTTTATCATATTGAAAGGGTATTCATTGATTTTCTTCTTTTCTGTGATAAATGTAAACAGAGAACATTGTGTCACCTTAAAGACTAACAAGCTGTTAGACTATGGTCTGCCCTACAAAATGTAGCAAGTTTTTACAGTGGCACAACAGAGCACCAAAGCTTTATCTGTCCCCCAGAAATTTACATAAATGTATTTGTTTTTGAGGTGCCACACAATTCTTATTCTCACTGCAACAGACTAACACGGCTATTCCTACAGGTGCCCTTCTCCAGTGAGTCCAAAGTGAAAGAGTACTGGGCACCCAAACAACAGAGAAAATAACATCCAGCCCCGGGTTTGATTTTTGCCAGGATACTGACAAGGAATCTGTTTGATTTCTCAAGATGATGGCTCCAAGTCATATGGAAGGAAAATGCCTCTGAGCAGAGTGTACTTCTCTCACCACGATGAACTTGCCCATTCATCCCCTCCCCACACTTTTAGAAAAAAGATGTACGGCTTCCACCTTAAGTGTAGACCACCAGCAGGTACACTGGCCTGAAACCACCAAATGCTAACGCCGGGAGGGGGTCCAAAGGGATCCCCAGGAGGTGTTGCCTTTGCCAGCCTCCCGGATGCCACGCGAGGCTACGAGGCTCACCCGAGATCAGCCGAGGGGCGTGGGCTTGGCGTATTTAAGGGGGCAGCCAGGTTGGGGTCTCCCCCTTTTTGTTCTTGTGAACGGCATCCCACCCTCCCGCCCTATATGCTAGTGCGAGATTAGCTGGTCGCTCTTTGCTGGGGGGCCGGATAGGAATTTTTGACCCGCCTCCTGATTGGCAGGTGGAGGCAGGGATTTTTCACCTATCCCGCACTAGATTAGGAGGATTGGTTTTAGTATGGGTGGCAGTAGAATTCGGTCACGCAGGGATGGGTAGTGCGGATTCTAACGGTATTGGAGCTTGGATTATATGTTAATGACAGAAAATGGCAGCGCGTCTCAACTTGCAGCACTGCCGATCAGGCGATCTTAGTGCTGGGAGGGTAGGATGCACTGGGAATGCACCCAGACCCTCGGTTGGCACAGAAAGAGGGAAAGAGGGTCCGGGAAAATAGAGGCCGATAGTTATTCCATGGTAAGGAAGAAGGGAATGACTGAGGCCGGAGCACAGCTGGCTGGCTGTTCATTGGTCATTTGATAATCAAGAGCTAACCTGAATCCGCACTACAGTAGGACCTTCCCCCCCCCTTTTGCACAAGGAGTGGCAATGTTTAGGGAGATGGAATGGATTCCAATAAAGCATGGCCCATGATTTACCCACAAACCTGGTCTCGCGTGGTTATTCTGAGTAGCAGGGCAATCTCCTTTCATTCAATTTCCAGAGAATACCATATAGGTGGCAGTGCAGTTTTCACTGGGGGAAGACCGCCCTGTATTCTTCTTTTCATTGGGGGGGGAAAATATTATTCAACCTAGAAGGCCTGCTCTCGCCAGTAATCCTCATCAGCCTCCCAGGTGAGCCTCACATGCAACCCTTTGTGCTAAAAAAAAGTTGTGCATTCAATCACAAGCTGGAAACAGACATTAAAAGAAAACAACACTTTATTTTAAACTCCAGTAGTATTATCCTCTTTGTGATGCATGAATGTGCAACCAGCCTTACAAGAGAAGCTTGTGTTCATATGCCAATGGTCTATTACATGTGTGCTGGTAAATTCCCCCAGTATCTCAGAATTCAGTTCTTCTTCTGTATCCGCACGTCTGTCCATTGTTGTTATAGGAATTCTGTGTTACAGCTGTTTGCCCACCGACAAGAAGATGCTGTATATTAAAGTGGAGTGGTCTGCTAAATAATACGTGTGGCAGAGAGAGATGTAATTGGGATTTACCTGTCATTTCTTTCCATCTCTCTTCACAAAATATATTTTTATTCTCACTGGGCACCAGCAGAAGGAGAGAGAAAAAAAGACAACAATGACTGCAGGGGAAGGGGTGTTTATATGGGATGTGGTGGCGCTGCGGGCTAAACCGCAGAAGCCTGTGCTGCAGGGTCAGAAGACCAAGCAGTCGTAAGATCGAATCCATGTGACGGAGTGAGCTCCCGTCGCTTGTCCCAGCTCCCGCCAACTTAGCGGTTCGAAAGCACGCAAATGCAAGTAGATAAATAGGGACCACTTTGCTGGGAAGGTAACAGTGTTTCGTGTCTAAGTCGCACTGGCCATGTGACCACGGAAAGATTGTCTTTGGACAAAACGCTGGCTTTATGGCTTGGAAATGGGGATGAGCACCGCCCCCTAGAGTCGAACACGACTGGACAAAAATTGTCAAGGGGAACCTTTACCTTTACCTTTAATGCTTTTTGACACTCTGTAATTTCTCTCTATGATGAGGAATCGAGATGTGGGATCGTAGGATCCTAGGACTGAAACAAAGCAGGGCAAAATGCAGGACAAGTCACTTGGATAACCCATGCGTTTACAGCCATGGAACTTGAGAGAGGCATGGCTTTCCTAAATGCAGAACTGGCATAATGTCAAGTTTGGCCCCTGAGCAAAGGAAAACAGCAGCTGGTTGCTGTGGGTTTTTCGGGCTCTTTGGCCATGTTCCAAAGGTTGTTCTTCCTGACATTTCACCAGTCTCTGTGGCCAGCATCTTCAACAGAGTTCCTACTCCTGTTCCTCTGAAGATGCTGGCCACAGAGACTCGTGAAACATCAGGAAGAACAACCTTCAGAACACGGCCAAAGAGCCTGAAAAACCCACAACCATCATTAGATCCCGGCCGTGAAAGCCTTCGAGAATACATTGAAAAAAGCAGCTTTGGTAGCCGCTCACATGGGTACTACCTACTGTACTTTTGTACTGTACTTTCAAAATATACTCTTGTGCTCAATGCTAGAAAGCATCCCCTTTCTTTTTGCCACTGACTTTATTTATCAGCCTCAGCCTTTCAATAGTCCTGAACTCAAAACAAGTGGAACATGCAGACATATTTCCTATGCTCATTAATTTCTGAGCATTGACTGGCGGCCTTTTAGGAACAATCAAACCCAATGCTAGCCAGAAATGAATGCCTGTCCGTAATATATACCCAGCTTATTAAGTTTATGTCCCCAGGGAACACTGTCATTACACATCTGTTCTTATATCCTTTCTACTGCCCCATTTGAAATTTAACGCAAGGTTGTGGATATAGAATAAGAAGGCGGTGGAGGACAAGGACTCTACTTGTTGTTTTTCTTCCAAATGTCAAAGCAGATAGATGACGAGAAATTAAGGGCTCATTGATCCTTGAGGGGTCTGCTAGACCAAATGCTGTATTCAGATGGATTCTGTACAGTGTCAATGTTGCCAATTACGTGTATGTTCCTTGCTCTAGTTGCCCCGATTTAGGCTTTCAATCATTCTCCAGAGAAAGATAGCAGCTGATTATATGACACATGCAATGAGCTGGATCCAAAGTTGCATTCCAGCAGTAGAAGGATTTCTGAGCCAAATTCAGGATTACTCCCAGAGCAATGAGAAAAAGCAATCACAGGCTTTTGGTGGGACCTCTCTTGTCTCTGTAACCCGAAACACTACTTCCTTCACGGCTCCACATGGTCCATCAAGCTTCATGAACATTGCTTTCTGGGGTGGGAGGAAACATAGAGGACCTTCTAGAAAGAGGGAATTGGCATAGATCTCCCCTTCTTGCATTCAGCCAGTGGAAAAGTTCTGCTGGATCAAAAGCTTCCCATTTGCAGAGTTAGGGCCTTTCCGTTGGTGAACAGCTTTTGCAAGATCCAACCTTCCGTATTGAAATGGTGCATCATTGAGGTCCCTGATTTGCAAAGAGAACTAAGTACTGTAGAACCCCCATACCTGCAGGATCTGTATCCATGGTTTCACTTATCCACAGTCTGAAAATATTAAAAAATATTAAAAGAAAAAAATCCAGATTTTTTTCATATTTATTACTAGAACCAGCAACTAGAGGGAGCCAGAGATCATGCTATGAATATTTGTTAGTGAAGAATACATAGCATGGTCATTGGTGCCCTCTAGTAATGCTTGTGTTTCTCTCTCTCTCTCTTTCTCTCTCTCACTATTATCCATATTTTTTTCCGTATCTACAAGGTTTTTGGAACCAATTCCCAGGGGATATGGGGGTCCTACTGTATGCAAAGATAGATCAAAGATATAGAGATAGAAAGATAGACTCCTACTGTGATTATGGTCCATCGAATGTGTCATGAGGATACAGGCAGAAACATTATGAGCTCAAATATAGAATTATAGAATGTGGATTGCTCAAACATTTGGCTGCTAAAGGAAAATAATAAGCACAATAATTTGAAAAGAAGGGAGCCTTTTGGAGTACTTTCACATACATGTGTCTGAAACTTGACCAGAAGCATTGAGCTTATGGGAACTTATGAGAATGAGACTACATAAATCAATTGCTTTGATGGAACTCCCACATCTCATCAAAAACAACATCTTCCCAGGGACTGACTTCAGCAACAAATGACCCATGGGGGCCTCACTTTGAGAGCTCATCCATGCAGTTCTTCAAAGTGGAACTCAAACGCCATTTAACATTTGCCCTTTGTAACATCCTGTCCCCGTGTCAGTGCGAAGAGTATGGATCAGGGGAATATCTTGCTGTAGCTTTATTGTTAGCTTTATTTATTGCTTTTCCCTGTTTTTGAAATGAAGAAAATTGAATAGACAAGATTGAAGCTGAACCTCTCAGTTTGTGCTAGAGCATGAGGGAAGGGAGAGACCAGCAGTGTTTTACACTGTTTATACCCATTTAATGGGATTTTGCTAGCATTTTCTTGACTGAGAGCCAAATTCATCATAGAACCTTACAACTTTGAAATTTGGGGGCACCAGCATTTTTGGGGATGTGTGGTGGTGGTTTGAATTGAGAAAATAGCATGGGTGAAAGGGTTAAAAATCACCATTATCATTGGTTCTGCTCACTGGTGTTCCAGTTAAAAACAGAACCCAGGTGACTGTTGTAAAATAAATGTAAAAATTGTATATTTCTTGTCCTTTTTTGGCCTTGTATAGTCCGGTGGCAGAGTCTTTAGTCCTTAAAACATTCAGGCGTGGAAAAGGGCATCACAGTACAAAAAGTATCACTCCAAAGTACACAAGCATAAAAAAGAGATATGTTAGAGCCCCCCCCTCCAGTGATGTGATAAACAAATGTGTTTGACCCACACTTGTGCAGAAATCCAGTCTGTGTGTAGAACTCGGACAGCAATGAATGGAAAAGCTACCAGGCAAGGAAAGTGTGTTGCCCTAGCAACAGAACTTTGTGGATTGAATGCTGGGAAACTCTGCATACTCTGGGAAACTCGGAAGGAAAAAGTGCTGCCTAAGAATGTACAATGTCTGGACAAATGTGCAAAAGATGGACTGAAATTGGGGTATTTGTGCAATTCTGAATAACTACAGGGCACAGCACGGAGCCTCTCTTCACCTCCTGGGGTACAGGACCACCGCAATGGATCCTTCATGTTCTATTTGTCATTTATAGGGTTAAAACTATAGCAACCATTTAAATGAGTGACTTATTTTTAAAACAGGGAAATCAAAAGTACTGTAATTCAATAGAATGAGTTGCTGGTGTCAAAGGAGAAGGCAGGTCCTCTTGCAGCCTCTCTGCAGTGCTGCAGGGCAGAGAGAAATAACCTGTGTCACTGTTCAGACGGCCTTTTTGCATTCAGGAATAGCCTTCTCTTACTTTCTTCTCTCACTCAGCTTTGTTTACTAAATTTTACTGAAATATTATTATACCTTTAGGATTCAGAGTGTGTATGGGAGAGTAGGATGGTTGTTGTAGGGGCTCTGAGTGGCTAGGTCACGAAATTAAGCTTTGAGCCCTTTGTGTTGTTCATGGGAGAGATCGTAGCCAGGACTGCACAGGTTTGCAAAAAATTCATTCAGTTTTCAGCCTCACATACTGTATATCATCCCATATTAAATCACAATTTTTCCCAGTTGAAATTTTACTTCTAATTGCTCGTTCCTGAAAATGATCCTCTGCAGAACAAGTGGCTATTTGGCATTCCACTGTTTTGTACATATGCATGTCTACAACTAGGTGTAGATGAACCAAAAGTTTACTCCCAGACATATTCCCATTTTCCAGTGACTTCTGAGAAATACACCAATCATTCTATTTGTACAGATGTCCTGGGCAGTGTTTTCATTACAGTTCCTTTGAAGTAAATTACCTTATTGTGAGAACAGAACAGTCAACAAGGCAGGTCCCAGGCAATCAAATGAATGAAGAGTAAATGAGGAAAAAGTCTGCTAAAGTGTAAGACCAAAGTATCAGCAGTTTTGTCTGTTGTATTACAACAATTGGATTTTATGCTTTTGGAGTTAATCTGAATAGTTTATTTGGTTAGTTCTTGGAAATAGCTACATGGATTACTTGGCAAGTAATCCAAATGGAAGCCTGCATGTATTTCTGCTAATTACCAATCTGATAACAGTTAAGCAAAGATTATGTTGTAAACACGAGAAAGTGTGAACTAAAAAAATGAAGCAGATCAAGGTTACAACAATCTACTTTGTAGTGCTTCATTTCAACTAGCCATGTAAAATATGACCAGATTGCCTGAGTTATATGGAAACAGCCCACTTTAGTAACCCTCTAAAGTCAGAATCATGATTTAAGGGGATGGTGTTGTGAAAGATTACTACTGATTGATACTGTTATTCCTGCGCCTCTGACTCTGGGCATGTCTAGGTGGGGGAACACTTCTTACTCTGCAATCCATAACCTGAATAATATACACACTTCAGATAATGTACTATTGACTTAGAGTGACTGTATATTTTCTGCTGTCAGTTTGCCATGTCTTTTAATAACAGCAGCCAAAAGATTGTCTGTTTTCGTTGTAGCACCAAGCACTGTACCTGAAAATAGAAAACTGACACAAAACCCAAACAATCTTCTGATAAGGTTCAGGCAGTGGACAAACAAACTTTCTATATAAACCATTGCAAATATTATACTGAAGAAATGGATGAGTTGTGTTCTTCACTCCCTCAGACCCATGTAGACATTGATGGATAGAATACACAGGTAATATTTCATAGTCAGCTATTAGCCTGGGGCTATGGACTGAGTAGACAAAGGACTCCTAGCACTAGCAATCAAAAACTTTGTGGAACCATTCTCTTTGCTCCCCAAGCCCCGAAAATGAAGACGCGAGACAACCATTATTGGATTTAAATATGGGCCACACTTTATTAACCAAATTAGATTGTTTGATTAAACCAATACCAAACTTGAGGGGGCCTGCGGTAGTGCGGGGAAATAACGCCAAATCCTTCCTTATAAGTCAATGGGCGAGTCCCAGACCCCAGGTTCCCGCTGCCCCACGACAGAAGGAACCTATAAGGCCTTCACTAACCCCCCGGACCTCCAGCCATCGCATTTGATAACCTTTTGGTCCGTCAGGGGTCAAGCGTCTCAGTCACCTTCGGCCCTGTGACCGCACGATCATCAGTGCCGTCATGACTGTAGCGCTGTTTATTTTATGCAAATTACCAAAGGGAGACACCGTGACAATCAGTTATTCCCGCACTACCCGCCCGTGTGACCGATGACAAACCTCACCAAAACTCCCCTAAAAAACACCCTATTCCAGTGTGGGATAGGCGAAAAATCCCCCCTTCCAACTGCCAATCAGGAAGAAGGTCAAAAATTCCTATCCGGCCCCAAAATAGGCGACCCAAAAGCACACTAGAAATCGGGTGGGCGGGAGGGTGCCAAAAGCGAAAGGGCCCAGACCGACGTGCGCAGCTCCCTTAAATTGCCTGAGGTCTCGCTCTAAACCTCGCGAGGCCCCAGGCTGCTCGCGTCGTCATCAGGGCCGAGGGAGCAAACAACGAGCGGGGCTCCATGGCGCGCACGCGCCACTCGCGCGCGCTGTCTATTGCTCCCCAAGCCCCGAAAATGAAGACGCGAGACAACCATTATTGGATTTAAATATGGGCCACACTTTATTAACCAAATTAGATTGTTTGATTAAACCAATACCAAACTTGAGGGGGCCTGCGGTAGTGCGGGGAAATAACGCCAAATCCTTCCTTATAAGTCAATGGGCGAGTCCCAGACCCCAGGTTCCCGCTGCCCCACGACAGAAGGAACCTATAAGGCCTTCACTAACCCCCCGGACCTCCAGCCATCGCATTTGATAACCTTTTGGTCCGTAAGGGGTCAAGCGTCTCAGTCACCTTCGGCCCTGTGACCGCACGATCATCAGTGCCGTCATGACTGTAGCGCTGTTTATTTTATGCAAATTACCAAAGGGAGACACCGTGACAATCAGTTATTCCCGCACTACCCGCCAACACATGAGGACTAGCCTTGTCTATGTCCCATGTACCCACTAGGAACACCGAGTTCCACCAGCAGGCCCCCTCTGATATCCTCCAAAAAGATGTCCAGACCTGCATCAGACAGGTGTACACCATCCTTACGAAAATGTTCCAAACTGGATACTTGGATTCTGTGATGATCAATCACAGACCCGAGGCCGCATTTGCTGACGCCTCTACCAATTTCCTTATTGACCCGGCGACTCGCCTTATAAACCTTAAACATATCACGCGCCCCACGCCAAATTAATCGCGGTATGATTGATGACCAAACAATCCGCATGGCTGGGTATAGTGCGTGTAGTCTGCCCAGGTCCCTTAAAACATCCAGTATCAAAGCCTTTCCAGGCAATCTGGGCAGATCATTGCCCCCAAGATGCACCACCAAGATGTCTGGAGGTGTATTACCAAAAGCGGCCACTCTTCCAAATTGGACCCATTGCATGCCACGCATGCCCTTCCAACGAATGGATGCACGGGCTCCAAGCCCTAAGTCGCTTCCCCAACTGGAAGATGCAGCATAACGTGCTGCCCAAAATACATAACTATGGCCGACAATCAAGACGTTCTTCCGGACCTCCAGCCACTCTCCATCTGAAAAACAAGAACGACATCTGCCTACACGTTAGGTAGTTGCCTGATGTATTTTTTAAAACATTTAGAAGACCAACGACCTAACCTCTTAATTTGTCCAGCATCGTAACCCAATGCGGCTGCCGTTGACGCAGCCCCTATTCTAAATGAATGTGTACAAAACCTCATATTCCTGATACCTATGGTTTCCAGCGCCATGTCAGTTAATGACCAAAATTGGTACTTAGTGAGAGGAGTGCCATCCTTGTGCTGAAAGAAATAGCCCCTCTCCGTCCCCCGCAGAATCCCAAAGGCCCTTATAGCTCTTACAGGGCATATTTTAACTAAGCTACACTGGCCTAAAATAACCATGTTCCCATACCCATACTGATCCGTTTTGGAGCTTCTCAACCTAACCCTCACCCGGTCATCCCAAACCGTCACATCTTCCAGCTGCAACGCTCTCCTAGAAACATCCTTCTTGCCCAAAGCTACCAGCTCGCTGATTCGCATGGCACCAAAAAAGGCCAACAACGCAGCCGCCCGAAACAGCGATTCCTCATACCCATCCTTACAGATAACTCCCCAACACTCACACAGGCGAATAAGAATTGCCGGAGATATGGGAGTCCTGTCATCCTTCCTCTCTCCCTTTTCCCTTGACCATCCTTCGATCATCTTTTTAATTCTAAAATCACTTGACGCATCCCTGATACCATTCGCCTTAGCATAAAAGCTCAAGGCCGCCAGCTTACCTCTTATGGTGCCAGGCGTCAAACCCCTCCAGTGCAATTCAACTATAAACTGCTGAATGTGTTCCACCGGAGCAGGCCATGACTGCTCTAATTGCCTCAACCTCCGAAATTCTGAGAACTCAATACCTGTCGCTCTATATTTCCTACTTGTTCTCGGGGCCAATGCCATACCTATTGCTCTTGCCGCTTCATCCCGCCAATCCGCCATACCTCTAACGGAAGAGCCTCTGGCAGATCCTTGGCTTCCGGTGCCAATTCCCGGAAACGCTGGATCTGTTGACGCGAAAGAGCATCAGCTATCCTGTTATCGGCGCCCGGTACATGGCGGGCGCGCACCACAATATTGAATCGCAAGGCCCTTAACGTGAATGCCCTGACCAAATTCATGACCCTATCCGATCTCGATGTCAAGTTGTTGACAATATATACCACCGCCTGATTATCACACCAAAAATGAACCACCGTGTTAGCCCATTCCTCAGCCCAAAGCCACAGGGCTCCCACAATCGGGAAAAATTCCAGAAATGTCAAGTCCCTAGTGATACCCCACCTATGCCAATTTTCCGGCCAAATTCCTGCACACCATCTGCCTCGGTAATAAATACCGAACCCCAATGCACCAGCCGCGTCCGAATTCACTTGGACTTCCGCCTTAAGTCTGATTTCTGACCTCCAGAAAGAAACCCCATTAAACTGATCAAAAAACTGCTCCCAAACCTGAAGATCTTCTCGCATCCCTTTCGTAACCCTCACCTTGTGAAACGGCCTCCTTAAACCTGACATGGCGCTGCAAAGCCGCCGTACAAATGCTCTCCCAGGGGCTATCACTTTACAAGCAAAATTCAAATGGCCAACTACCTCCTGCAACTCCCTCAGGGTTATCTTCTTTTTCTGCCGTAAACCTGCAATCACCTTCCTAATGTTGTGCAGCTTATCCTGGGGCAGCCTAGAAGTCTGCTGAACTGTGTCCACTTCTATCCCCAAAAACGTCAGTCTAGTAGCTGGCCCCTCCGTCTTTTCTTCTGCTAGCGGTAAACCTAACTCGCCCGACAATTCCCTAAACGTGTCCAACAACCTTTGACATCCCCCGGAGTTCGCCTTACCACAAAACAGGAAATCGTCCAGATAATGAGCTGTGTCACTGCATCCAGCCCTCTGCCTAATCCACCATTCAATAAACGTGCTGAACTTCTCAAAAGTTGAACATGAAACAGAACACCCCATAGGAAGGGCTCTATCCACATAATACTGACCCTGAAAATGAAATCCCAACAAACTAAAATCCTCCGGATGCACTGGAAGAATCCGAAAAGCGGATTTCACGTCCGCCTTAGCGAGCTCAGCACCCAGTCCACATTCCCTAATCATTCTTACCGCCTCGTCAAATGACGTATAACGGACCGAGCATAACTCGTCCGGGATAGCGTCATTTACTGACTCCCCCTCCGGGAAGGATAAATGGTGTATCAACCTAAACTCACCCGGAGCCTTCTTCGGCACGATCCCCAATGGCGACACCCTCAAATTAACTAAAGGTGGCTCATTAAACGGCCCCAACACCCTACCTTCCTTGACCTCCTTACCAATTTTCTCCTTCGCTATTGCCTCCAAACCTTGCAAAGACTTCAGGTTTCGTGCCATAAATGCCTTCCTAACGCCCGCTGCGGGAATCCTAAACCCAAACTTAAAACCCAAATACAAATACATTGCATCCTCCTTATTGGGGTATGCCGCCAAACCCGCCTGCAATACCTCAATTCTGATTGGCGTGGGACCCCTTTCCCGGAGTTCCACCACCTCCATCGGGTTTCCTCTGCGCACCCCCAGCCTTGTTCTGACGTTGACCCCCTGCTTTAAAACAGTTGCTTCGCGGGTGTCTTCCCCCACATCCGATACACTCATGGCGAAACCTACACTGGGCTTTATTACAGGATCCCTTGTTATTAAATTCAAAGCAAGGCAGGCGGGGTTGAACCGCCTGTCCCGCCCCCTGGCGGGCACCGGTACCACTCGAATACTTTATATTCAAATGCCCACAATCGAATCTATCACCCAGGTTTGTTTTAGCCGGTGACATATGCTGCAACCAGAGTCCTGGGTGTGTCTCATCCCAGCGTAACTCAGGTCTAATCGCACTCCGCATTCTGAAAGCCTCATCGTAACGCAGCCATGCTTGGCCCTCAAACTCAGCCTTCGCTCTGCGCATAATATCAAAATATTGAAACAAGGCAGATGCCTTCCAAGGCTGCATTTTCACCAACACACCTGCGTATATTGTGAAGCCCGTAACCCAATTGGTCCAATTCCTGTCTGGCCTCTTACGCCTATGCTTCTCCTTTAACTTCTCATCATCCTTATCGATTTCTTTGACTTCAAATTCCCGGTTAACCAATTCATAGAAATCAATGAAATCGCCTCTCCAAATCTTTTCCTTAACAGCTGCCGTCAAATGATCTCCCAGTGGCGTACTGTAATCCGAGTACGGAATAGCGGCTATTGGGACCGTGTTGTACCCTGTATTCGGCACCGATGGGTGCTGCTGTAGAGCCGCCCTCTTACCTTCATCCGCCGGTGTATTATTTAAAGGGGGCTGCATTGGCATACCCCATCCAAACCATTGCGGCCCCATAGGGGGCCAAAAACTGCCCGGCCATGCCATGCCCGGTGTTGTATATGTGTTGGGCGCTGCGCCTGCCTGTAGTGAGCCTCCCATCCATGGCCATTGTGTAGCCGGACTAATCGTCTTGTGCGAGGCCTCGTACTCACCCGCCATTCTCGTTGACTCACCTGAAGCAGCGACAGCCCCTCTCCCACTGTAGGGAGGCTCCTCATAAGGGTCCTGCTCGTAAGACGTTCCTTCTCCTGGATCCAAGCCGCCTGTCGCCTCGGTCCTTCGTTCTTGCCTGCCAGCCCTGACCGGCGCTGCCTCCGAATCTTGTTCCATCTCCAGCCCGTCAAGATTCCGCCCCTGCTCAGGATCAAGTGCATCGAAACGTCTCATTAGATCCATAGTCATAGCTCTCATTTCGGCCCTACGGCGTCCCCTTGACTCCCTAACAGAACGGCGTGGCGTAACCTCGTCGCCCCCAAAAACCTGCACCTCAGAATTCCTGGCCTCCAAACTCGCCACTTTTGCTTGCAATTCCTTCAGCATCGCCCATGATTCCTCATCAGACGACGACTGAGGCGGGGACAATTGAGGAACAGCTCGTTTCTTAGCCCTACTCTTTCCTTTCTTAATGCCACCCCCCTTTTTTGGCGGCATTATGAATGTTCTCCAAAGCCAGACCCCAGTCGGCCCTTCCCACTCTCTTTATGTTTTTTTTTTTTGAAGACCCTCCTCAAATACTTATTTCTTACGTTAATAACCCCTTCCTCTTCATTTATTTTTCAACCTCCTCCTCTTACCCACTCTAAGAACTTGCTCCTTTTTATCTTTATTTTTATTTTTATATATATATATCTATATATATACTTATATTTAAAAGTGAAACCTACACCCAAAATGGCCGCCGTGATCCCACCATGCGGCTCTCCCAAGGGCAACAAAATGGCCTCCCAGAGAAAACCCTCTGCCCTTCCCAAAAGCGAAACCTGGACACACTAACGGTCCTCAATAAAGAAAACAGCCTCAATTGAACCAGTGCAACCGTCGTGACAAGGCCACCTCCTAAAGCAAGCCTGCAAATAGTATTTGGCCTCCCTTCACCACCAAGTCACGCTTCTGGAACCACGGGGGTGGGTGGGTGGGTAAGGGACGGGCCAACAAAGGCTCTCCCCTTAACCTTCCTGTTGAAAACTGGGCCCAGCCTCGTCCTCACCGTCCCCCCCCCAACACTCCTGTCCACCGTGTGGGGGTGCTCGCCGGCCCTCAGCCACCAGGCCCCGATCCCTGGTCCTGCAGCCGCAGTACCGCCGCCGCACCAGCGGTAACGAAAAACCGCCGATCAGCTGATCGGCGGTAGTTCAGAGCCGCGCCATCCCCCTGAGGGGAGAATCGGCTCCACCGCGGCCTCCGAGGGCCTGCCCGACTCCGGCTCCACAACCACCTATCCGCCCTCCACGATCAGCGTCCCTCCGCAACCCTACCGGCAACGGAGGGGAGGCCAGCCGATCACCTCCAAAGCAAACCAAAAGGTGGGTGGGGGCAACACCCGACACGCGCTCCGACTCCAACGGCCGCTCCTCTACCCCTCACTCACGCACCCCCCCCCACAATCACGCACCCAAGCACTCACACACCACACCCACACAGCGCTCCCAACACCCCTTCGCCCACCGGGAGGGAGCTCCCAAGCTACCACTCCCCAAACCCAAGCTCCAGCGACGTCTCTCTCGTCCGCTGCCAAAAGCGAAAGGGCCCAGACCGACGTGCGCAGCTCCCTTAAATTGCCTGAGGTCTCGCTCTAAACCTCGCGAGGCCCCAGGCTGCTCGCGTCGTCATCAGGGCCGAGGGAGCAAACAACGCGCAGGGCTCCATGGCGCGCACGCGCCACTCGCGCGCGCTGTCTATTCTCTTTTTCCTACTTAATTGATTTTTTTCTGGAAAGGTAAAACAATAGAAAAAGTGATGAGAATACATTTTATGTTATGTGCTGTCAAGCTATTTCCAAGGTACAGTGATCCAATGAATTTATGACCTCCAAAAGGTCCTGTCATTAACAGCCCTCCTCTCTCTGGCAGATTCAAGACTGTAGCTTCAATTATTAAGCCAATTCATCTTATGTTTGATCTTTCTACGTTCCTACTACCTTCACATTTTCCCAGCATTATTGTCTTTTCTAGGGAGACTTGTTTTATTATATGCCCAAAGTATGATTGCCTTAGAGAATGCATTTGAATAGCTGATTCAGGATTGAATTGGCTGCCAAGGGAAATAGGTTTTCTACATTAAATACTATTTTCACACATCTTAAGTGAGTACATCTTGAGATTACAGGAACAACGGCTCTGTTCTCATATGAAGATTGTATTGCTTCAGTGAAAGTTATTTGAAGTCCAGCTAGATTCATCTTATTCTTAAATGGTACTCCTTCAGGTGCTGAAGAACGTCTATCATGGCATCTGATTTTCTTCATCTCCATATCTTGTATTTAGTGTGCTTTGTTTTGTGACTGATAGTTGGAAGATAAATACTGTACAATCAAAATTTTCATGTATGACTGTTAAAGCACACGTCTTTGAGGAAGCTTTATTGTCTGAGGGTAAACAGGTTAATTGGAGGGGATGTGCATTAGGTTAGGGAAAGCTGGTTACAAGCTAATGATTTCCTCATCCATCTCAAAGGTTTTTTTGAAGCCTATCCCTCCCTGTTTTTCACTGATGCAGAGCAGGAACTTTGTGAGCCTTCCCATACAGATAAGCCAAAGCAATTTAAATGAAATTAAATACAGAAATGGTATCTTTATTCATTAATATATGTTTATTTACCAGGGCAAATAAAATGGATTCAGGAGGAGTGCCCTTCTATGAGCCAACATTTTACACAACTGTATTTGATTACTCAGTTCTTGCAAAAAACACGGTCATTTTTTTAATGAACTGGGAAAGAAGTGGATTCAATAGACAGAGCTATCTTATGGTGGTTGTGGTGAAAACATTAACAGGACAATCTTGAGGATTCTCTCGGAAAGCTTTGATGCCAGAGCCCTTGATATAAAGAGAGCCCGAGTGGGCTCCTACAGGCAGACCAAAGGGGTGGAGGAGAGTGGCAGAATGTTGTTGTTCCCTCTTTCCTTTAAACACTATTTCCTTCCCATTGCATATTCCATATCTAAGTTTCCCTTCAATGCATGGTTGAGAGATAGAAGGGCTTTGCATCCTTCAGGTCTGCGGCCTCCATCGTTTGTCTCCATTTTCAATGTGTGAGTTCATCTTTAAGGGGGCAGTAAAGGGAGAACTGAATTTGGAGCTCCTCTTCAGAATTGAAATTGTGTAACTTCATTTCTCTGTAAGTTTATCCTGTTATGTTTGCTGTCTCGGATTAGATTATTTCACAGTTTAGTTAGGTGACACTAGATGCATTTGTCTGGATCGAGTCAGGGGTTTCCTGTTACTCTTCTGTAGTCTTGAAAAGGCAGTAACATTCTTGTTTAGCTTCCTGAGGGTCTCACTAGATGAGATGGAAAATCCATATCCAGAAGGAATGCTCCCTCAAGTGGTGAAATAGCTGTAATTGTAAAAACACATTAAAAAGAAAAGCAGGTGTGTCATAGGAATTATTTTTGGAATGTAAGCAATACTGTAGTTTCTTTTGTGTAATTCTGGAGTCATGCATAACAGAGGAGTTCAAATTCCTGGGAGAAAAATGTTGTAAAATTAGAAAAAAAGTATTTCCCATCTTTTGCTTTCCTCTCTTTGTTTGCCCCATGCAGAAAAGTTATGATGTCACATTGTGTTATTCAATAAAGGGAATTCATCAATATATTGTTTTCTTCCTCTTCTTCTTCCTCCTCCTCCTCCTCCCCCCCTTCATTTTCCATGCCTGCTCTTTGCCTTAATGTGAAGCCTTCAGTCTACCTGTGTAAATATAATTGGGCAGAGATGGCTTTGAAAACAATTTCTCCCTTGAAATAAAACTGCAATTCACTTGAAGTTGGTCATTACTTGAGGATCATGCTGGAAGGCTGCTCTTCCTGAAATTCCCTTCAGTAATTATACAAATGCCACTCTTGTCAAAGTAACCACTAACAACAGGAGCCATGCCGAATGTCTATGAATTGCCCAATTACTACACAAGGACGTCGTTTACCATGTTGCACACAGATATAAACACATTGACTGTTTCCACAAAGTTATTAAAATCAGGGAGGGCTGCAAACACTCCTGCTGCACAGTTCTATAATGCACTGTTATTGATTCTATGATTTCACAGTAACTCAGCACTTGTTTTCACAGCAAGTGAGAACTGGTATCAATAGCAAATGCCTGCTCCAATTGCTTTTATTTGTTATGATACTTTAAATAGAAAAATGCATTGTTGAAAGCACATGGTTGTCCCTGGGCTATCCCTACTGGGTAATAAACATAAACCAAAGTGTCTACTAAAAACAGTAGGGGCTGAAAGCCAGAGAAGAGTGGACATCGTCTGCACACTCTGGCATTCAAATGTGTTCTTCTAGCCAAACATATGGATACGAATTGTGCATTCGTTTAGGAACAAGAAATAACTGAATCAGTCTGAGCTTCTTTGCTTTAGCATCCATCCGTTCATTCTTCTATGCACACTTTTCACATGTGCGCATTTTCTAGTGTACATGTGAGCCACCAATATTCATCCATGCATCCGTGTAGCAAAGGTTGCACCTGGCCTACGGCCTTGCAGGACAGTGAAGTCCAGACTGAAGCAAGACTGCTGAAGCTCAAATCTACTTAGAATTCCTCATACTGTACCTACCTAGGCATGCACAGTACATGCATGTAAGCTGTCTCATGGTGAGATACAGGAGTGGCAGGGCCACCCTCACTTTTGCTGTTGAATGACTTCTTTCAGCTGATGGACTTCTTTTGTCTTTGAAAACGACAGCCTGAACAGATCCGGAACAGCAGACTAGAACAGCACTGCACACACAGTATTGTCTTTATCTCCTGGGTAGGGATAGTATGACTCCACCATACAAAAGGTGATGCTAATTTTCCATTCTAGCATTTCCTCTGGTGAGCTTCAATCCTACCTTGTCTGTTTCCCATACCAAAGTTTGATCCAGACCAGTGAATATGTCTGAAAGAGTCTGGCTGTAGCTTCCTTTGTGCTTTTTTCTTGGCCCTCCCCCTTTCTTTTTCTTGCAAAAGATCAATGAATTTATATATTCTTAGGTATTGACCCGTACAACCCTCAGACTGAGGGGATGTTCTGGGATGGTGGTATCATGATAAGATTCCTCCCGAGCAAACTATTTCAGTGCTGCAGTGCAGTGCTTGCCCCTCCTTCTTTGTGTGTTGGTTATCTAAAATGGCTGTTTTTGCAAAATGCAAGTGTGTACTATTAGGAGAATGAAACCCCTGTGGTGAGAAGCTGGAAGACCTTCTCACTGCTTGGGCTCCCACTGTCTGTTCACATAACAGTAGTTGTTACCATACAGGGTCTGTGGTGTCGTTGTGCCTAGAAGCCTGTGCTATGTGCGTCTTGTGAGAGTATCTTCCGGGTGTCATCTGTAACTGATGTTCTCCATACACAGCTGGGATGGAGGCACTATCAGCAACAGCCTATAAGTGGTCTATGCTTGCAGTGTTCTTACACATGTTGAGGCAGCCACTCATGGAGATGCTCTGCCATTTATTTGTTAATGTATTCTGCATAGGTAAATTACTTGGTACAGTACATGCAGAGAATGGACCGTACTAGATATAAGCCAGTTTTCGGTGTAGATGTTTACTGAATTCACTTACATTTATAGGTGCCCCTTTAGACATAGGGACATTGTTTACCCAAGTAGTAAAGGTTGTTTGTTTAATGTATATTCTGCCTTTCTCTCTAGATGAAGCTAAAGCAAGCTCCACAGAATTTTAAAACACAAGTAGTAAAACAATAAAAAACACAATAAATAATAATATTAAAAGATAATTAAACATACGAACCGTCAACAAGTACTAGATGAAATATTTTAAAAACAATTTAAAACTACCTTAAAAGATTTTAAAAAAGACAACTGCCCCATTTAATTTCCTTCTAAATAGCAATTTACTTACTAAAAGCTTGCCTGAATGTACTCATATACTCACCTCACTGGGTTGTTTTCATGTGGGAAATGACTGGTAATTAATTTTAACTTTTTCTGCTTCCCCATCCCATGTTTATAGCATGTCTTCATTCATTATTGGTTCTATGTGACACATTCTTTAAGCCCTGCACTGAATAAATCTTTTCACCATCTTGCAGTTAACATTTATTAGTCACATTGGCTCATTCAGAAAATTTACAATCCTGGGTTTAATTCCACACAAGTTAATAAAGGAATCGATCAATTTCAGTAGACTTTCAGTGGAAACAATTTGAGGGGGGCATCATGACTCAATTTCTGAAAGAGAGTAGGCATGCCCAATTGATGGGGGTCAAGAAATAAACGGTCCTGAGGTTGCCCCATGTGATTTAGAGCTGGTTTTAAAATAGTTATGCCACATTGCCAATCTGATAAATGGTCATGACGCTCTCTGTCCACGACACTTGTTTGGTCTACAAATGAATTTCCTGGTCCTAAGAAACCTTGTCTTCAGTGAGACATAGAAGTGACCTGGAAAAGGAATAGGGAAAGAGCTTAAAAACTATTGAAAGAGCATACAGATTTTTTAAATAACAAAGAGCACTCCATTTCATTGTCAGTTTGAACTAATTCAGATTGAATAAAAGATTGCACAGTCACTCACAATTGCACACAGAAAAACTCATACATAAAAACTCATACATATGTTTGCATACTGTATATGCAAAGCCTCCCTGATTAATAACTGAGTGTCCTCTCCTGTCTCTGAAAGCTGACCTTTTTGCACCATGGGGGGGGGGGAGGAGAAGAATTTTTAGTTGAAATCCCCAAATGGATGGCCAGCTTTTGTGGGGGCTAATATTCTGTCCTTTTGATCCTTCAGGGGCAGCACAGACTACCGAGAAGATCTCCCCCCCCCCAGAGAGAAAGAGAGAGAGAGAGAGAGAGAGAGAGATCACAAGTCACTAGAATGCTTCCAGTTTGGAAAATTCCTATTCTGAACTGTTAAAACTGTGAATGTGGGTCTTCTGATCTTTTAAAAAACTAAACTGAAATTCACTTTGGGGGGAGGTTGGGTTGAGGGTCTCAGAAAAAGCCTGCAGAAGGCCATACGTGATGCTAGGGCCACACTTGATGTACTGGGATCTGTATGAAAGCTGCTTGAAAGTGTGGACTCTCCTTACTGTTGTAAGCAGTTTGCTTGCCATTTCTGGGAAGTGTAGACAAAGCTGAAAAAAACCCAGTTATAAATATGTCCTGCTTATATCTCTTAGGGACATCTGGCTGGCAACTGCATGAGACACAGAGATGAGCTAGTTGGGTCTTCCATCAAACCCAGCAGGGCCAGCGTGAAGCATGGATAGATTCCTGCTTCACGTTGCATCATCTTCTTGTTTCATATGGAGAACGCTGTCCGCAGCAACCCTTCCAAAGTCCCTCTTTTTTCAGGTAAAACACAGAGAAGACTAATCCAGGTGCAACTTATGGCATTGGTGATCGCTATGAATTTGTCCTCTCCAAGAAATGTGCCTGGTTCTCCTGCCCCTCCCCAAACCCAAGGGAAGCCCGAAGCTAACAACTCCATCTCAAGGAGTGGGATTCTCATCATCACCTCCACCACTGGCACCGCCATCATCTTGGCCTAGCAATAAGAAGCTCTTGCAAGCTGATTAAAAGAAAATGGTTCACACTTTGGTAGTACAATATTGTAGTGCAGTAATAGCAGCTGGGATGTGGTGGTGCTGTAGGTTAAACTGCAAAAGCCTCTGGGCTGCAAGTCGAAAGACAAGCAGTTTGAATCCACGTGACGGAGTGAGCTCCCGTCGCTTGTCCCAGCTCCTGCCAACCTAGTCATTCGAAAGCATGTTAAAATGTGAGTAGATACAGTAAATAGGTACCACCTCAGTGGGAAGGTCACAGTGTTCCATATCTAGTTGCGCTGGCCACGCGACCACGGAAACTGTCTATGGACAAACGCTGGCTCTACGGCTTGGAAACGGGGATGAGCATTGTGCCCTAGAGTCAGATATGACTGGACAAATTGTTAAGGGAAACCTTTACCTTTACCTAACAACAGCACACGTCTGTGTGCCAACTTACAAACGTTCCTTACACCTTGCCTGTTCTAAGCAGCATCACAGGACAGGGATCTCTGTATGATTCTTGATAGAAGCATTTTATATACAAGCTGGCTTGATTTCAGGCTTGATTTCTTTGATGAAAAGAGCACTTTAGTGTATGTTGTATTATTACAGCTTGAGAAACTGCAATATATGGATATAATTCATGACAGGTTGGGAAATAGATAGTATAAAGCATCTAATTTTTATAAGATAGAAAAACTTTTACAGTACCTGAATGCATTGATTTATCATCTCCAATGGGAGGTGTTTTACATTTCCATAAATCCTTGAGCAACCCACCAGCATACGGTGAGAGATGATTTCACTCTTGCATGCCTTTGCTTATTTATTTAATTTATTTACTTCCATTTTGCAGTGAAACTATATTAAGCACTTTACAAGATGCCAAGTGATTTGCAAGATGCTAAGTGCCTGACAATCCTTACAGAGTGATTACTTGTTCTTGATGTCTCATATTCTAGACACATCTTACCTGGGATGGTATGGAAAAACTTTTCTTTAGCATAAAAGCAATAAGCGTAACAGCAATAAGCTTTCTTGGCTGGCTACAGCTTCTCAGATAGCAGAGTGGCAGGAGGTAATGGTGGTAAAATCCTATGACTACTTCCCATTGGTTAGCCTAAATCCCAGTGGACGCATTGAGACATACGAATAGGATTATGCTGTTATGTTGCTGTGCTAATATGCTAAATGGAGAGGCTGGCATTTTTGAGTTACATGTCAGTTGAAATCCAGTCAGAACTAGAATATACCTATTATGCTGTTAGCCGCCTAGAGTGGTCTTAACCAACCAGATAGGTGGGATATAAATGAATGAATGAATGAATGAATGAATGAATGAATGAATGAATAAATAAATAAATAAATAAATAAATAAATAAATAAATAATATTGAACCAATGGAACTTGCAGAGGAGCTGACTCACCAAATTCCCACTAATTCAGTGGGCCTTCTCTAGTTGTGACTTATTACTGGATTTCAGCCATCATGTCTTTTCTTGTGGGTTTTGTCCTAAAAGAAAGAAAGCCATTGAACGAGCGCTATTTTGCTTGTAGCATATCTATAAAACCTATGTGCTTAATGCCACATATGAGGCATTGACCTAAATCGATTTATCATACGAATTATTTGATTCTGCATTTTTATGTGAACTGACCAGAGTAGTGCTATGGCACTAACAAGCCTGGTATACTAAACTGCAACAAACAAACAAACAAACAAACAGTCCCAACCAGAGTAGACTGACTGAATCAATAGGATTCACATAAAAGCTTCATTGGTTGCTTCAGGGTAGCTCCCTAGCTGAAAAGTGCAAATGGTTTTGCCTTTATTTTAAACATTGGCCAAAATATGCACTGAAAAGCCTTGTCCGTATAAACATTTTTCTCTTTTCAGTGCACATCTTAATATGGAGATGAAGTCTGGATGTATCAGGGAAACTGAGACATATACTGTCAGGAGGCTACAAGTTAAAGTCTAAATTCCTAGCAGGGACACCCAAGCTGGAATGATCAGTGACACCACATCAAGATACATGCATCATCTTCAGGAATTAAAGGTTGCATCAGCAGAAGAAAATTTATAGTTCCAGTGGTGATGGGATGGTGGAGGAGAGAAATTCCAGATAACAGCACTGTTAACTGCACTGATACTCAGCCTAGCTCTTGTCAGCAATGTGCAGAAGGAGGTAATGATAAACCACTTCTGAATATTTTGTATCTCAAATAACCTGTAGTGCCAATCTAAAATGAAACAAGAAACAGTGCTGGAAGATGAGACTCCCAGGTAGAAAGGCAAGTATTGCAGAAGAGCAAAGGATAAGTACAAGCAGTGCTATTGTTAGTTAAACAATAGGATTAAAGTCAAAAGGAGGTCAAATTGATGATGTACACAGAGATTACAAAAAAAAAATCTAATGCTGCACAGCATGTATAATTGAAACATAGAATGTCAGAAGTATGACTTAAGGTAAGATTTACATTTCTCCACACCTGCTGTATTTTATCTTGATAATTTAATCAGTTTTATTCCAGCAGGAAAAGCAGGGAAAGTTCATTTCTAAGGTACAGAGCATGTTCTTCTCTTTTATCACCATCTCAGTGTCTTCCTGAGTTTTTCTGTCTCTTTCCTCACTTCTAATTGTAATGTGTGCATGCCAGATGTAATGAGAAAGATCCATGGGTCTGCCACTGTTAAAGCTCCAGGCTCTTGGTTCACCCTATGATTGCTCTGAGAATTCATGAATACCACTGATTTTGTAATTTTTTTACACATTCATGTAAAATGTGCACATTCCCTGTTTAAGCATTGCAATATTTGGTGTGAGCAAACTAAAGTGGAACTGGAATAGGGCATTTTCAGTCAGACAATTATGGAGTGTTTTAATATGGAGACACTAAACCCAAAGGGAGGCTCTAACAGCATAGTGAGACATAGCACAAGGAGTAAGAGTTTGCAGTGAAAAGTCTGACTGAACAGACTCAGACAAGCTTCATGAAAAGCCTATCAGTATAAACATCATTCAAATCTATGTTCTAGCTATAGAGGTTGAAGAAGAAGAAACTGAAAGCTTTAATACAAGTGTTTAGGAGAAAATTGGTTACACACCGAAACAGAATGTGGTAATAATTATGGATGATCGGAATGCAAAAGCAGAAAGCAGGTAGAACCAAATATCATCAGAAAATTCAATGTAAGAGGTAGAAATGAAGCAGACGAGCAACACATAGTGTATGGTGAGACCAACACTCGGTCATTGCAAATATTTGTTTTAGGCAGTTGAACATACACTTGTACACATCATCATCACCAGGTGGGCAATATAGAAACCAAATAGCCATATAGCTGGAAGAAGAAAATTGACATACTGTGTACAGTTTACTTAAAAAAGACATCCAGGAGCAAATTAGGATACAGATTATGAACTGTTGATATTGAAACGTAGAAGAAAGTTGAAGCTCCAACAATATTATTCTCATATGAACTCATATGGCTTATAAATGACAGCTATTTTTAGAAATCTGGAAGCCTTTTAAAGATTATCTAAATATTACTTTCTCCCTCAGCCTCTTTTTTTCCCTTCCCCTTTCAGTCCTCCCCCCCTTTTTATTTTTATTTTTTCCTATTTATCCCCTGCTTTGGATTAATAATTTCATTAGGTATTTAGTCTTATTGCATTGCCTTCTCAATTGTTTTGTTCTTTTCTGTTTGTTTTTCAAATTGTTTCAACATTTTTAACAGCAAATTTTGTACTAAATTGTATTGACATCTGTCTGAACCAGATGAACTGTGGCTTGAAACCAGAGGAGTTAGCAGGAAAGAATGCAAAAAGACTACTCCTGTAGCCCAAAGAAAAGAAAAGCCTTGATGGATGACTGAAGACACTGTTAAAATTCTTAAGAATAGTTGAAAAGCAAAAGTAAAAGGTGATAGTACTAGAAGCAGAAACTTTTAAAGTAACTTAAAGAATATACCTTATTTTCTCTGGATGCCACCAGAATATAATTAACTGGGTCCTATTTGATCGTTGGTCCTAAACTTGTTTATGCATCCTCTACCGCAAACTTTTACTAGCCAGATTTTATTTGTTTATTGTTTCTCAATTTACCATTTTATTTTATTTTATTTTATTCTGTTATGCCAATTAAGGTATGATGATGAAGTAGCTTGCAAGCAGGGAAAGAGATAGAAAAGGAAACCCCCCCCCAAAAAAAGAGGAAAACCAAAAGATTTCTTCCATAAGATCCAAAAGATCCACAGGAAGTATAAACCATAATTGCGGGGAAATCATCATCCTCACTAGAGATGGGGGTATTTGTATACGAAAACCCCCATCTCTAATAATCACCACCCTCTTAGAACTGCAGAGCTTGAAGGAACCTTATGGATCATTGAGTCTAGCCCCTGTCAAAGAGGCACAATGGGAATTGAACTTCCAGCCTCTGTCTCATCTAAACCACTCAGTTGTCCAGCACGTCTTATATGATTAGAACAGAATAGAGACAAGTTGGGAACAATGTACTACAGAACTATCCAAAACAGAGTTAGGATGCCTCAATGTGTAGCAACTCAGTATTAATTCGGGGTTAGCTGAACGACACATAAGAAGGTTCTGTGTGGTTTCTTGGTATTTACAGCACTGATTTGTGATCCTAAACTAAGCCAGTGGAACTATGCACCACATGTGTGACTTCAGGAACCAGGGGTTGTGGATGGAATGCAAAGAGATGGGTCTGCTGCATGACCTGTTCTGCCCTTTCTAACCTACACTGCTGCCTTCCGTTGTTATGGATAAAAGAAAGGCCCAATAATGAACAAATTTTACTGATAATCAATGAGAGTTTAGGGCTAACAAAGAGCAAAGCAAGCCTGCTTATGTTCTTGCAACTGAAGCTTTACACATAACACCGTCATCATGGAGGATGCTGTCCTGTAGCCATTATGGTCACTTTTGTTCCCTAGAATGAAGGGGATGGGTGGGCATCTATATGTTGGGGAGCAGAACAGTTAACATCTATTAGAATTAGGCGGCTGACAAACTGGAAAGAGTTCAGAGGAGGGCAACAAGGATGATTGGGGGCTGGAAACCAAGGCCTATGAGGGAAAATTGAAAGAATTGGGCATGTTTAGCCTTGAAAAAAGAAGACTGCAAGGTAATATGATCATACTTTTCAAATATTTGAAAGGCTGTCATACAGAGGAGGGGCAGGACCTGTTTTTGATCACCCCAGAGTGTAGGGCATGCAATGATGGGCTCAAATTACAGAAAGCCAAATTTTGACTGAATATTAGGAAAAACGTCCTAAGTGTTAGAGTACGGCAATGGAAACAATTACCCTAAGAGGTGGTGAGTGCTCCAACACTGGAAGCGTTTGAGAGAAACTTAGACAACCACCTGGCAGATATCCTTTGATTTGTATTCCTGCATCAAGCAGAGGTTTGGACTTGATGGCCTTATAGGCCCCTCCCAACTTCACAATTCTTTGATCCTATGATTCTATGAATGTTGGAGGAGGACTGGTACATCCTGAGTTCTGTTCAGATGTGAAGCTTGCTGGGCAATGTTGGACAGGTTACTCTACCCCGGTCTAACCTGGTTCATAAGCTTGCTCAGGGAATGACATGGAGATGGAAGAACGCTCTGTTTCACATTGCCTTGAGATCCTTGGACAAAGGTCAGGATATCAGTCCTGCACTCCTTAAGTGAGAGTAGATGTCCTTTCCCTGTTTCCCTCCTCCTTCTTCTCAAGATAGGAGCAACAACATCTTCCATGACTTCTTCATTATACATTCTTATTGTCAGGCATTTTTCTCTTGTTTATATCAAATCACATCAGGCTTGACTCTCATGTTCAAACGGTTAGCTTGCAGGCATTGTATTTTTCAGCAATGGATTTTAATTAACTGCAATTTTGGATTTGCATGCATGGAAAAGAAAAGCAAAAAGAAGAGAAAAAGAAAAAACTTTTGAAAGGCTTCATTTTATTTAAGCAGGCTCTTTATGTTTAATCTGTGAAAGAAAGCCCACCCAAGTGGCCTGCAATTAAAAATAAACAAATCATTTTTAAAATAATCTTTACTTTCCCAGGTGTTTGCAGGCCAGGACTCCTAAATCCTTTCATTTGGCTGGTTCTTGCTTTGATCGTGCCCAGGAGAATATTTTTAAAAATTGCACACAACCAAATGCAATTTGGTAGATACTTGAAAGCAAAACAGAGAGAAGAAAAGGCGTACAAATGACAGGTGTTATTTACATCCAGTGACATTTGAAATGCAAACACATGCATGCCCTTTCTCTATACAAAACACAAAACAAACAAACAGCAACAACACACTGATACAAAACCAGTTTGTTCTATGCGACCACACCTGCAAAATGTTTCCTAGTTACTCCTCATGAATTTTGAGTTTGCTTGTTTTTTTTTGTTCAGATGATGCACAGCCATTACCAAATCTTTTGCCCCCTCTCTGTGCTATCTCTGCATCAAATCCAGCCCACCAGGAAGCTCCAAATATATTTGTTCCATGTTTCACCACACGTTATGTCTGCAATTCCGTCATGGTTGCATTACTAAACAGATTCTTTCTCGTTAAATCTGGTATGTGGTCAACCCACTCGCTCCAGTTGTTGTTTGGATCCCTTTATTATTATTATTTGTTTAACATTTCAAACCAGAGGGGCAGTGTGTTGGTATGCTTCTGTCAAAAGGACTGTGGGTTCTCCATCATTGAGGGTAATGCAGCATGGAAACAGGAAAAAATGCCCCAGATCAGTACGTAGCCAGCAAGGGTGTTTTGCTGACACGCCAATGTAACTGCACTTTTTTTTAAAGGGGGGAAGGGGAATTCATAAAAAGAGGAAGTACAGTAATATACCCTGCTGCAGGGGTGTAGACGAACATCCCACATCTAATTTAAACTAAAAAAATGAGGAACGGTTAAAAATATATATGAACCACTATCATGGGATATATGTCACATGATGGCAGAACACAACTCTACAGGAAGCAGAAGATGCAAGAAAACAGGGGGCCATTTCTCTAGTGTGATCATGGCCATAGGTAGTGTAAATCCTCAGCTGTGAGTTTGTAGGTTTCACAGGTTGAAGCTCTTTGCATGGCAGAGGGCAAACAGACATGCTGGCAGCTTGCTTCTGACAGAGGAAGTAAAACATTAAAATTGTTTTGAACCCTTTGTTCTGAACAGAGGGCTAGAAGGATCCGTGGTCTAACTATGAACAAAGAAATAGATACAAAGGCTAGGATCCTGTCAGGAGAATAAGTGAAATAACAGAAGCATTACCCACCTTGGCAGTCCCCCTGTTGAGCAACCCATCACGTAGCCAGTTGCACAAGCGACTTTGCAACCTGTGTGAAAATGGGCACACAAGAGGGAGGCTGCCAGAGTATAGGGGGCGCTTATGTGATTGCCCTTCTAAGATCATGTAATGCAACACATTGCTGGACAAAGAATATATGGGAGAGGTAAATACTGTATCTCAATATCAAAAAACAAACAAACTAAAACTAAGATCATGGCCACTGGCCCCATCACATCCTGGCAAATTGAAGGGGAAGATATGGAGGCAGTGACAGATTTTACTTTCCTGGGCTCCATGATCTCTGCAGATGGTGACAGCAGCCACGAAATTAAAAGAGGAAAGTGATGAAAAACCAAGGCAGCATCTTAAAAAACAGAGACATCACCTTGCAGACAAAGGTCCGCATAGTAAAAGCTATGGTTTTTCCAGTAGCGATGTATGGAACTGAGAGCTGGATCATAAAGACTGACTGCCGAAGAATTGATGCTTTTGAATTGTGGTGCTGGAGGAGACTCTTGAGAGTCCCCTGGACTGCAAGGAGAACAAACCTATCTATTCTAAAGGAAATCAACCCTGAGTGCCCACTGGAAGAACAGATCCTGAAGCTGAGGCTCCAATACTTTGGCCATCACATGAGAAGAGAAGACTTCCTGGAAAAGACCCTGATGTTGGGAAAGTGTGTAGGCAAGAGGAGAAGGGGACGATAGAGGATGAAATGGTTGAACAGTGTTATTGAAACTACCAACATGAATTTGACCCAGTTCCGGTAGGCACTGGAAGACAGGAGGGCCTGGTGTGCTCTGGTCCATGGGGTCACAAAGAGTCGGACACAACTTAATGACTAAACAACAACAAATACTACATAGCAGTATATAGGCAAAAGAAGAATGAAAACATGATAGCAGTCTTCCAATATCTGAAGGGTTGCCACGGAGAAGAGGGCATCAATTTATTCTCAACCGCCCCTGAGGGTAAGTCAAGAATCAATAGGTGGAAACCTGTCAGAGGGAGATCCAGCCTGGAAATAAGGAGGAATAAGGAGAACCATTAAGCAGTGAAACAGCTTGCCTCCTGATGTTGTGGGTGGCCCATCACTAGAGGTTTTCAAGAAAAGATTGGACAGCCATCTGTCCGGGATGGCATGAGGTCTCCTGCCTTGTCCCGGGGGTTGGACTAGAGGACCTTTAAGGTTCCTTCCAACCCTATGATGATTCTATGATGTATGAACAACTATATACATAGGGGGAAAACAATATTGGGCTCAGAGAGGTTTTCCAGTGTAAAGCAAATTGATAAAGATGCTGGGAATGTCTTGAGCAATACACCCACAAAACTAGTGGCATTTCGGACAAATTGACACTGAAGAAGGGGCTCAGAATGGGATATGTTCAGAATCCTGTCACTCTGCCTAGACATTTTTGCCTTCGCGCTGTCTGCATATTGTTTGTATTTATTCCTATTCCACCGACATACTGTTGTACTTATCTCACTCGTATACTGTTTGTATTTATTTCTTTGTACCCTATAATTATTACATTAGCTGTAATTTACAGTTTTGTACCTTGGGTGCATTTAAACCACTGTTGTCTTTTGTCGTGCCCTGATTCAATAAAAGCAGCTTACTGTGTTCCTGTCACCAAGGCCACAATGTGTCATAGGTAAAGAATAGGTAGAGGCAGAAGCATTCCTACGAGGATGATAAATCTTGATGACTCAAGGAAGAATGCCAAGCCAAACACGGCCAGGGGAAAATATCACCAGCATTAAGCCAAACAGGAGCTAGAAGGTAGGAAATCTGGGCTGCTGAATCGAACAGTAGGTGAAACCACAATGGGTACCCCCAGGAGAGCTTTGTGATCAGCTGAAAGAGGGAGGAGCTAACTAAACACATCTAGGGTGATCCCTGTTGTCATTTGCTAGGAAGAAGTAGATCCTGAAAGCGAGCAAGCCTCGTTATCCAGATCTTCTCGATTTGTGCCCTCATAGCACCAGATACCCAAATTTTGGTTGTGGCAACGCTCCATGTTTCTGAGAAAGAAGCTGGAGGCACCCTGCTTCTCATGTGCCTGCAAAGATAGAAGCAGATCAATGACAGCTGTTTCCAGAAGGGCAGCTGTATGGCTACCAAATTCATACATCTGATAAGCCCCATTCTGCAGAATGAAATGTATGCTACAAGAAATGTCTCCCATAAGAATCCTTGTTGCTTTTATCAACCGTATTTATTATCAAGGGAGGACTATCACAAAAGGTGGTAGACTTTGAAGTCACACATACATCACTTTTAAGGCTATCAGAAAAGTCTATTTCTGCCTTTCTCAGGAAAGATGGAAAGGGTAGCAGTCAAGTACTGTATCAGTACTAACATATTTGCAGATGACCTGCTGTGTTTGCTGCTATATGAGAACAAAGGACATGGGGCAGAGGGGGCAGGATCTGACACTGAAATTCAGAAGATGAAGGGCATCTGGGTGACATGAATTTATTTAGCTCAAAAGGGCAGATTTTCCAGAAAGACTGTTATAGGTTGTGACAGGTGCCTGTGGCTTACTTCATAGTTTTCCAAATAAATTCTGTGACAAAGGGAAGGGGGTAGGGGTGGGAGAGAGAGAGAGAGAGAGAGAGAGAGAGAGAGAGAATTTGACAGTTGTGTGGACCAGTCAATGTTGCCCTTGCCTGCAGTGCCTGACAAGGCTTTGTTTTGGAACAGGCCTTTTGATAGAGCCTCTTGTCAGGCTGCAAAAGGTGGCAATACAGTGCAGGCAACATTTGTTTGCTGATATTACCTCCTCAAAGATCTCATTTTTTACACACATGCTGAAACACGTCGGATTTGAGTTTACGTAGACAGAAGGCAGCTATTTAAAAGATCCTCATTTTAGACTAATTCTGCACCCATCTGCAAAAAAAAAAAAAAAAAAAAGATATTTGCCTTTTGCACGCAGAAAGAGATTGAAACTGACTTGGCTTCGGCTGCAAGGATCCATCCTTAAATAAGTAGCTTCCTTCCTGCCTGCCTGCCTTTTAAAACAAAGGAGTCGTTTTGCAGCATCTCTGTTTTGCCTTACAGGGGACCCAAGGTGGCTCACAGCAATGAATACTGTACAAGAGTAGCAAGTTTACTAGACAAAACTATATGGAAGAAACCACTCAAACATTAATCAAGATTAAAACCAAGATTTAAAACCATTTTAAAAACATCATTTTGAAATGTCTAAATTTCATAAACAGAGTGTTCAGGTTATAACAATAATCTGTGTGTCCCATCAAGTCAATTCTGATTTATGGCAACCGTTTCCAGGGCTTTTTAGGTAATATGTTCTCAGAAATGGTTTACCCACCCCTTCTGCTGTGGTCATCCGGGGACGGTGCAACTTGGACAAGGCCACATAGGCGCACACTTCTCCCAGTAAGGAATCAAAGTCCTGAGCTCTTACTCTGCAGCCAGGTAACTTATTCGCAGAGCTATCCAGCCATAATCAAGTTATATTCCCTGCTTTTTACATGGAAATATAATAGTGTAGTTGCAGCACCTTCAGTACTTTTCCTGGACTACCGTTTCTTTCACAGCTTGTAAAAATTTGGGGGGGGGGGAGGATCTACCTAGAATCCTCCAGCCAGCAGAATTAGTGGCAATGATGCCTGAGGGATGCTGGGAAGTATTGTAAAAAGTTAATATTTCCAAATTCTGAATTCTTTTTCCATGACAGAATAACATGGCTATTCCTGTGCTATATAATACCACAGGGACGGTTCAAGAATTAGTGCCAGCAAAGTGTTAAAATTATAATCTATTTAACTTTACCACATATAAAGGCTCTAACAGATGGGACTGAGTATTGTCAGACAAATCATTATGTACCACATGAATAAAATAAAAACAAATAATTAAAGGATTTAAAAAACAACAACAATGTGTGGCTGGCAGCCAGAAACAGTGCCTCCTTTGCTCAATCTGTGCCGAGGTTTCTTCCTTATAGAAACTGGCATTATTATTATTATTATCATTATTTGTGCCAGTTTCCAACTATGTTGAGTTTCAAAATCATATTGCCATCTGTTGTATCTCTGCCTTTGCCGCTAAGGAAATGAACGGGCCTTTCTCTGCTAAGCACACACACAGAGAGAGTCACACACAAATTGTAAGGCTGAACTTGGCATTTCCCTACCACAGAAAGTAATGAAAAAAAATTGAGTTCAAGAAGAGAGGGCTGGTCTTAAAGAGTGATTAGACTGAAAGTCCTGTTCTAACCTTCTGGGTCTAACTGTTAGGTAACAGTTGCCTTGTGAAATGTTGGCTTGTTCAGACTTGCACATTTATCATCATCTGATAACTGCAACAAGTAGCTGTGGCTTCCATGTATGAAGGAGCAGCCCATCACAGACTTAACAAGGTGCAGTTTTTATAAATTGAAGGTGCAATTTTTATACATATATCACCACAAATCTTTTGGCTTACAATGGAATCAATCCAAGCTGCCAGACATCAGATGTATGAAAGCCAAATGATCAAAGTAGATACTTTTAAGCACTCGTATGTTTTGAAACAATGGCTAGGCCACTGTTGTCTTACGAGAACATGTATCTGACTGTTGCATGATCAGTAGAATATTTGAAGAGCAGCGTTGACAAAAGTCATTTGATTATCGACTACTGCTTCTCAATTGTTTCTAGCATTATTTCTAATACTAGATGCGGAAGGGAAATATAGCAAAGGAGGAATGGAATATTGATGACATAGTAACTGGCAGGCATGGATTTTGTTTTGTTTTCATCTCTGCAAAATCTAGGGTAGAATTCTGAGGAGCCCATGTTGAGACTTCCATTTGGAGAAGAAAGAGGATGACAAGGATACAGGAATGAATTAAAATGTGAAGTAGACTGAGATAAATCTTAGCAAATGTCCAGTTCATCTTGATTTGAACATTCTAGAACCCAGCAGTTGTATTTATTAAATGGGGTCTAATCTGTTTGCTATAGTGTGCACCACTGGTGTCACATTTCAAACCTGCACCCTGTGCCGGAACACACCACTCAAATTAACCTTTGATTGATAGAATTTAAGACTTCTCATGATGAGGGACCTGAGTTTTTAAATTTTATTACATAACTTTCTTGTCCCGTGGGCCTTTAGCAATTTTACAGGTCATTGCTTACAGGCAGTTAACTGTGTGAATTGGGTATCTGAATCCATTATTGTATTAATAATTGGAATTCATTTTCTGCTAACTTTTTGCTTCTAGGATATTCTGTTAGAACATTGCCTATTGACTTTTCACTATAGCAACAGTAGTTTTTGACATCTGCATTCACTTTAACTCTCCCTTATTTCTTTCCCCTCTGCTATTATCAAACAGAGCTCTAGAAATAACTATTCATGTGCTTTTCTCCCTGTTCTGCTCTGTCTTCTATGATGTCTTATAGTGAATATTTCAGTATCTCCACAAGCAGACTATTGCCAAAAAATCAAACAAAGAAATACATGCCACTATATTTTATTAACTGAAAAATGCAGCTCTGTACAGTTCATTGTAGAATGTTTCAATTATGATGCAGGTTGGGTTTTATGAGGAAGAAAAAGAATATACGTTGTTCAATTTATTAAATGTGTTCTGTTCAAATTGAGTTGGGGTATTTATTTATTTAGAAAATCTACAAGACACCTTATGATTAAATTACTCTAAATTTGGACTGCAATAGATTTCATTAATATACACATAGAAACACATACGTGGAACACAACTCAGCATAGATGTGGGAGAGAAGTACATTCACTTCATTTTAATGTGGATCAGTTTAATTTGCATAAACCTGTTCACAAACTGAAATTTAGTTATCCATCACTGCTTGTACTTCTCTGAAATTTTCAGGTAGCAACAGATGCTTGCATGTTGTGTGTGTTTGGCAAAAACGTAACATCAAAATAGGTATATGAAGACAAAAATACATGCATATTTTCATGGGGATTTCTTAGTCTACAACTGAAAGTGTGTATGTCTGTGATGGGGAATAGAAATAGGGGGAAACATAAATTTGTCTAGTCTCAGCAGTGCTTAGTCCTCTAATTGATGACAAAGGTTAAATTGCATTTCCCTTCTGCTCTGCAATACAAAAGCTTTCCACTAACAACTTTGCTGTTGTTATGTGTTATCTCGTCACCTCCAAAGTATGGTGACCTCCTGAATGGACAATCTCCAAAATGTCCTATCTTCAACTGCCCTGCTCAGGTCTTGTAAACTCAGGCCTCTAGCTTCCTTTAGGAAGTCAATCCATCTTGTATTTGGTCTTCCTATCTTCTTGTTGTCTTCAACTTTTCCTAGTATTATTGTCTTTCCCAGAGAATCTGGCCTTCTCATGATGTGACCAAAGTAGTGCAGCTTCCGTTTCATCATTTTTACCTCCAGATAAAGTTCAGGGTTGATTTGATCTGGGTCCCACTTGTTCATCTTGCTTGCAGTCCAGGGTATTCACAAAGCTCTTCTTCAGCCCCACATTTCAAGCAAATCAATACGTATATATATATTCGCGAAGGCTTTCACGGCCGGGATCTAATGGTTGTTGTGGGTTTTTCAGGCTTCTTCGCCGTGTTCTGAAGGTGGTTCTTCCTAACGTTTCGCCAGTCTCTGTGGCCGGCATCTTCAGAGCACAGTTTGCTGTCCTCTGAAGATGCCAGCCACAGAGACTGGCGAAACGTTAGGAAGAACCACCTTCAGAACACAGTCAAGAAGCCCGAAAAACCCACAACAACCAATATATATATATATTTGACAGCTTTCTTTACTGTACCTTGGTGGCAACTAGGACCAAGTCCTCTTTCTGGCCGGAAAAGGGGAGGAGGCTCTGTCCCTGGCTGTTGCTCCTTCTCTGGCCAAGGGGTGGTACCAGGTTACATTTTATGAGAATCTAAAGACAAAATGAATGAAGCAGAAAAAGCCTGCTCTACAAAACCCACTTCTGGGGTATATTTACAGGAGTCATTAGCATTATCAATGTATTTATTATGCTTACATTTTGTTTTACTTAAATTGTATTCTGCCTATCTGCAAAGAACAGAAGAAATTATTCAAGGCAAAAATACAAATAGTTATATTGTGAAAACAGATTAAAAACACATCTGTATGTCCTTATCAGACCATGGAATAGGTCGAGCTACAACCCAAAGTACATGAAATGTCCACAGCCTGAGACCTCTTGACATCAGGTGGGTCAAAACTTCTTTAATGTGTCTTGGGGCACCTTAAGACCAGGGTCAGCCCCAAGCAGACATCTCAGTCAACAGGATAGGAGAGAATCTGTGTTGCTTTCCCCCCCCCCCCGCCTGAGGGTAGGTGGCTGCCTCATTCATGCAGCAACATTTTGCCATGTAGCTGTTTCTTGCTGCTCCCACCATACCTTCATTTGCATGTCTCCTTGCCAGTAAGTGCTTATTCTCTGTCCCTGGCTGATGACCAGGACCACTTACCGGTACTTCTTACTACTGTGCCTCCCCTCTTCCCAGCCCTGGTATCAAGAACAGGTGATACCAACTTCTGTTCCTGCACCCTATTCCACTCTTCGTAACAGAGCAGTTTGGGGAAGTGGGGAAAGGGTCCATCAGCCTCCACATCTTCTCTGCATAATAAACCAGGTTGCCATGCCTTGCATTTTTGTTAGGCCTTCCAAAACAGGGCAAACATTTCAGAGAGAAGGTGGGACTGTTGTGAACAGACTGAAAATTATTCACTTTGTTATTAGAGTTTATTTAGTGCCAGAGACAGAGAGAGATACTTGTTGGTTCTTCTGGCTGAGGCCCTAAAACATCCTCGCTGGTGTGAAGTGGGAATGATGGCAAGGCACCATTTTCTGCTTTACTTCATGTGGCAAAATGTCTTGGGTTCACTTGTTAAAAGACAGCTGTCATGTATTTAGTACAAGATTTCATACACTGTAGCCCATTTCTTCAGATGCAGAGATTCCACATATCTGTACACACTCTGTGGAAGTTTATGTGAAATAAAGCTCTTTTTGTCTTCAATGTGCATCAGAAGACAGACTAACATAGCTTATTCCTTCTAAAACATTGTTCGTGAATGCATGAATGCCCTTCATCAGCAACCTAACATAAATGTCCTACCTGAACGAAAAAGGTCTTTGCTGTTTAATATATAGGGAACGCACTTTGATGGCAGCTTCATTTGTCCAGATTTAGCTGTATTCAGTCATCACACACTGAGGAAACCTCTAACTGTGATCTAGATGTACTCCATCACATGTTGCAAAGATTCCCACACATACCTATTTGCTCTGGCATGTGCAGTGGCATCAGCTGGAGCAGTGAATTGCCTCTGGTTAAAAAGTCACCACTTATATACCTACCTCATCAGAGGTCACATGGTATTTGGTGTATGACAAGAGATTTTCTACATGGGACTGCCCTTGAAGTTCAGAAGCTAAAGCAAGTGCAAAGTGCAGCAGCTAAGCTGGTATCAGGAACATCAACATACAGTCATATTTCACCAGTCATGGTGCATTTGCACTGGCTGTCAATGAGATTCTGGGCCAGGTTCAAGGTGCTGCTGTTGACATTTAAAGCCCTAAATGGTTTGGGGTCTTGCTACTTGTTAGAGTGTCTCTCCCTCAGACTGACCTTCCATCACAGTCGTACTTCTCAAGCAATGATGCTATCTATGGGTGGCCACTTCAAGAGAAGCCCAGAAGTTTACTACTGGGAACTGGGCCTTCTCAGTGGTGACCACCACACTATAGAACTCTCTACCTGTGGAAGTACAACAGGCCCCAAACTCCTAGGCTTCAGGAAAAAAATAAAGACCTGGCTCTTTACTCAGACTTTTCATATTTCTGCCTATTTTTGTTTAGTCTCTCTAATTTTTGGTAACCTTCATTTTTTGTGGTTGATTGTTTGGTCTGTCACGATGGTATATCCTATTATAGATGTCATTTAAGTTGGGGTTTTGCCTGCTGTTTTGTTTAATGTCCTTAATTGTTGCTTATTATTGAATCTTAGTTTATGTGTTTGATGCTCTTTTTGTAAGTCGCCCAGAGTAGCAGCCAGGCTCCTAGATAGGTGGGCTAAATAAATACCAGTGGCAACTCGTTAACTAATGGCAAATTGCTGCAGAGATGTATAGCCCAGTGCTTATGGTCTTGCAAATAACTAACAGGATTCTGACCATTGGCCCTTTTCAGTTGTTGTCATTAAAGAATGTGGAGAGCTCTTTTGATGAAGGGAGAGCCCTCACTCAGCCTCCTTCTGTTATCTTTTGAAAGCAGCTGCTCAGGGAAAGAGGAAGGTTGCCCTGTCTATGGACGTTCTCTATGTGAGCCAGTAAGATGAACTAAGATAAGCTAAGAGTTCTGTCTTACATGAGGAACCTAGATAGAGGCAGGAGTCTCTCTCCCTCTTTAGATAGCAGTTTTCCATGACAAAAGTGATGATGGCGTGGGGGTGGTAGTGGGGCTACAATGCTTCCACATTGTGTCTGCTTTTATTTATTTTATTAATAGCAAAATAGGTCTATATATACTAATGAACATGCATACAGTGGGGGAAACAAGAGAACCATGTAGGGCACCGATTCTGTATCCACTTGACCAGTGGTTCTTAACTTTTTTGAAAGAAATGCCCCCTTGAGCCATTGAGGAAGTCATCATTGCCCCCCTCCCCACGGTGATATCTTTTATTTATTTATTTATTTATTTATTTATTTATTTATTTATTTATTTATTTATTTATTTATTTATTTATTTATTTATTTATTTATTTATTTATTTATTTATTAATTAATTATGCTTAAATCCAATGACCCCTGAAAATAAAATTCAATTGCAGGAAAATGAAATGCCCCCAAAAAGTAACATTTAATGATTTAGGTACAAGTAAATTTTAAGATGCAAAAAGAAATATAAAAAGGGCATAAAAACAAACTGCAATGCAGGAACTAAAACTTTCAAGAAACCCGGGTGCAAGGCAGTGCTTCACCGGGCCAGGACGTGAACCCGAGAGACCCTTTCCTTCCACCCGATCCACAGTCGGTGTTCCTAAGGGAGAAAGATGAGACGGGGCAGGCAGAAAGAGGTCGAACATCTGGTGGCGGCACCGGATCCACTGCCAGCACCCCGGCTGCAGCCACCTTCACAAGTTTGGCTTGCTCCAGTGCCCCCTACTGCCCCCTTCTGTTCCTTTGCCCCCCATGCCGCCCCTTTTCATTCTACCACACTCCCCCCCCCAAAAAAACGAAATCGCTCCCTGGGGGCGTTATCGCCCACGTTAAGAACCACTGCACTTGACCACAGTGATACATATCAGCTTTTTCCAACCACTGAAAAGTGGTTTGAAACCCATATAGATGCTCTCTATATTAATCCAGGATATAAAACTGAAGGAGTGGGAAATGATTCTAAAATTCCAAAATGGTCCAACATATATGCTTTGTTGCTATGTGCCATCATGTTGCTTCTGACCTTATGCTGATCCTATGAATTAGTGACCTCGGAATAGATTTCTGGGATTCCTCTCAAATCTTGGCTAGGTAAAAATTCTGATGCTGTGTAATTTCTGTCTAATGTTCCATAATAGATAAAGATTCTTAAATGACAATTCTTTCGTGAAACCAGGAGCAGCATAAACATCTTGGAAGGCAAGCTTGTCTCTTATCTGACAGCATACATTTAAAAGACTATCCTTTGAGGTAATTTTCTTATAGTGCAATATTAATTTAGTGAGCAATTTCTCTCTCTCTCTCTCTCTTTTGCAGGATTTTCACTGCTCTCATTAAAAGTTAGACAGTATCTATCTATGCTTTGGGGAGTTTACGCTCTATTAACATATTGCATGTTTTGTGTACAGAAAAAACAAAGCAGGTTTCTATTACACAACAGTGTCCCTGAAAGGAAAGGAAAGGAAGCATGAATAGTGGCTGAATAATAATAAAAACAATAAAACTGCTTTTTTATTCTCCTACTGCAGCATCCTCTAACATCTATTTTAAAAACAGAAGTACTGCACGTCATCTTTAAAGAACTGAAAATAATATGCAAAAGTGATTTGGAGCACTCAATTTTAAATAAGCTATATCTTTTTAATTTTAAATCTTACAAAAGAAGAAATGATGATGAGCATGTATAAATTAATATTTATGCTAATCTTTTCTCCAGGACCTCAAGGCAATTTATATTAGACCAAATTATATGGTCTAATTTCTTGGCTGCAGCTACATATATAAGAAGAATTGTGTGGCCCCATATGAACCTTCTCAGCATTTAAGATTTTTTTGAGGCAACCCTCCTCTCAGTACTAACACCTTCCCAAGCTTGTTTGGTGAGGACACAAGAGAGGGCCTTCTCAGTGGTTGCTCCCAGGTTTTAAAATATGCTGCCCTGAGAAGCCAGTTTAGCCCCCTCCCTTTTGTCCTTCTGTCATCAGGTAGGCTTTCGAGCAGTAAGTTGTCCCAGGAATGTGTTGCTTATTAACATCCAATGTTTTTAATTTTAATTTTTTTAAAAAAAATAGTTTAAAATCTTGTTTTTAATCTTGATATAGGTTTACGTATGTCACGAACCCAGCTCCCCTGTTTATTTCTCCCCACAACCCAGGTTTACTTTTAGGTGTGACATATATCTTCAACCCTTTCTGGTGCCACCAGAAGAGTCTCTCCTTGATACATCAAATATGATTCTTAAATCAGTGTTATTCAATCAAACAAAGTTTATTAAAGTGTTCATAAGTAAATCATATAAAGTAAATCATGGATGGTCTTATTTCATTTAATCAATCAACTGTGCTTTTGTAACATTTATATTTTCTTATGTAGAATCATGTTAATACAAGTATTTATTCATTTCTTTTCTAATTCATTTCTTTCCCTATCTCTCTATCACTCTTTACTAACACAAGACTGGTCCTAACTGCCTAACTTCTTCTCTTTAACGTAGGTCCCTACTTCATCCCTAACTGAAGTCCTCTCTAACTCCAAAACTAACTCCTCTTTAACTGTCATCCATTCTCTTATATATCTAGTCCCGCCTTTTCTGTACAGCCATTGGCTCCTGAATCAGGGTTCCATTGTGATGGACAGGAGTGGTTCCTGACCTGTCCGTCACAATGTATTTTTCATATTATTTTTATATGGTATTTTAAAGCTGTTGATTGTTTTATAGTTTTAGTTGTGTTAAACCACCTTGAGTTCCCTATGGCGAGAAAGGCATCCAACAAATAAGCAAATAAAGGTGCTCTTCAGATCAACACCCTTAACACTGAATAATCACATGATCACACACAATGGATAGGAGATAAAGATTCCAAGTGAAGCAGTACAAATCCCATATGTTTGAGCTCCAGCATTTCTATTTTTGGAAGTTGGTGCCAGATAGCCATGCACTACAAACCATTGTACGCAATGCTGTTTTTTAGTAAATGTGGATTCAGAAAGATGTGTCATGTGGATAGTAACCAGCCATAAGTTCATTTACAAGTAGTGGGTGCATCCTCAAATCATGAGAAAGGCCAAAGTTTGTCTTATTTGTTCAGCTGCTCAGGAATATAATGTAGTGGTAAGTATGTTACAACAAGATAGAATACACAAGTGACTTTCCACATAGCTGCAATGACCTGACTGTAGATTTATACCCATTTTTTTAAAGCAGTGCAGACTAGAGGCAGCTACATATATGTAAAAGAAGATCTGTATCCTCACTTACACCACTGACCTGGCCTGATCCCTTTATTTCATCAATTCTTTACAGTAGAAAGTTTATAGTGGCTGAAATCCTAATGCTTTGTTATGTGTATGGAAGGCAAACAGTCTAGCATCGAGTCATTTTTTGTTGGCAATTAATGAATCCCTGCTGGGATTCTTCTGCACCTGGACAAACATCTCCCCCAATAAGTCCATCAGCGACTTGTTAAGTGCCAATTAGAAATAACTGAATGCCATGCCTTTTGTCTTCTACATGAATAACAAAGCAATGGGATTTCAGCCGCTGAGATATAGAAGGTTTCTTTTTATTTCATTTTGCTTTTATAATTGTCTCCATCTTTTCATTCATAAATTGTGTCATTAAAGCAGAAACAAATTTGGGCCAAAAGCTCTCCTTTGAAAATAGTGACATCATTGTTTTCTAGGAGGTGGAGACAATTACTTGTGTGTGCATTTTGAGGGTATTCGTTATTCCAGAAAAGCATTTGACTCCCTAGATGTGTTAGTTTGCAATGTACATTCAACAGTAACTTTTAATCATTATTCCAGCAAGATTTAGCAAACATGAAGATTAAATTCAATCATCTAGTCAAAGCCATTGCATTTTAAAAGCTGAGTATCAGTTTTGATCACCACATTCAGATGTTAAACATGACATGAAATCTGAACATCAAAACCTCAATAATCACATTTGAAAATGTGTTGAATTTAATAAAACTGAACATTTTCAGTTCATTTCAGCCATATCTGGAGTGTGTACACATGGACATATTCAGACTTCCAGAATTTCTAGTGCTTCCAATGTGATCTGCATAGCTTAAGTGACTCAGCTTTAGGACACATTTTCAAAGAAATTTGTTTCTAGAAACAACACTCCCACAAGCACCAAAAAGTTATAATGGTGAAAACATATTACAAGGAGAATCACATATGTGTTGAGACTACTGTAGATCTAGCATGTAAATGATGACTTTCTTTGCAGGTCCAGTTATATAATCCCACATAACATAGTGGATCATGTTTCCTGGAAGAAAACAACTGTGAAAACAGGAAAGACACATTTCTCCAAATGAGTGCTTTGGCTCCAGGTGAGAAGACGTCAAGTTTACTTTTGAAACAATGCAAGTGAAGCATCTGCAGGGTGTCTTTGGTCACCCGGAATAATGCTTTACAAAGTACTTCAGAAAGGAGTGAACAACACCTATGATGTCTAGGCATTTCTTAATCAGAAACTATAAGAAGGCGCTTCCCCTCCCCCCGCCCCGCATGGTCTTGCAATGTCTCAGCTTTACTTTCTAAGACTTCTGCTGATGCTTCAAGCCTTTTTGAAACATCTTCCAAGGTCACACAGCTTTGTCTCAGCATCATCAGCTGTGACACCTAGTTTGGCAAACAGCATACTTTCAACTGTTACCCATTAACACCCAGAGGCAAGCTGTCAGCCACAACAAAAATATCTCCCCCACCCCCATTCATTGCTGCAGGCTCATATGTCACCTAAATTACATATTGTTAATGCTTTCTGACCTAACAGTATAAGCTGGTGTCATACCATAAAACAGACAAAGGAAGTGAAAAGATTAGGGTGTCTTGCCTTTCATTTCACTGTCACAATAGCTCTTAGGTTCCCCTTGACATTTAGTCCAGTTGTGTCAGACTCTAGAGGGCAGTGCTCATCCCTGTTTCCAAGCCATAGAGCCAGCGTTTTGTCTGTAGACAGTTTCCGTGGTCACGTGGCTAGCGCGACTAGAAATGGAACTCTGTTACCTTCCCACCGCAGTGGTATCTATTTATCTACTTGCATTTGCATGCTTTCGAACTGCTAGGTTGGCAGGACAATAACTTATCTAACACCAAAAGAAAAAAAATCTTAATTGACAGCAATGTGTTGCGATAGCAAGATCCTAGAAGGTGTTCAGTAGCTGATCTGAGTGAGCTAGCATATTGGGCAGAATGCATGTTTTTGAGGATTTATCTGAGTTTTTTTTTATTATTCCTTGTATTTGTTACATTCCCACCACCACCACCCTGCTTTCCTTCCTCTCTGCCAGGAAGGTCAAGCTGGCTTACATAGCTGGCTTCCTCTCCTGTTTCAGCTTTACAGCATTGCTGTGATGTAGGTTAGGTGACTGGGCCAAGATTGCCCAGGGAGCCTTATGGCTGAGGGGAGTTTTGAACCCAAGTCTCTTGAGTCCTGGTCCAACATTCTTCATCACTATAAGCCTTCCCACTTTGTGGGAATGGTTGGCTTCTGGGACTCACCTTGGACTCAAAGCAAAAGAGGTTTCACTGAACTCCAGACAATGTTGGAATGATCTTTGCTGGCCATAACGCTTGGCCTGAACACAACAGGCAGTCTGTTCCATTGCTAAAGAGCTCTTATTGTTAGAGGGTACACTAGGATTTTGCCAAAGTCTTTTCCCCTGACATTTCTTTCATTCTTAGGCCCACCTTTTTTATCTTCTGAGAACAAATCTAACCCTTGTTTGGTGTGAAACAACCATTCAGGTACTTGAAAGTGAATGCCACCATTATCATGCGGATCTTTGTTTTGCCTTTTCTAAGCTACGTAGGCCCTGCTTTTCCAGCCATTCCTTGTCAGCCCTAGTTTCCTTGCACCCCATTATCTTTGTCCTCCACCTCTGGATGGGTTTCTTGCCATGATGAGAAGCTCTGAGGAGCTCCTCATCATGCAAGATTCCTTGCAACCACTAGGTAAGTACTGTAAGACATGGACCACAAGACTCTTTTTTTGGATGGAAAACAAATCTTTTGTAAAGATCAATCTGGTTTTGTTCAAAAAGGAGCTCCTTTGCCCCATCAGTAGAATCCTTGCCCTTTTAGCTCTGTGTTTTCTACAGAATTGAGAAGCATCCCTTCTGTACCTCTGTCTAAATCATTTATGTGAAACAATGTTGAACAACGCAGGGGCTAGGACTAGGTCACCGCCATGTGGGAGTCGGTTCAAGATTTATTCCAAGCTGTTGCAGACCTGTTAACAAGAATCCGCTGGATACAGTTCTTCAGCCATCTGTGCCTCCCTCCTTTAGAAGCATCAGTTAGCTGCATTTTCCTGTCTCTACGATATATGGTAAAATTATGCAATGCACTCTACCACCCATTAGGTGCTACCTCCAACATCTGGGGCTGTACTGTATGTCTCTACAAACTAGATGCTGAGGTTCATGAGCAAGGGAGCGCTCTTGCACTTATGGGTATCCCATGGACACTTGGTTGGCCACTCAGGGAGAAGAATACTCTCCTGAACGAGACTTGGGTTTGATCCAACATAGTGCTTTTATAAGTAGACTGCATCTGAAGAGAATAGCAAATTACTATTCCCACTTCAAGGCAGGAGGGAAAAAAAAACATTAACAAAGAAAGGTTAAAGCTGGACAATAAGAAGGATAATGATGTGAGTTCTGCTATAGGCAAGCTTTCGTTTACTCAACTGTTGTTTTATGTGACTATTTACTTTAGCATGTAAAGAAAATGGTTACTATGGTAACAGCTACAACACTTGATCCTTAAGCTACCTCCACCATACAGTACACCTCTTTATAGAAGCCATTTGCTAATATGTTTCGTGAACTTCCTGGCTCTGACAGCATTTAGAGTGGGGAGGCAAACTGGGAAAATTCCACTGTGACTAATTGAGGTAGCAGCTGCTCAGCATATCCTTCTGAAAAGGGGCAAGCTTAAAAAAAACTCACTTTGATGGTGGTCATCATCTCACATAGCTGCAAGATGCTGGCGTTTTGCAGAAGATGAGCAAAAATAAAGGCAATAAAATCTCCTCATTCTTAGTGCCATGCCATAGTGCTGGTCCTCTCTCTCTCTCTCTTACACACAAACACACACATGCACACACACGCACACACACACACACACACACACACACACACACACACACACACACACACACACACACACACAGAGAGAGAGAGAGAGAGAGAGAGAGAGAGAGAGAGAGAGAGAGAGAGAGAGAGAGAGAGAGAAGGACTATTTTCCATAAGATCCAAGAAATCAAAGGGAGATTTAGACCAAAATAAGGGATTCTGGAAGCTCAACAGAGGAATATATTATCCAATGATGATTACTAACGAGAAAACAGAAATAAGATACAGCAAAACTGTACAGAAGAGATGCAAAATTGACAGATTCTTTCAAAGAAGGATCTTTTGATGAAGCACCTGAACTTTTAGAAAGGGAAATGAAAGCTGCTCTCAAAGCACATGGAAGAAATAAATTACCGGAAATAGATAGGGCACCAAGAGGCTGTTTCAAGCTAGAATGGTTAAATATATCAAAATCCTATCAAGAATATGGAGGAAAGAAACAATAGCTCACAGACTAGAAATTTTGATATATCTTCTAATCCCAAAGAAAGTAGATACTGAAGATTGCAGTGAACACAGGATAATTGCCCATTTCCCATGCGGCAAAGCAACAATCAAGATTTTACAACAAAAGACCCTTACCATATATGAACCTAGAAAAGGTGAATTCAAAAAAGGAAAAGGAACTAAATATGATATTACATATATATGTTGGCTTCTGGAGCATACCAAAGAATTTCAAAAGAAAATCAATCTGTAGTTTATAGGTTAGAGAAAAGCTGTGGACTAGGAGGATTATGAAAAACTATAGATTGTTCTAAAAGAAATGAGAAGGCCATGCCATCTGATTGGCACAGAGGCTATTGTTAGTTCAGAAAATGGAGAGGTAGAATGTTTTCCAACTGGCAAATGTGTCAGACAAGAGTGCATTTTATCTTTCATTCTGTTCAATTTATATGTAGAATGGACTATATGAAAAACTGGATGAGATAAAAATGGAGGAATGAAAAACTGGGGGGAGAAGCAGCAATAATTTTAGACATACAGATGACTCCATATCGCTGGCAGAAAATAACTTCTACTAACGAAGGTGAAAGAAGTGAAAAAGCAGGGCTGCAGTTGAATAAGTAAGAAGATTAAAAACTGTGTCTACAGAAGAATTCCTTAACTTGTTGATGATTAAGAACTTCTAAAATATTTTCCATATTTTAATTTTCAAACCAAATGAAGACTATAGTCAAGTAATTAGAAGAACAATGAGACTTGGATAGCCAGTTACAAAGAAACTGAAAAGATTCATAAGGATGAGGATTTGGTACTAGAGACCAAATTTAAGATAATATGTATTATGGCATTTCAGATTTCTATGCACAGATGTGAAAGGTAGACAGCAAAGCTGACAAGAAAAAAAATATTTGAAATGTGACTTGGGAGAAGAGTTTAAAAGGGATGTCTCCCTTTTGCCATCCTCTTCATCACCCTTTTTACCACCTTCATCGCCATCTGGTTTAATTTACCCTATTTGGCTATGTATTAATTTATTTTTTATCATGTTTTAATATTGTTGCTTATATTGCTGTTAGCTGCCCAGAGTGGCCTGGTTGCCAGGTGGAGCGGGGCAATAAATAAATAAATAAATAAATAAATAAATAAATAAATAAATAAATAAATAAATAAATAAATAAATAAATAAATAAATATTTTGTGGAAGACATGGATTCTAGAATAAACAAAACCTGAATTCTCATTAGAAGCTAAAATGATTAAACTGACTCTGAGACTGTTACACCTTCAGCCTATCGTGAGAAGACAAGTCTCACTGGAGAAGACAGTAAGTCTTGGAAAAGTGGAAGGTAGTAGGAAAAGAGGAAGATCTAACATGAGATGGATTAATTCAATAAGGAAACCATGATTTTCAATTTGTAGAACCTGAGATGATAACAGGACCTTTTGAAAATCATTATTCATAGGGTTGCTGAGTATCATTATCAGAAGTTACGTGATGACACAATAAAACAATATGGTATGGCTACATGTAGCAGGGAATGAGCTAGTGTGGGCTGCTTGAAAGTGATCAGGTTGATTAGAATGATCTAGAATGATCTACGTAGTCAAGTCTATCTGTTCACATGGAAATGGCTCCTTCCAGCCTTAAAGAGCCAGTCGAAAAATTGCTTGCAACTAGAAGCACCACTGTGGATTTGACTCTGGGTGGTTTATTGACTGCTCTTTAAGAGAGCTCTCTCTCTATATATAGAGTCAATAATTGTTTGTTCACTTCCCCTGTCATCTGCCAAGCAGGGGAAGTATTTAATTTTCTGATCTCCTGAAGTGGCTTGCTTATTAAGCCGCTGCACAATATTGACAAATTGAAAGAGGAAAGCTTGCTCTGGATCATTCCACTGTTCACAGGCACTGAGATAAATCCAAACAGAGCAATCCCACCTGCACCAAAAAGGTAGAACGTCCTGAAAGGGCCTCAGGAAAGTACAGATAGGAAAGTGCTGGGGGTGGGTGAGTTCACTCCAACAAAGATGTCATCTGACTGCTGTCTTTAAGAGCATATCAGCCTGTTCCCGCAGCAGACCAAACAGAGGAACCAATGCCCGCGTAGTCAGTCTCTAAGTCACAGCCAGTAGTATGATGTTGTCCTTACTTATGCCTAAGACGTAATAATACTGCCGAGGGATTGGAGGCATTTGACCTCCCTGTAACTACTTTGATTTTTTAAATATTGGAAGATATGTTTTCTTAGTTCTTATGCTGGAGATTGGGAATATCCAGTCCTCCACCAAACCAAATTTCTGTTAATTCTTTTGCTGTTTTTTATTATTTGCAGGTTTATGTAGTGGGTAGATTATTATTTTTATCCTCTTTATTGTTGTTAGCCAGCCAGAATAGTACTCTGTTACTAGATAGGTGGGAAACAAATGTCAATCAATCAATCAATCAATCAATCAATCAATCAATCAATCAATCAATCAATCTCTCTCTCTCTCTCTCTCTCTATCTATCTATAGGTGGGGTGGGGAGAATGCTATGGGAAGAATGTGTACTTAGCCTTGTAACATGTGGGCAGGTTCTGAGTGTAATGATGCAAACAATGAAAATGAAAATGAAATACTGTAGTTATAGGAGGCCACAGGTACAGGGGAGAGGTTGTAGCACTTGTTGGTGCAGTGACACTACAAAAACAGTAGATGTCTCGGATGCTTGCGTAAACGAAATGCAGTAGCTACAGCTATGGTTGCCAGATCAGCAGCATTCCATTCTCTGACACCAGGGGAGTGAGATGCTATAGAGCTGAGGGAGGTAAGGAGAGTGAAATGGAACTGCTTCTGGGCCAGTTGATTGTGGAAATGGAGGAAATTTAGTGAATTCAGGCATATTTTGGATCATGGATCCCTCCTGTCAATACTTGACTCTTACTTTTACTTAGTCTTTTGTTTTATTTTCCATATTGATCAATACTAACATTGTCAATTTAATTCATGGTTTTAATTGTTTTATGAATAATTTTATTGTGAGCTGCCCTGGGATATAAATAAATAAATAAATAAATAAATAAATAAATAAATAAATAAATAAATAAATAAATAAATAAATAAATAAATAAATAAATAAATAAATAAATAAAATAAAATAAAATAAAATAAAATAAAATAAAATAAAATAAAATAAAACCCAGCTAACTAGGTAACATGGCCACTCGGAATCTGGGAAAAAGGATCTGCCAGTGGCTGAGCCAAATGCATCCTGACAGCAGTGCAGCAATGGTGGAAACAGGCACCCAGGCTTTAAATACCACATTTTTCCGTGTATAAGATGCCCTCAAGTATAAGATGCCCCCCACTTTTCTAACCCATAATTAAGAAATCAATATTTTAAACATAAAACAGAACATATTTTTATTTAGTAATTAGCTAACATTTACATACCAGTACTGTCATATTATGCATCACACTTTAACTTTATTCAGCCTCTGGGCTCAGAACACTCAGACATTAGGAGTCCCTTTTGCATCTGAGCACTGTTGCAAGTGGTTTGTTCAGCATCAGCTGACATCAGTTACATAAGGCTCGTGATTGGAGGAAGCCTGTTTGCAGAGGCAAAGTATGGGCCATTTTGTTCCCTCTTCAGCTTACTTCCATGTATAACACGACCCCCCCAATTTGCCTAATGATTTTAGGCAAAAGCAGTGTCTTATACATGGAAAAAATATGATAATCAGTGAGCAACAAGGGGCATAAAATGTTGCTAAGGAAGCATAACAATTCCCTACCACTTCGGCCAGCACCCTGAGGGGTGGCTGTTCTGCTCACAGCCACAATACATGTATTAGTTGGGATGCTGGAAGATATTACATTTCCCTGATGTCCAAAAACTGCTGTGGCATAACCTCAAAATTTATGCACCTTCTTGGGAGGATGACACAACCTTACAGAACATGCACAGGAGGGAATATAATTTGGAACATGGACAAGCATTATGTAATGATTGTATGTTTATCACCCAATAAAACCATTGTCTAGAAGAGACCTGAGGAGAAAAAGAGAACAAGAAGACATATTACATTAAATATGACAGTAGTCTCTGAAGCTTTGTCCCAGTTGCTTCGCTTGTGCTGGATTTCCTTCCTGTTAAGCTCATAAACAACCCACGATCTGTTCATACGTACATAATCTTCCCCAAAAAAGTCACAAAAAGGAGTAACTGTGCTTTCACTAGTCAGCTCCAGGTTCACCTCCAAGTAGGTCATCATCTCCGTGGTTTTGGTGTCTGGTTGGAGAACCACATGTTGGAAGTTCAGTTCCTCCACTGTGCCTCCTTGACAGGAGCTGGATTCAATGATCCAAGTCTCATAAAAATGGGGAGAGTTGCCCTTCTTGCAGCACTGTTTCGGGAATACGCCAGGCCCATTGGGATATTCTGGAGTTGTAGTACAAAAAACTATTTTTTCTTCCATCTCTAGAAACGTTGAGCATTCTCTGGGCCATGCTCTGAACATGTGTTCACGTAGCGCATCTTAGGAGTCTGCAGAGCTAATGATGGCTCCCATGGCAATTCTTTGCCTATTGTAAAGTGATAATTACATTTAATATTCTTTTAATATTCTTTTAAAAGTATGTTGTAATTTAATGGATGGGTAGAGTGAGACAGGAAGATAAAAGTCTTGTTGCAGCATATTACTTTGTTGTAGCTTAAACAGGGAGGTGGGGGAAAAGACTGGGTGGTAAGTGCCACCACCGCCAGTATGTTATTACGGCACACATTTAATATGGGCTGACGGGTGGGATAGAAAATATGTGAGGGGGCAAGAAAGAAAATATATTGCTTGATTAACATTTGGTTTTTATAGTGATTAAATGTGTGATCTTTTAATTGATAATAGTGAGATGGGAAGATTCTTAACACCAAAAAAAAGTTCATGAGAAGAACAGGCAATGTTCAAACTATAAGAGATGCATTAGAGAAGCTACAGATGGTACTGCCTTTTTTTTCTTGTTGTATTTCTATTGGGATGCAGCAGCAGAAGGTAAGGGCGGCAGAGTCACCATCACCTCTTCAGTGAAACCATCTTCACCAAGCTCCTTCTATCAAATGTAATCTTCCAACAGCCACCACCCCCCTCAGCCCCAGCAAAGGGAGAAATGGAAGGCAGGGCTATTCCATATTCTGTTGGGAGATGATCTGATGGCATGCTGAAAGATATATGTCCCTGAGTGTCCTTCGAAGCATGGGTTATCTGTAATGTAAATTTCAGCTCCAAGGGTACTCATGCCTCTGAACCATATCAGGAGCAAGTGGGTGTGTATGTGTGAGTGGCTGGGTATATAGCAAGGAAATAAATACAGGTATACATACATGCGTGCACAGGGACACAGGCACAGATCCATCCACACACCAGTAAAAATGAATGTTGATTCCCATTTAAGGGGTGGGTAGGAACTGTCACACACAAAAAATCAATACACAATTATTTTGCTGGGTTTTGATTTTCTAGGATGGTTGCAATTTAAAGTGTGTGTGTGGGAGACTAGGAAGAGGCCTCAAGACAGTGATTCAACACATGGGGAGCACAGCTTCAGAATACAAACAGCAGATTTAGGAAATGTTTAACTGGGAAGATGTGAAACATTTCCCCCTGCTATGCAATTTTTCTACTCTGAATTGTCAGTCTTTTGAAAATATACTTAATTCTAAAGATAAAGGTAAAGGTTCCCCTTGACATTTAGTCCAGTTGTGTCCATCTCTAGGGGGCAGTGCTCATCCCCGTTTCCGAAGACAGCTTCCGTGGTCACGTGGCCATTGCGACTAGACACGGAACACCATTACCTTCCACCGAGGTGGTATCTATTTATCTACTCGCATTTTTACATGCTTTCGAATTGCTAGGTTGGCAGGAGCTGGGTCAAGCGACGGGAGCTGACTCTGTCGCATGGATTCAATCTTATGACTGCTAGTCTTCTGACCTTGCAGCACAGAGGCTTCTGAGTTTATCCCACAGCGCTACCACGTCCCCATTATACTTAATTATACATCTCCTTAAAAACTGAGGGTGACATTCAACTCTAGCCAGAGATTACTATGAGAAAACGCTGAACTAAAGTATTTGTTACAAAGAACCTGTCATTAGACTCTGTAATCCATTAGTGTTCCAGAGACTTGTTTCAGGCAGACATTTGTGGTTGACCAATATTACTTGCAGATGAAGTTTAGCTAATTCTAATGGAGAGAAAATTAAGTTTCTAACTCAAGGGTATGTGAAAAGTTCCTCCTATGTGTTTTCAACACTCAAGGAATTCCCTCTTCTAAGCATGAGTTTGAACAGGCCATTTCCTTCTGCTTCCCTTTCCTCCAATTTCAGCTACATCTGGGGCCTATAATTCCTCAGGATGCATCTCTTGTCAGCCATCCAACTATATTGGCCGCTAGAGCCCCAAAGCAGAGATGGCTCTGAAACCTCTGAAATAAACAACTTATCAGAGATACCTAAACACATGCCCTGTGGACTGCATACAGTAGACGTTGTCTAGAGGGACGGGGTAAAAATCAAATCAAATCAATCAATCAATCAATCAATCAATCAATCAATCAATCAATCAATCAATCAATCAATCAATCAATCAATCAATCAATCAATAAACAAACAAACAAATAAATAAATAAATAAATAAATAAATAAATAAATAAATACACTCCAGCATTGATTTTTGTAGCCTCCCAAAATCAGAATTTCACTTCGCTTCTCTGCCTCCTTTATCCAGATTCAGAGACCCAAGGTGAAAAATCAATGAGTTAAATAGTGAGTTGCAATATTAAATATTGCTGAACGAAAAGACCACAGGTTTACAATAATATAAAACATTTTAGACATACATGAGAAAATGTAAGAGCAGCCATTCCTAGAAGCCTCCAAGAGTGGCAATTCTCCCTTCAAAGAAAAAGCTGCATCAGAAATTGACTTGCAGCTACTCCCGGTTTCATTCTGGGAAGAAAGTGGCCGAGAGCTTGTCCTGAGGATGGAAAAAACGGGGCCTGTTGCCCACCTTGTCCTAGAAGATGCTGAAAAGGAGGCACCAGGAAACAGAAGAGGGGGCACAGAGAGGTTTCCCACTGACACAACAAGTAGCAAAAGGAGATCGTGATGATGCTCTGTTGCCAATGGAAGTAATGGGTCCCAAGGAATTACCACAGTGCTTTACCGGTTATGATTATATGGGGCAAGACCAGTACTGGGGTCAATCATGTTTGCATTACATACATTAGTAATGGGACTAATGTTAATGACAGGGCCTTTCAGAGCACATTAATTAAGTCAGGAGAGACTTAATTCCACATACCAACAATGAGATTAAAATGTATTTCTAAAGGCACGTCTTGATCAATGTCAGTTTTCAAAGAACGGCCCCTCACCAAGAACATGAAAAGTAAAGCATTCAACTTAGATATGAATGAATATATAATTATAGAGCATCAGAAAATGTTCTTGCCTGAACTATCGTTCTGCTCTTCAAAGTCTATAATGATTTTTAGAAAAAAAAGATTAAACATAGTTCAGAACTTTGCTCACAATACATTGTGTGAAATCACTATGAAACACAAAGAAAGATTATAATATAATAAAACCTCATATTTTATATATATATATAGCTGTATTATATGCAGTTATGATTAGAATTCAAATAAATTGCATAATACAGAATAGATAATATTCCGCCTTAGTGTGTGCATGTGTGTATGCACAGAGAGAAAAGGGGGAGGGGTACTTGTGTGTGTGAGAGAGTGTTTGTGCATGCAAGCGTCTCTGTAGTACAGTCGTGGGCAGTCTTATCGTTTGCATGCCACAGCAGCACACAGAGGCAGTTTTGTGGCCCCAGAGTCATCCGAAGGGCCCCCAAGTGAATTTACTTTCTGCTCTTGAAGGTTTTTTTTGTGTTAAGGAAATTTTGTTGTTGTTTAGTCATTAAGTCATGTCCGACTCTTTGTGACCCCATGGACCAGAGCATGCTGGGCCCTCCCGTCTTCCACTGCCTCCCGGAGTTGGGTCAAATTCATGTTGGTTGCTTCAATGACACTGTCCAACCATCTCATCCTCTGTCATCCCCTTCTCCTCTTGCCTTCACACTTTCCCAACATCAGGGTCTTTTCCAGGGAGTCTTCTCTTCTCATGAGATAGCCAAAGTATTGGAACCTCATCACTCATTCATCCAGTTAAGGAAATAGGATCCCCCAAACCTTCCATCAGACAAGAATAACAAAAACGAAATGAAACAAAATGAAATGAAATAAAAGCCAGAAGTGGCCATCCAGCTGCTTCCAGTTCTGTTTTTCATTCTTCTTTCTTTAGGGAGGCCATTTCTGCCACTCAAGCCTGCTGCAGCTCACCCTAGTCACAGATGTGGCCTCCAGCCAAGCCAAAGTTGCCCATACTAGCCTAGCAGAAGGTTTTCTCTTCCCCTCCCAAATCTCTCCAAAGTAAATATATATTGAGAGCCAATGTAGTTTTGTGCTTTCTTAAAATGTTTGCTCACAAATTGGGAGACCTAGGATCTGGTTTTGGGTTTTCCAAGGGAATCTGGTTGGTTACTCTGGGAACACTGGCCCAAACATAATTGCTAGCCCCTGGTAGGGGAGCTCTGCTGAATCAATTGAGGGCCAAGCCTTATGTTAATCCCATTGATTCAGTGAGTCCAATGAGTCTGGTCTAAAGATGCAATAAATACTTGCATTTTTCTCATCCTCAGTGATAAAAGGTATATCAGCCCCACACCAACCTGCAACTGTTAATCCCTATGCGATTTTTCCCCCTCCTGGGCAAAAAGCACACAGACTAATGCTTTTTCTTTTTACTTGCTGCACTGTTCACAAAAAAAAGTGAGAAGTGGTGGGGCATTTCAGGACATCTTTCCTTCGTAATTGTTATTTTAAAAAAACAATATCATTCATTTTTCTATGTTTATTGTTTTTTTGTGGCCACCATCATGCTTTCTGTAAGTTATTTTTTTTAAAAAAGGACTGTGGTGTGGGTGGAGGAGATGGTTGTTTTCCTTATTTTTATCTTTATCCTTTTGTTGGAAACTGTCCAGAGCAGTAGCATGCGACTAGATGGTGTGGTATAGAAATGTAATGAATTAAAATGTGATTCTCATCTGTGAGAATGAGATAAGTAAAGATTTACTGCACACCCTTAGTCTGGACTGCCAGTTTCATGCAAGCCAAAATGGTGGACTAGCTAGACCTCATCCTGTTCTTATTGCCATTTATTCATCTGTTTTAAAGAGACACCAGGACAGCTTACACTTTAAAAGGTAGCACTGACCATTTAGTTGGCAGGCATGCTCTCATGTAGAATCTTATAACAGCCTGCCCCCTTCATGTAAGGATCTTAGGAAAAACGCCTACATGCTTCTAAAACCCCACCTCTGCAGTTATAAGGTCTTGAAACTTGCTTATGAAAATTATAGCATCAGGATTCTATTCCAGTTCTGTTTCTGTTCACAATTCTGCCACACTTCTTGTGATTGATCAAGAGAACACGTTTTAAAAAAACTTACATATTTTATGCTTAGTTAAAGGCCATTTCCTAGCTAGTTAAGCTCTTATCATTATAAATAAGATGCAGATTTGTGGGAATGTGTAGAAAATGTATTTCAGAAGTACAGTTTGGTTTTGATATAAAACCACAATGAACTATCTGAGGCTAGTCTGTACAGATAAGCCAGCTGTGAAAAAGGCAGAGGGTTAATTCAAGCCAGGATGGAAATGGACACTTTTGCTAACCAGCCTCTTCTCAGGCATCAAATCCCAAGTCTTTCCCAGCCTCCATTCACTCAGCCCTATGAAAAATCACAGAAATTAAAAGCTCACAGCATTGCCACATTTCCCACCGAGCTTCAGTCTGTCATTGCCTTGGCAAGGGAGGTCAGAGATGATTAAGTTCTTTGTTTCACAATCATAGATGCCACAGGCCAAAACCCACTGGAAACCTGGCCTATGTAAACCCTACTGGGATGAATAGAGGTCATGCAAGAGCACGAACAATCCCTTTACAACCCTATTGATTTAAATGTATCATGCAACTACTAATTTCTGTTGTCATATTTTTTCAAGCATTAACATGTGCAGTGAGTAGGATCACCGTATTAAAAAAAAAACCAGGGTATATAAATTAAATGAATTGTCATTGTTGTTGTTACATTACATGCCATCCTTACTCTGAGGAGTTCAAGGTGGCACACATTGTTCTGATTTCTCCATTTTTATCCTCACTGCATCTCTGCAGAGTAGACTGAGCTGAAAAATGATGGTGAACAGAACAAGTGACAGCTATGGGCAAGTGGGGGATTTGAACCTGTGACTTCCATGTGCTAAGATAAAAGCTCTGACCATTACTCCATGATGTCAGCAGTAAAACTCTCTAACATCATGTCAAATTATTTGTCCATCCATTCAGTATTTGGTAGAGGATTTCCACGGCCACAAAAAAGGGCCAGCTTCCTAAAGAAATTGGAGCACTTACGTTTTTGGACTACAACTCCCAGATTCCCCCACCCCAGCCAATGTGGATGCTGGATCTGGCATTCTGGAAGCTATAGTCACATAAATTATTCCAAGCTCTATATTCCATCAACTGTATCATGGTCAAGTTGGCCAGTCTATAAATGCTTGTGCTATAATAAATGTAGTAGTTGTTAAGATACCTTAGGTCTATTTGTTGTTGGCTTAATAAGAAGCTGACGGCATATATCAAGATCCAGGTCTATAGAGCCTGTGTCCTGAGCACACTCCTGTACTGCAGTGAGTCCTGGATCCTTTGTGCACAGCAGGAGAGGAAGCTGAACATATGTGTTGTCTCCAATGCATTTTTGGTATCACCTGGCAGGACAAAGTTCCAAATAGAGTAGTCCCAGAACGAGCTGGAATTTTTTAGGATGTATACATTACTGAAACAGCGACATCTAGGTTGGCTTGGGCATGTCATGAGAATGGCTGATGGTCGGATTCCAAAAGATCTCCTGTATGGAGAATTAGTGCAGGGAAAGAACCCCAGAAGGAGACCACAACTGTGATACAAGGATATCTGCAAGCAGGATCTGAAGTCTTTAGGAATGAACCTCAACAGATGGGAAACCTTGACATCTGAGCGTTCAGCCTGGAGGCAGGTGGTGCATCATGGCCTCTCCCTTTTTAAAGAGACTCTTGTCCAGCAGGCTGAGGCAAAGAGGCAGTCCCAAAACAAGCAAAACCAGGGAGCTGGACAGGGGACAGACTGTGTTTGTCTTCAGTGTGGAAGTGATTGTCACTCTCAAATTGGCCTTCTCAGCCACACTAGACACTGTTGCAAGTCCTCCATACAGAGCACATTACCATAGTCTCTTGAGATTGAAGGATGCCTAATCTAAAAAGCCCACAATATGTCTGCCATGTTTACTGGCTTCTCATTGGGTCATATATCATGACTCCTTTTTGGGACAGGCTGGCTCACTGGGTTCTCATTGGGATGTGGTGTGGTGAAGTGGATAGAGTGATGGACTAGGACTCAGGAGGCCTGGGTTTGAATTCCTGCTGAGCCATGAAATCTCATAAGTCCAGAAACCAGCAAAATCAGGGAGCTGGACAGATTGGATTTGTCTTCAGTGTGGAAGGGATTGTCACTCTCAAATTGGCCTCGTCAGCCACACTAGATGCTTTTCCATGTCCTCCATTCAGAGCATGTTACCATGGTCTCTTGAAGGATGCCTATTTGTTGCGCTGTAGGTAGGATCACCTAGCAGATGTAACTGAATTTCATCATATTACAAGATAATGACAACATTATGTGAAGACACCAAAGGAGAGAATATGATATTTTCATTTGATATTTATTTTGAGTTTTACCTGGCTCTTTCAAGAGCAACATGTTTTCGATAATCACATGCAAAAGCCCACTCCAGTAACAGCAGTTCCTTCCACTAACTCAAATGAAACTGTTCAAAGAATATGTTGTATTATGTAACACGTTACCATAGTCTTTCGAGACTGAAGGATGCCTAACATCTAGCTAATTTTAGGAATTAGCATGACTAAAACGATAATGATATTAAGGTGCCTTGAGCAAACAATGTTACAGCAAGAAGACCAAATGGCAGAATTCTATTACCTTTCTGTTATATTAAACAATGAAACTGTGAATGTGGGAGTACATTTGTCCAATAATTAATTCAAGTAAAACAGAAGAGTATGACGGAGCTACTATTGTAAGTGGATATTCTGGATGAGAATTTATGCTGTACTTCTGCTAGATCCTACTCTTTCTACCGGGACAGACAGAGAGGCAGACACAGACACACAAACCTCTTGCAAGCCTCTTTGTCTTCTAAAAACCTGCTCCAGAGTACTGGAAAACCCATTGTAACAAGCTAAGGTGGAATTTGATTTCCCACTGTGCCATCATGAAGTCAAGGACTGGACTTCATGATCAATACCAGGCATTTGCAACCTTTATTTGGCCTTGACCTATAAACGCAGTATGAAAGAAAGACAGACCGAATCAGGATTGCATACGTTGCATTACAAACCTTGTAAAGTGGTGTGTGAAGAATTGCTTCCAGTCTATGGGCCCCCTTCAAATGTTCCAGAGCTGCCCAGGCATCCATAGGACCCCCATTAAGAATGGCTGATCCATAGGGTCTCTTCCAGTTCCGAAGTTCTATGAGATAATCACCTAAGCAACAGTGGATGGGAATGAATTCTAATACTATGAGAAAGGGAGAAGAACTGCTAGTAATCTCGCTAATGTATTTGTTTATTTAACATATTTATATCCCACCTTTTTCCTCAAGAAGACAAAAAGTGGCTTTTCTTCCATTCTGCACATAATTTTATACACCCCATATGGGTCTACTAAGCAAATAAGCCCCACTAGCTTTCTCCCATGTAACTCACCCCTTTTGTTGTGACAGGCAGAGTATAGCTTGAGCATTTTCAGAAAGAGAAAATTTGTTTTCAAAATGGCTGCAGTTATAGCCAAAGGAAATGAAAAGGGGAAATAAAATAACCAAGGAGAACTGGAGAAAGCTCCCTGCACTCCCCCACCCCCCATAAAACATGTAATTGAATATTTAAAGAAAACCAAAATGCTGGGAGGAGAATGAAACCAAGAACTGCAGTGCATGTCTGCTAGGAAACCAAGGGTGAAATGAATTCAGGAGGCTTATCTTATGAACTCTGCAAGTTGAATAAAAGGAAATAAGTCAAGGGAAAATTTTGCAGTAAGCAAAGAAAAATGACCAGGGATTTCAGTTCTGTTTGGAACAACAGGGGAAAAGCAGATAAAGGAACAGTAGCGTGTGGCAAGGTGACAAGGATAATACACTCCAAGCAATTTATTTCTCAGTTCAGAGACAGAGTCGAATGTTAATAGCTCCGGACCTGCCTCAGTCATAGATTTAGTCAAGTCTTCACTTTCTCAGCACCAGACCCTCATCTGTATCTGACCTGCACCCACTCACAGGGCTCTCCTGAGGATTGAAAGGATAGACAACACATCTCAAAAGACTCTTTACAGCTGTATCAACCCCAACCAAGTGTATGATTATGGATAAGTAATCATACCGTGCTTAGGTATCGTGGAATAGCATGCTGTTTCTCAGTAAAAGAGACCAACTCAGAGGGCTGGATCCTGACTTAGTCATGCTTAGAGTATTCCCATTCTAATAACTGGAATTTGAATGGGTCATAACAAGCTTTTCCTCCCTGAACTCCTTGAGCACCCTGCTTTCCCTTCTCCACTTTTCTCAGACTACATCTATTTCAATAAATGTCATGTTATTCTAGGCATGGCAGCCCAGATTCTTGCCCTGGTTTGATACAAACTTCTCTGTACTGCACCCAGGCATTTAAACCGCTATTGCTGTTCATGCAGAAATGTTTAATTACATGAGAAAGTATGTTTCAGTTATCCACATGTCACACAGTCGTCCTTTCCCCTCATCCTTCTCTGCCATCATCACCAACCACCCTTACTCACCCCTTTCTCAGGCATTCAGATCCCCCTCCTCCTCCATGTTTAGCAAGTAAAACAGAACTGAATTAACAAGATGTGGTAAGTCTTTGAACTAGTGCTGTATCAGTTTAGTGCTACAGTGCTATCTCATAGGCATCCTTCAGTCTCGAGAGACTGTGGTGACATGCTCTGAATCGAGGAGTGTCCTCTCCAGAGCATGAAGCCTGGGTAAGGTAATATGGAGGATAGGCTGTTACCCAAGCAGCAGATCCCCCCTCTCCACATTGCTGAAATGGTCCAATGGAAAGGCAAGAGCCAATACGACTGGTTCCAGCAACGTCGCAGGAGTTGGCAGAACGACACGAACTGCCTTCGGGACCCCAGCTCCGGATTTTGCCTCGAGGTTAATTCCTGAAGCCTTTTCCATGAGTGGATATAGCCACAAGGCAGTGGAGGTTTGAAATCGGAGTTTTCCTTCTCCTAGATGGGCTGCCTTCCATGGCTGACGAGCCCCACCTACCCGGCGTACAGTGCTATACTAGGAGTAAATATACCCTAAAATATACAATTTACAAATTGCATTACAGCTGTAGTTCTTATCCATGCAAGTTGAAGGTAAGCAAAAGGAGCAGCATTCACCTCTAGACATGGGGATGAATATAAAAACGAATCGTGATATTTGTTGAATATTGCTGATTCATCGGATATTCATCCCTTCCAATTCGTGAGATCTGGAGAACCGCACAAATACGAAGGGATGAAGATACACCCTTTATATTCGTCCATTTGTCTTTCTGCCTATGCCCATCTGGATCAGGTGATCTTTGCAGGCATAGGCAGAGAGAGGAAGGCTGACTAAAGGGAATTGGCCCTGCTGTATTTGCAAAAAGCGGGAGAGGGAGTTCCCTTCACTCACGCTTCCACTCTTTCCCTATGGTTCCCAGGCAGGCATAGGCAGAGAATAGAAGCCTGACTGAAGGGAATCTCCCCACCCCCGCTGTTTGCAATGGAACAGAAGCTAGGCTGCAGGAACAGAAAACGCTGTTCCAGCAGCCTAGCTTCTGTTCCAGCAGAGGCGGCAGCAGCAGTGGAGCAGGAGGTGGCAGCAGGATATGGTAGGGATTGGGAAGTGCCACGGGAGTGGGAAGGGGGTGGGGGCAGGCCGTGGGGGCAGGAGACCGAGTTATAAAGATCCAGTGAACCGACAAATCAATGTGTGGTTCATCAGGTCACCAGGGGCAAAGTCATGATTTGTGGGCCATCAAACCTTGACGACCCACAAACCAAGATCTCCTCATCTCTATTTACCTCCCACACCATGCCCCACTCTGTGCATCACCCATGATGTCCTCTGGACATACCCAGCAATTGCCTCAAAAGACCAATAGAGACAATCACACAAGCCAAAAGCAAGGCAAAATATTACTAAAATACTAAAAACCAACCAACCAAACAAATAAAAAACCTCAAACCCACGAGCAGAGCAAAATATATGGCTCACTCATGAGTAGTGGGACGAATGCTCACTAGCCGCTCCCTCTTATTAGCCATTTTCTAAGGCTCCAACATTTCTGAATTTTCTACCCTTTCCTTGTAAGGGCTCCAACACCTATTTATTTATTTGCTTTTTCCCATGCCTTTTCTAGTTCTCTGAGGCCCTGTTTGAGTAGAGCCACCAGAACTGCATGGATAGCATTCCAAAGGGCTACACCTATGTAGGGGCCATTTCTCCAAGTACTCTCTGCTCAATAGTTCCTTCTGTATGAGCATTTCCTCTATGAAACAGTACATTCTAAGGATAAAAACAGACCAATGGAGAGGGGAAATCATGCATGAGATGAATCAAACCACAGAGTCGGGCCTACCAGAAGAAAAACTGGGGTGATTACTGCAGGCAGCTACCTAGTTTCAGATGGGCAATGAGTTGCTATTTCTTAAGTTTCTTTATGCATTTGGGGTAAAGGGGGGGGGGAATGAAATTGTGCTTTTGGGATTTTCTGTTTTAAGGTTTTTTTCTTTTTTAAACACCTGCCTGGCTTTGTTTACAGTGCACTTTGCTTGAGAGGACACCCTTTTCTGCTCTGCCTCCCACAGCAAATTGCCATGGGCCAGTTGTTGTGACTAAATGTACACCACGCTTTTCCTTTTCTTCACACTTGAGCCTATACCTTGAAGTTGACGTGAAAGAGTTAACATCCACCCCAAGGAAAGTACAAGCCTAGCAGCTACCATATGGCTTGATTAAAAAAATTTGGGAACTGCTGCAAATAAGCTATACTTCAACTCTTCTCATCTCCCGCTTGGCTGATAGCCATATTGGACATGGCTTTACGGTTTGGCTGAAAATCCACTGCCCAGGGAGCCTGCAAATCTGCTGCCTTGCAGCTGTACGATGGCTTTAATCAACAATTATGGAAGTGCTGAGGACCGAGCAATATTCTTTCTCTCTCCAAATCCAAAAGGTGTCCCGGACTTCATCAGCATTTTTTTAAAAAATCTCAAAGATAGGATCAAGGCAGCTGTATATAGAACACATTTCCACCACCGCTCTAAATGTATACAAGGAAGGGAGATGCTAAAAGAAAGCCATGTGCACACAGAAAAAATAGATAATCAGCCCTATGCAGGAGTGGCAATGGGGTAGCAAGAACCACAAAATTAATTACCCATGGACACGGGATGATGGGGGGGGGAGCTGCAGCTTGTGGCTTTATCTTCTTAGCACAGGAAGAGACGGCAAAGAAAATTAGGGAGAGTTGTTTCCAGGGATTAGGTTGGCAACCAGCCTTCCCTGCTTCTTATTCAGGCACCCCCTGGCATTCCTTCAATGGTAGCACAGTGGCGACCAAGATGTCCAGAACAATTACAGTTAGGTGGCATGGAGGGACATAGCCAGCTTGTATAGCTTGGCATCTGCTACTGTTTTGGGGCAGCAGAAGCCAAGAGAAAATTCAAATGTTACAGCCATTGCATAGAGAATACTGGGAAAACTAAGTTAATTTAGAAAAGGGTTGTGACTCTAATTAATGCAGTACATTTAGCAAAAACTGTGCCTTCATGGCACTGGATGAAGAGTAAGTTGTGATCTCTCTGTGACGTGTAGACAGCCAGCCATGTCTGTTACATGGATCACCGAGTAACTCTTGTAATGCTGAAATCAGCCATGTATATTTCACGGCACCATCATTATATTTTAAGAGAAGCTTGAATAATCAAGCTCCATGAACCATGGTCTTAAAAGAAAGACAGAAAATGGACAGACACCGTTGATTACTGTGCAGTATTTGCTATATAGCTTTGCATTCACTTCAGTCTCAGAATCTGGAACGGACTGTGTCTGTGACAGCTAAGTCTCCACTTCCCCATCCATAAAGTTCCCATCAACTCCGTAACCACCTATATGGAGAAAAGTGGCATATAAATTAGATAAATAAAATAACTGAAAAATAGTTCTTTTAGTACAGGGGATAGTACTTGACAGAAGCCAATACTGTATTTTGTAGTGTAGATCTGCCTGTAGCCCAGGAGTGACATCACTGGCAACAGCAGACTGCTGCTTGTCGAAGAGTTTCAATTTGGAGGTGCACACAACTCACACACAATGATACAAAACTGCATGCACTGAGAGATTCAGTCAGCTGCAACCACAACGTCACTTCCATTGCACAAGTGGAGCTACAAAAAATAGGATCCTGGCCATCGTGTGATAGCAAGAGTGTTCAGCTTTTGGCAGATGACATACAGCAGTATTCAATGTTTTAGCACTGCAGCAAATCACTACTGTGCTTAGTACATTCTGTCTTTTAATTGCAATCGTTCAAACCAAATTACTAGGGCTACTGTCTTGTTCTGCTGAACCATATGTGGAATGGGCCATTCAGTGGGCAGTCCCTCTTTCTTCACTGCTTGTGCAAAGGGGCAATTCTGTCTCTCTCTCACACACACAGACATACCCCTTGCCCAAGCCCTACTATATTTAATGGGGCATACTCCAGCTGGAGATCCATGGGGCAAATGTTGCACATTTTGGATGCAGAGCTATTATGTTCTGCATTTTGAACAGACTTCTGTCCTCAGTGGTGCAAGCCAAACAGCTGTCAGATATGGATTTTAAATCCTGAAGTGAAAATTGGAATTCAAATCCAAAATTGTCATTTAATTATTTTCCACATTTCCCCTAGCATTAATACAATTAGTCTGTAGTACTAAAACAAAATTGTACATTAAGATCCCTTGGCAGTTGAGTGCAATTAGTTGTTTATGATTTATTTACACATTCATCACTCTTTTACTTTATTTATTACATGTATTTCCCATTCTTCCATTCTGAAGGCCCAATACAGCTAGGAATAAAATCCATAATAGACATGATAACTAATACACTATATATTGTCAAAGCAGGTTTTTAAAAGTCAAGCAAAGGCCAACAAATAGAACCAAGTACTTACGAAGAATGTGCATCAGCTTCAGAGATCATTATCCAGAAAGGGCAGAGCAGGGATATCTGTAACTTTCTTGATCAGTTATAGGGTGGTTGAAGGAGCTCACCAATTGCCCTCAGCTCAGGTCCCACATACCTCGTTTTGTCATCGTTTAGTCGTTTAGTCGTGTCCGACTCTTCATGACCCTATGGACCAGAGCACACCAGGTCCTCCTATCTTCCACTGCCTCCCGGAGTTGGGTCAAATTCATATTGGTTACTTCGATGACACTGTCCAACCATCTCATCCTCTGTCGTCCCCTTCTCCTCTTGCCTTCACACTTTCCCAACATTAAGGTCTTTTCCAGGGAGTCCTCTCTTCTCATGAGATGGCCAAAGTATTGGAGCCTCAGCTTCAGGATCTGTCCTTCCAGTGAGCACTCAGGGTTGATTTCCTTTAGAACTGATAGGTTTGTTCTCCTTGCAGTCCGGGGGACTCTCAAGATCCTCCTCCAGCATCACAGTTCAAAAGCATCAATTCTTCAGCGGTCAGCTTTCTTTATGGTCCAGCTCTCACTTCCATACAACACTACAGGAAAAACCATAGCTTTGACTATGCTGACTTTTGTTGGCAAGGTGATGTCTCTGCTCTTTAAGATGCTGTCAAGGTTTGTCATTGCTTTCCTCCCAAGAAGCAGGCGTCTTTTAATTTCATGGCTGCTGTCTCCATCTGCAGTGATCATGGAGCCGAAGATAGTAAAATCTGTCACTGCTTCCATATCTTCCCCTTCTATTTGCCAGGAGGTGATGGGACCAGTGGCCATGATCTTAGTTTTTTTGATGTTGAGCTTCAGACCGTGTTTTTGCACTCTCTTCTTTCACCCTCATTACAAGGTTCCTTAATTCCTCCTCACTTTCTGCCATCAGAGTGGTATCATCTGCATATCGGAGGTTGTTGATATTTCTTCCGGCAATCTTAATTCCGGTTTGGGATTCCTCCAGTCCAGCCTTTCACATGATGTATTCTGCATATAAATTAAATAAGCTGGGGGACAATATACAGCCTTGTCATGCTCCTTTCCCAATTTTGAACCAATCAGTTGTTCCATATCCAGTTCTAACTGTTGCTTCCTGTCCCACATATAGATTTCTCAGGAGCTATATAAGGTGGTGAGGCACTCCCATTTCTTTAAGGACTTGCCATAGTTTGCTGTGGTCCACACAGTCTACATACCTACAAATCCTTAAAAATTGCTCCAACAATTTTGTAACATCTGGAGTTGAGTGGAGGGGATACTTGGTGAAAATTGCTAAAGTAAAATAAGGATGTGTTTAAGTAGGAGGAGACTGACAGATGGAGTCCCAAAGAAAGCAAAAAACCTCTGCTATAAACTCCAATCATGACCTCCTGAGAAGGACTCAGACCAACCTCACTGGACTCTATAACCTGCAACTGTTTTGCGTCCAGGCATGACAAAGGGAGGGTGCTTCTTTTAAGCAACTACATTAAGTTATTATACTTAGGACTGTGTGTGTATGTGTGTATATGAATGAGCGATGGATGACCAACTCTTTTATGTAGGCTTTGCTTCTGCATTATCCTTTACTTTTTAAAAAATGACTGTTGCTGGCTGATGCAGGATACGTTCATGGAAGAAGTGTGATTGCTCAGACATGAAGGTCTGCTAGAATCATATCTCTGGAAAACTGCTATTTCAGCTTCCTATGGTGTGCTTTCTATAACATTGTTCTTTGATATTTGAGCTTCTAGCTAACAACCTGGGCATTTTCAATGAAATTATTCCCCCAACTGCAATCTCTGACACAGTAAATTCTTTCCTGATGCTTTAGAACTTTGCCACTTCACTCTCACCACATTTTGTCATATGTATTGATCAAAGCTTGGATAATAGGTATCTCAGTATATGAGCCCTTATGGCAACTCCTCATTACAACAGAAAAGATGACTCCTATATCAAGAATTCAAATCCTCTGCTCACCAAGGGAGACAAAAAAAATTACTTGAAAAAACAGAGTTACTCTTGTAACAGCAGGCACCAGATATCCTAAAACTGTTAAATTGTTGTTTTGTGAGAGTATCCTGAGATTTGTGTGACTTATGAAAAGCTACATCATATTAAATGTATAGAAAAGTACATTCCTCGTATTATCAAGCATTTGGGTGATTATACTATTAATTCCACTTGTCCTTTGTGATACTTAAAAATAATAATAATATTTTATTATTATGTGCCGTCGAGTCATTTCTGAATTAAGGAGACCTTTTTCAGGATTTCCCAGGTAGAAATTACTCAGTAGTTGTTTACCATTCCCTTCTTCTGGGGGCATATTAGAACTGTGCAGCTTGCCCAAGGCTACATAGGATGGCTCTACTCACAGAAGGCACAGTGGGGAATTGAACTCCCAACCTCTGGCTCTGTCATCAGATACCTAATCCACTGAGCTGTCCTGTTTATGTTACTTAACACCATCCTGAAAATAGGGAGTTGGATACCCAGTTGTATTAATGGTAGGACTCTTTCCATTAGGAGGAGAGACCAGGAGGAGTTTCCTCACATGACAAAGTGTGTGGGTGGCAATACCTCATCTCCTCTACAGTTCTTAGTGCCATCTCAAACCCTGTTCAAGAATGTGTTTAGTCGTTTAGTCGTGTCCGACTCTTCATGACCCCATGGACCAGAGCACGCCAGGCCCTCCTGTCTTCTACTGCCTCCCGGAGTTGTGTCAGGTTCATGTTGGTTGCTTCGCAGACACTGTCCAGCCATCTCATCCTCGGTCGTCCCCTTCTCCTCTTGCCATCACACTTTCCCAACATCAGGGTCTTTTCCAGGGAGTCTTTTCTTCTCATTAGATGGCCAAAGTACTGGAGCCTCAGCTTCAGGATCTGTCCTTCCAGTGAGCACTCAGGGTTGATTTCCTTTAGAACTGATAGGTTTGTTCTCCTTGCAGTCCAGGGGATTCTCAAGAGCCTCCTCCAGCACCACAATTCAAAGGCATCAATTCTTCGGCGGTCTGCTTTCTTTATGGTCCAGCTCTCACTTCCGTACATCACGACAGGAAAAACCATAGCTTTGACTATTCGGACTTTTGTTGGCAAGGTGATGTCTCTGCTTTTCAAGATGCTGTCCAGATTTGTCATCGCTTTCCTCCCAAGAAGAAGGCGCCTTTTAATTTCAGGGCTGCTGTCTCCATCTGCAGTGATCATGGAGCCCAGGAAGATAAAATTTGACACTGCCTCCATATCTTCCCCTTCTATTTCCCAGGAGGTGATGGGACCAGTGGCCATGATCTTAGTTTTTTTGATGTTGAGTTTCAGACCGTTTTTTGCACTCTCCTCTTTCACTCTCATTACAAGGTTCTTTAATTCCTCCTCACTTTCTGCCATCAGAGTGGTATCATCTGCATATCGGAGGTTGTTGATATTTCTTCCGGCAATCTTAATTCCGGCTTGGGTTTCTTCCAGTCCAGCCTTCCGCATGATGTATTCTGCATATAAGTTAAATAAGCTGGGGGACAATATACAGCCTTGCCGTACTCCTTTCCCAATTTTGAACCACTCAGTTGTTCCATGACCAGTTCTAACTGTTGCTTCCTGTCCCACATATAGGTTTCTCAGGAGACAGATAAAGTGGTCAGGCACTCCCATTTCTTTAAGAACTTGCCATAGTTTGCTGTGGTCCACACAGTCAAAGGCTTTCGCATAGTCAATGAAGCAGAAGTAGATATTTTTCTGGAACTCTCTGGCTTTCTCCATAATCCAGCGCAAGTTAGCAATTTGGTCTCGAGTTCCTCTGCCTCTTCGGAATCCAGCTTGTACTTCTGGGAGTTCTCGGTCCACATACTGCTGAAGCCTACCTTGTAGGATTTTGAGCATAACCTTGCTAGCGTGCGAAATGAGTGCAATTGTACGGTAGTTGGAGCATTCTTTGGCACTGCCTTTCTTTGGGATTGGGATGTAGACTGATCTTTTCCAATCCTCTGGCCACTGTTGAGTTTTCCAAACTTGCTGGCATATTGAATGTAGCACCTTAACAGCATCATCTTTCAAGATTTTAAATAGTTCAACTGGAATGCCATCACCTCCACTGGCCTTGTTGTTAGCCAGGCTTTCTAAGGCCCACTTGACTTCGCTCTCCAGGATGTCTGGCTCAAGGTCAGCAACTACATTGTCTGGGTTGTCCGGGATATCCACATCTTTCTGATATAATTCCTCTGTGTATTCTTGCCACCTCTTCTTGACGTCTTCTGCTTCTGTTAGGTCCCTCCCATTTTTGTCTTTTATCATGTTCATCTTTGCGCAAAATGTTCCTCTGATATGTCCAATTTTCCTGAACAGATCTCTGGTCTTTCCTTTTCTGTTATCTTCCTCTATTTCTTTGCATTGTTCATTTAAGAAGGCCCTCTTGTCTCTCCTTGCTATTCTTTGGAAGTCTGAATTCAAGTTTCTGTAACTTTCCCTATCTCCCTTGCATTTTGCTTCCCTTCTCCTCTCTGCTATTTCTAAGGCCTCGTTGGACAGCCACTTTGCTTTCTTGCATTTCCTTTTCTATGGGATGGTTTTCGTTGCTGCCTCCTGGACAATGTTACGAGCCTCTATCCAAAGTTCTTCAGGCACTCTGTCCACCAAATCTAGTTCCTTAAATCTGTTCTTTACTTCCACTGTGTATTCATAAGGGATTTGGTTTAGATTATACCTGAGTGGCCCAGTGGTTTTTCCTAATCTCTTCAAGAAAGTCTGCCATAACTCCACAGCAGACTATAGGGTTAAACTATACATTGCATATAACACATCACTAGAAGATAAAATCTACTGGTGTTCCAGAGATGTGATGCTGGCAGCCTATCACATCTGAGTGATCATAATTGCAAATGAAGCCTGTGTTTAGCCCCCTCTGACTAATCACAAAATAAGGAAAAGTAATTGGTAAACAATGGAAGGTATCTTGCTGCGACAATCAGATATTGTAGGAATTCAAGGAATTTCGTATTCAAACTACGTAATGTATAATTTGACCCTCAGGGGAAACAGAAAGGGCGGGAATGCCTCACTCCCCCTTCTGCCACTGAGAGCAAGCAGTTCTCTGAGTTCTGTCCTGACTTCAACTTGATTTCAGCAACCATTTCTGTTTTGTCATTCTTTCTTTAACAATGTACTTCTATGATGTACCTTTAATAAGAGAGAGAGAGAGAGAGAGACTATTTCACAATCAAATTACAAATTAGGTTCTTGACTTCCTAAGAGTAACTACTACATTTCATGATTGCTGGGTTTGTCTGTCAGCTGGGAGACTAGCTGACTAGATTCATAAGCCATCAGAGCTCTCCAGGGTAAGAAATCTATAAAATATATAGACATCAATCTACCAAATTTTACAGTCAATTAAGTAATAAATCAAGATGTTGGGGAAAAATGACAGCTCAATAATTTATCACGACTGTATAGATAATATTTTGAGAGTATAGTGAGATGATCATTAGTAAGTAATAGACAGATCATTGCTCAGACGTAAATCAGACTGGCATTTTTGGACTCAAGAGAGGCGTAAGGCATGCGACTAGATACAAAACTGCAATTCTTTAAACAAGGCAAACCGGTGACGACAACAGAGCTTAAAATGTGGTTTTTAGAAACTGTTCCATCCATTCATGTTTCAGCCCACTTTGTATTTATACTGACACAGATGGTGTAAGCAGTCAAACTGCCAAGTAACCAATTCCTATTTCAGATCAGGCTACATTATTGAACCATGATGACTTGGAGATAAGTTCCATTAATCAATACAACTTACTTCCAGCGAGTTATGTACAAGACTGCAGCATCAGTTAAGTAACAGTAATGCGGAGTGTCATGCCAGGATATTGGAGAAGTGGGGATGGGGAGAAGGCATAATGTGGACAAAGCAGATCCTTATGTCCTGTCTCATCATCCTGATCCATCCTGCAGTGGATATCGACATCTAGCAACAACCAGGAACAGTCTAATCTCAAGGAGCAGTTTTTCGAAGATGCAGTTTTCCTTCTCCATACTTATAGCTAAACTGGCATTTGAAAGCATGTTGAGAAGACTGTGATGCATGAGATGAAAATCAAAGATTTTTATCACATAATTTTTATTTTTGACTCTGAGTTCCAAAGCAGTGAAAAATCTATCTTTAGAAAGCTATTGGTGTCAGCAAGAGAGAAGGCAACCCAATCATCTGTTTAAAATAACAACACAACCTCCCCATTTAAAGGACAAACAGAATTAATAGTACAATTACAATATGTTGACACTTGCCACTATCTAAACTGCATATGGGTCTCCTTCCAGCACATGGAGATGGGAAGATTAATTTTATTCTAAAGCCGCCGATTAAATTCAGTGATGATTCTGAATCCCCCTGCCTCTTAATTTCCAACAATGTTTGCTTTCCCTGATCTTTTGGTTTGGGTGTGCAGAATTTTTAAAAAATGTGTGCAGTAGTGTAGTGTGGATCTAGTTTGATGCCAGGAAATGATCATTTATTGCTATGAGGACGGGGACAATGTTGTAGGTACCCTTGTCAGTGAGCCATCTCACCTTCCCCTGGGATCTGCTGAGTTCTGCATCACAAGCTCCTCTGTAGACCTGGGAGACCTACAACTCCCTGGGAGAACCCAAACTCAAGGAAGAACATGGTGACGAGGAGGAGGGAACCCATGCAGGAAACCAGGAAGGGGTAGGTTAAGAGAAAAGCATGGGGACAGAAGAAAGTTCTGGGATGGAGGAGTGGTCCTTAAAAGGGGGAAAGGAGCATTGGGACCTGGGGGTTGCTCCTCAATGTGGTGGTGGAGGAAGAGGAGTGGAGGGACAAGGCTCTTAGGGTGACATCGCGGAGAATCCCAAGGACTGGGAATACGTATATGACCTGTGGACCAGGGTGCTGGTCGAACTTTGCGTGCCCAAAGAAGAAGAAGAAAGGTGCCTTAACCCCCACCTGCCACCACACCCTTCTTATTGGGGTGAATGGGGGCGGGGAAAGGAGAGACACTGCTGAACCCAGGGGGAAGTCCCCAGGAAACAGACGGCAACCCAAGCCAGGTGCTGGCAGAGGAAAAGGCAAGGGGGCTCCCAAGTGCAACCAGCAGCATCACAGGGGAGACCAGGAGCCAGAGACCTGCATTCTTGCCCTCATATAAGCTATTCTTGTTGTGTAACTCCTTGTTCAGTCCAACCAGCATGACCTTGCTTGTTGGACTGCAACAAGCCAACCCCTCCAGTGGCCAAAACCAAAGGGGCTACAGGTTCTGGACTCAGGACTTGACTTCCAGGTAGCACCTGGAACTGGTCTGGGTTGCCAGATCTCCAGGTACTGGGTAGACCCTCAGGGGATTGCTCTGCTTCTCTGAATTTCCAGGGAAGGAGGTACACCCCAGGGCAAGCTGTGCTGGAGGAAGAGAGAGTTTTACTGTCGTCTTTGAGCCTTCTTGTTGTTTAAGCCTGGCAGTAGCAGCACTGGGCCTGGAAACTCCTCTCTTCATGAACAGTGAAGCAGAGTGAAAATGTTCATGTTTCTTCTGCTTCCAGTTCTTTCACAAGTGCCTCTTTCACTTTTCTTTTATTTTCTTCTGTTTTCTTCTTCTTCATCGTCTTCTTCATACAGGTCCTTTTCTTTAATGTGAAAGGAAAAGCCTCTTTCAGGTTCTTTCATTTTGGGTTTCCCCATTGCAGTCTCCAGCACTCCAAGATCCTGACAGAACCCTCAAAAACTAGGCAGAGAGGGAAAAGGCAATGGAAAACTGGCAACAGTATATGAGGGAGGGAATCATCCTCAGACCTCTGCAGACACTATTTTATAGGAAAAGCCACTAGCACTGCCATTCCTGCAGTGTACCTCACCCCCAGAGGCCATGCAAGGATGCTCTCCCAGCCAAGAAACTCCCCACTCACTCACCTACAAGCCAATTCAAGAAGAATTAATCACCGCCGCCATCCCAAATTAGAAAAGGTGCCACAACAGTATGAGTTCAATGGCAGTGCCACCCAACCAGCACAACGGACCCTGTGGGCCTGGGCAGCAAACCCCCCCCCAAAAAAAAACAAGGAAGCAGCCAGACAACCAGGCATTGCACACATCAAAACAATCAACAATAATACAAAATAATCTTTCCTCCATCCCACCCTGCACTAAAACATTTACTTTTAACAGAATGAATACATTGCAAATTAACCAAATATCACACACACACACACATACACACACGCACACACGTACGCACGTGTGCGCACACACACACACACACACACACACACACACACACACACACACACACACACACACACACAAGCTGTCAAACAAGAAAAGGAATCTCCACCACACTCACAAAGGAGGAAAAAAAGCAAAATAAAACATAATCACAGCCCCTCTCCCAAGAAAGCAAGCAAACAGAGCCAAAAAATATAACCAAAATGCTCCACCACCAAAACTACTAGAAGGTAGGAAGATTAGTCTCCCCTCACCACTTGATGCCTTCTTGTCTCTTCGAGTCCAGGAGGCAGCAGCAGCAAGCAGCAAAAATAATCCAGGAAAGGAAAGGAACAAACCAGATTTTGCTAAATAAATTTTCTTTAATATTTCAGGAACTAGATATCTCACCTTTATAATGGAGTTAAGTTCATGTTTTTAACACACATCTTGGGCTGAGGTTAAAGGAGCTGAGCTAGCTATTTACCTTCTGTTCTCCTCCTTCTCCAAACTAGAAAATGTTACCCTGTAGTCAGATGTTTCTGCCACCCCACATTGGGTCAGCTGTTCGGATGCTGTGCTGATTTCATTCTTGCTCTCCGTCTGTGTTCTGCTTGTGGTCACACTGAGTTTTTGAGAAGGTGGATAGGTGGTCCAAGCCACAAAATTAAAAGATGCCTACCTCTTGGGAGGAAAGCAATGACAAACCTAGACAGCATCATAAAAAGCAGAGACCTCACCTTGCAGACAAAGGTCTACATAGTCAAAGCTATGTTTTTTTCCAGTAGCGATGTATGGAAGTGAGAGCTGGACCATAAAGAAGGCTGACCACTGAAGAACTGATGCTTTTGAATTGTGGTGCTGGAGGAGGCTCTTGAGAGCCCCCTGGACTGCAAGGAAAACAAACCTTTCCATTCTGAAGGAAATCAACCCCGAGTGCTCACTGGAAGGACAGATCCTGAAGCTGAGGCTCCAGTACTTTGGACATCTCATGAGAAGAGAAGACTCCCTGGAAAAGCCTCTGCTGTTGGGAACTTGTGAAGGCAAGAGGAGAAGGGGTCGACAGAGGATGAGATGGTTGGACAGTATCACTAAAGGTACCAACATGAATTTGACCCAACTCCAAGAGGCAGTGGAAGACAGGAGGGCCTTGCGTGCTCTGGTCCATGGGGTCACGCAGAGTCAGACATGACTTAACGACTAAACAACAACAACAACATAGGTTGTTCAAGTGCTAAGGCAGCTGATGTTCTTGAACACAGTGTCACCATCTATATTGCTGTTCCCCTGGCCTCATAATGATCTGGCCATTGGCACTGCCTCCTGTCTGTGCTCAAGTGCTTACATTACTTGAGAAGGGATGGGGGAATGCAGCAAAGCAGCTGAAATCAATGCATGTTTACATAAAAGTAAGTTCTATTGAGTTCAATGAAGCACAAAGTTTTGGAGCCTAGAATTTTAATCCATCTGTGTCTATAACTATATGTGTCACAGGAAAATATGCAACTGAATGCCCATTTTGAATGCTTATCAGGTTTATCTCAAGTGCTTCATAATGTTCATTACAGTGTTAATTTAGCTGATTCCCCCCCCCCCCCCTATTTTGGTGTTCTGGGAATGCAAATCCCTATTCAGGCCCATTCCTAATTATGAAAGATAATTTACTCATGGAGCCATGAATGTTGAAATCTCCTCTTTTTATTTATTTTTTAAATTCAAGTCAAATTTATTAGAAATTTATTAGAAATTACGGACCAAAAAGTCTCAAGAAAGAGAGAAAGCTATGGCATCTTATATTTATGTATAAATATGTTATGTCGGTGCTATAAATAGTTTGTGTTGCTATTTATATATTGTGATAACCTATGGTTTTAAGTAGATATGGGGACAAATAAAAAATGGTGATTTGATCGTCAAGGTTAACGGATCAATGAATACAAATATTCAAATATTCTTCAATGAATCAATGAAATGGCTATAACACTGGCCCTCAACCATCTAGAGTCACCATGTCTGCAGGGAAACCTCCTCAGATTCTTTTCTACAACCCTGAATGGTTGGTGAACATTGGATCATGGACCCCCAAGTTATATAGTCACAAAAAGGACCCCCCAGGAAAGCTCCCTCCAGGCACCTAGAGACTCCAGAATCACAATGGAGCTTCCTATATCTTTCCCTAACTTGCCTGCCAACTTTGGTGATGATTGGATATCGGAAATCTGAATTATTCAACCACAAATTGCCCCCCAGGAGAGTTTACCACACCGCACAGAAGCCCATGCTGCCTATCAGCCGCTGATCAGTTGATCAGAAGCCAATAGGCAGCCACACACACACACCCAGCCAGCCACCCCAACAGCCTACTCCCATGCCCCCTTTCTTTCCCTACCTTAGCCCCCACCCCACTCTCACCAACACCCCCTTACCTTAATAGCTGCTGCCAAGGTCTCCATTAGGCCTCTGCAGCAGCTATTAAGGTAAGGGGTGTTGGTGGAGGTGGGATGGGGCCTAAGGTAGGAAAAGGAAGGGGGTGGGGGTAGGCTGTGGTATTGGGTGGCTGTGTGAGGCGGTGGCTGCTTTTCTGCTGCCGATCAGGTGATCGGCGGCCAGTAGGCAGAATAGTGGTGGTTTTTTTTTAGTACGATGGACGAATAAATACAAGTAAATAATCATCCCTTCATATTTGTGGGGGTCTCTGGAACCCACAAATACAGATGAACAAATATTTAACGAATCGGCTATATTTGTCAGGAAAAGCAATCCATTTTTATATTCCCATCTCTAGTTTTAAGCAATAAAGCTTTTTCTGTTCTATTCAAAATCAGAAATATTAAATATTTATTTAGGTGATGTGAGATTTGCTGGGACAAAACTGCCGCTATGCCATGGCTTCTCATTAATCCAGAGGAAGTACAGTTACCATTATGTAGCACATACATACCAACGTGAGTGCACATGGGCTTAACTAAATTGGAAGGCAGGGAGGCTGGGGGATCTCAAAATCAGGGAACAAAAACCTGTAGCAATAGCACACAGAGACTGCCAATTGTGAGTGTAATTTATATAAAATTGCCAAAATTTTGTCAGAAGAACAGTGGAACAGAACACTGGGCATAATCAGCTCATGAAAGGCTAAAGAAATAAAACAGGGAAAAATCTGTCCACTGTTAATTCAAGATAGGGTAGTACTGGCGTGACAGGAGTCATAAAGGCCAAGCTGCCGAGCAGGCTACGTCCAGTTGGCAAGGTTTTCTCTACCACAGACACATCTTCTGAAATGACTGTCTTCCTCTGCTAAAGCATTTACCACACAGAAGATAAAAGAATCCATCATTTAATTCCAAATAGGAAGCAACAAAGGCTTAACTTTCACATATTTGGCAGGTCATTCAAACAGGTAACGTGCAAAAAAAGGTGCACAGCATCCAGGGTTGACCAGTTTTTTATAGTTACCATCATATAAAATCCCACAAGGATATCTCTTTATTCCTAGCAACAATAACTCAGATTAAACAGCTTAATATACTGCTATCGATGACATTCAAGATCAAATGCCTGAGGCAGCTGCCTCACTCAGTCTAATGGTAGGGCCAACCCTGTGAATATCATCCCCACCACCATAACGTTTCTTCATCAGAAAGGCTATTCTTGGCCTTTCCGTTATTTCATTGCCTTACAAAAAAAGTACACAGAAGATTTCTGGGAATTCCTTGTGGCCAAATGGGGTGGAAAGGATGACCCCAAAGTTGAAACACTGTCTGAGAACATTTTTCTTTGAATTCAGTTCTTCCTCAAGCCATGAGGCATGAAAGGCTATTCTGTCACCTGTATTATTCATGCATGAGGTAATGATTGATTGAGGCCCAAAAAGTGCAAAAAAAAATTCTATGTATTTCCTTTAAAAAGGCCTTTCCAAGTAACTTTTGAAAGTAAATAGAAAATATTATTTATTACAGCAGTAAAATAATGTTCATGTTACTTGTTATGTTGTTTTTTTGAAATGTAAATTTGCTACACCCTCACTGCCTATGAAATTCATTGTGTGTTTGTGTATGGTGACCTTTTTCAGGGGTTTCTAGTTAGAGAGTACTCAGAAGTGATTCATTGTTCTCTTCTTGTGGGGGGCACCCTGGGACTGTGAAGTTTGCCCAAAGTCAGACAGACTAAGTCTTCTGGGATGCGCAGTGGGGAACCAAACTCCCAGTCTCTGCCTCTTCAGCCTGATATCTAACTCAGTCTCAATATTTATATTTGGCAGTCAGAAACAGAGAGATGATCCACTCCTTAGATTCCACTAAAATAGCCATCGGTCATATCTACTTTGCTAATTGCCCGGGTACAAACTAGTGGACAGAGTGCTGGACTAGGACTCGGGAGGCCTGGTTTCGAATCGCTGATCAGCATGGAAGTTCATGGGGTGTGGAACTGTTAAAAGCTCTCTTTATTTACTCACCTTTAAATCCCAATTAGATTCACTATTAGCCAGTTCCAACCTAATGGCACTTAACATACTAGAACTCAGTAAGTAAGTAGCCAGTAATTGGCACCCAATGCTAGCCACTGCTGTTAGCTAAGAAGAACCTTTCCATCAGGCTATCTGAAATGTTTCCATTAACTAGTTCTTATAAAAATTGTAACTTAAGAAAGCAGGCTGGAATGTGCGCCCCCATCCCTTCTCCCTCACCATCTACTTTTCCTTATGTGTTATGTGTTTCCTTGTTCACTGGCTTCCAAACTCATGGGCATGAAAATATTCCAAGGGGAGAGATGGTATGTGAAACAGAAATTTTTTTCATTAAGCTGACCAAAATGCTTTTGCCTTAATTAATTAATTAATTAATTAATTCATTCATTCATTCATTCATTCATTCATTCATTTCAAACATTTGACACCTATCCTATATCACAGTATCTCAGGGTGGGTTACAGAACTGTATAAAACAGTTTTTAACAAACACAAGTTATTTAAAACAATTTAAAATCAAACAATTTAAAACACAGAGAAACATGAAAACTTTAAGACCGTTGCACTGAAATCTGCGCAGGCCACCATCCTCAGCTCTCAGAGGCTGTAATAAATAATTATGTCTTGACTTGGCACTGAAATGATGCCAACGTCCATGCCAATCAAGACTCCAAGGGGAGGGAATTTTACAGTTGGGGTGCTTCGAATAATATTTTTGACCATGTTTTTGTGTTTAATTTTAAGTTATGACTTTTTTTTTCTTTAAAGGCAGGTGAATGATGGTAAAGGGAAGGGAAGGAAATGTGAGGGTTTCCTCATAAATACTGTAAAAAAAGAGAGAGAGAGGAGGAGGTGTGATGTGGAAAAGTTTAGATCATAAATCTTACTGAAGTTTTGCTTATCTTTGTAAACTGTCCTGGGAATCTTTTTGGCCAGAGGGTGGAGTAAAAATGCCACAGAAACCCAAGCATCCAATGCACAGGGCTTTTGTTGTAAAGGGAAGGTTAAAAATTCAGTCAACAGCAACAGCAGCAGCACCTCAAGCACATATTTAAAATGTAAGTATAGTAAGTGCAGCAACTCTGACAGCCATTCCTGGAGTGTCCACAGCAACTGGGTGGAAGCCCTCCCACTTTGCTGAAAGCCATCACTAACGATTGCGCATAGAAAGGGGCGGTCAAGAGAAAGAAACCCCTATGAGCGCTGCAGGGCTCTTCCCTTGCTCTAACCTCTGCGCCCGTTCCCTCCAGATCATGGCCAGAGATCCTTCCAAGGAAAGAAAACAGGAACCCTTTCCTCCCCCACCTTCAGACTTTGATGGACACACCAGTCAGTTTCAATTTCTCTCACATTCTCTAATTCTTACTATTCTAAATATGAACTAATTTCACTTCCAAATGTTGGTCAATTTTTTAGATAAAAAACAATTGAGAGGCCATCCAAAACCCGTCCCTGCTGCTGAAGGACAGCAGCTATGAAGAGATCAACTTCAAGGTGCTTGAAAACTCTCAGGTTGGGAAAAAAAAGATCTTGGATTTGTTGCTTGGTGTAATCACTAGTGTCAGACAAGATTTATCTGTGCTCCGTTTTCCACGTCCTACTAGCTGGGAGTTCTTGGGAGTTGCATGGCAAAAATGTGACTTTTTCAAAGCTTTGGTCCTTAAATGTTTTTTTAAAATGAAATTTCAAAGAAAAGCTCCAGGTGTTACCAAGGCCAATGTTTTCACAATGCTTTAGCATCCATAAAGATGACTCAACAACTTCTCATTTCTCTCCCAACCCAAGTTAGATGTCCTTATGGCTCTTTTGACTTCGAATGCAGCAGCTCTCAATGAGGATACTGGATTATTTCCAAACCGGCCCCAGACACTCCTCTGCCAATAACTTCACACCTTTCTTGCCCTTCTTTTCTCATGTTTCACTCTGAATGATCAGCTGTAACAATCTGTACTTTTTCTTTCTCATAATGTGACAGACGTGTTCTAACTTATTTCACATTTTATGTATTTAATTATTTCCTTTTCCTCAATCATTCAGTTCAGTACATTAGTTCATCTTTTTAGTTGCTATTTTAATCCAGGAAATTCACACTATATCCTGTGATAAATCTACCTTGCAAATACTTATGTCTCTTTTTAAATAGTAGCCTATGTTAAAATTTAGAAATCCATGCCACATACAGGACCTCATACAATGAGCATTCCCAAAGCCAATTTCAAGGTTTTGTTGCTTATTACATTCTTCATTTTAAGGAAGCTGCTCAGGATCACCTCCATTCTGACTTCTGTACTGCAGCTACACACTCAGTTCATTGAACAGAATCCAAAGGTTCTCATATTTGCCAACACACTTCACACTTTCATTTTGAATCTTTAACCATGTTCCCTGGGCTGATTGCTTGTTATTGATTGCCCCCTTAACATCCATTTCAAAGACTATATTCATTACTTACTCCATTGGTGTCACTGAATAACCTTCGCAGGCCATATAAATTGTCAGCTAGTAATACTGTATCCTTAAAAAGCAAAGCTGTGTCTCTGGAGACCAACAACCAAGGCCATCCTTACTATGGTATTTCCAATTACTTTGTACAGATATGAAAGACAGACAAGTGAAAAAAGCTGAAACCAATTCATTACAAAACTGGTGAAGGAAAGTTTTATGGACACTGTCAAAACCTAGAAAACAGGGGATAGTGGTTTCAACTGCCCCTTTGAAACACAGGCCTAAGAGTTTGTGCTTGGGATGAGCAAGCCAGGGATGATCTGTGACCACCCATACTCAGAAGTAAGTCAGATTCTGCATATCTGGTGCTCAGAATGGATCATCTCAGAATGGGAAAGACCAAGTACAGTTCGACGTTTGATTTGGTCAAGAAATACTGGTTAGTGGATGAGATGCCTGCACAAAGTCAGTTTTTACTACCCATATGGGATTATATCAATTCACTGTGTTACCTTTTGAGCTATGTAATTGCCCATCTACTACATTCCAGAGACCGATGAAAAACGTGTTAGCAGGACTGCCATTTGCAGTACTTGCAGGACGGAAGGCCTCAAAATGTCAACTAGAGTGACGTGGAATTGTGTTCCTGAGTCATGTTGTGGGGTAAGATCAGACCCAACCCCTGGAGGCTAAAATGCAAAGTGTCAAATATTGGCCTGTCCTCAAAATAAAAAGCAAGCCATGGATTTCTTAGGCCTGGCTGGATACTCCCCTTCATGGATTGCTGCCTTGTCGTGGTGAAAGGGCTTGAGTGATTCAGAGAAGCTATGGGCTATGCCGTGCAGGGACACCAAAGACGGACAGGTCATAGTGGAGAGTTTTGACTAAACATGATCCACCTGGAGCAGGAACTGGAAAACCACTCCAGTATTTTCGCCAAGAAAACTCCATGGACAGAAACAAAAGGCTATAAGATATGATGCTGGAAGATGAGCCCCTCAGAATGCATACAAGTAGCTCCAGAGCTAATGAAGTGGTCGGGTCAAAGTCGAAAGGATGCTCAGCAGCGAATGCACCTGGAAGTAAAAGGAAACTCCGATGCTGCAAAGAAAAATACTGCATAGGAACCTGGAATGTAAGATCTATAAGCTGGATGTGGAGAAACAGGAGATGGCAGGAATAAACATTGACATCCTGGGCATCAATGAACTAAAATGGACAGGAATGGGCGAATTCAATTCAGATGATTATCATCTCTACTATTGTGGGCAAGAAGCCCGTAGAAGAAATGGAGTAGCCCTCATAGTGGGAAAATCTGTAATGGGATATAATCTCAAAAACGATAGAATAATGTCAATACGAATCCAAGGCAGACCTTTCAACATCACAGTAATCCAAGTTTACTGTATGCTCCAACCACCAATGCTGAGGAGACTGAAACTGACCAATTCTATGAAGACTTACAACACCGTCTAGAACTGACACCAAAGAAAGATGTTCTTCTCATTGTAGGGGATGGGAATGCTAAAGTAGGGAGTCAAGAGATAAAAGGAATAACAGGTAAGTTTGGTCTTGGAGTTCAAAATGAAGTAGGGCAAAGGCTAATAGAGTTTTCTCAAGAGAACAAGCTGGTCGTCACAAACACTCTTTTCCAACAACAGAAGAGGTGACTCTCCACATGGATATTACCAGATGGGCAGTACCAAAATCAGATTGATTGTGTTCTCTGCAGCCAAAGATGGAGAAGCTCTATACAGTCAGCAAAAACAAGACCTGGAGCTGATTGTAATCATAAGCTTCTTATAGCAAAACTCAAGCTTAAACTGAAGAAAGTAGGAAAATCCACTGGACTAGTCAGGTATAATCTAAACCAAATCCCTTATGAGTACACAGTGGAAGTGAAGGACAGATTTAAGGAACTTGATTTGGTGGACAGAGTGCCTGAAGAACTATGGATGGAGGCTCGTAACATTGTACAGGAGGCAGCAACAAAAACCATCCCAAAGAAAAGGAAATGCAGGAAAACAAAGTGGCTGTCCAACGAGGCCTTACAAATAACAGAGAAGAGAAGGAAAACAAAATGCAAGGGAGATAGGGAAAGTTACAGAAAACTGAATGCAGACTTCCAAAGAATAGCAAGGAGAGACAAGAGGGCCTTCTTAAATGAACAATGCAAAGAAATAGAGGCAAATAATAGAAAGGGAAAAACCAGAGATCTGTTCAAGAAAATTGGAGATATTAAAGGAACATTTTGTGCAAAGATGGGCATGATGAAGGACAAAAATGGCAGGGACCTAACAGAATCAGAAGACATCAAAAATACAGGCAAGAATACACAGAGGAATTATACCAGAAAGATTTGAATATCTTGGACAACCCAGATAGTGTGGCTGCTGACCTTGAGCCAGACATTCTTGAGAGTGAATTCAAGTGGGCCTTAGAAAGCCTGGCTAACAAGGCCAGTGGTGGTGATGGCATTCCAGTTGAACTACTCAAAATCTTAAAAGATGACGCTGTTAAAGTGCTACACTCAGTACACCAGCAAGTTTGGAAAACTCAAAGAAGGGCAGTGCCAAACAATGCTCCGATAACCATACAATTGCACTCATTTCACATGCTAGCAAGGTTATGCTCAAAATCCTCCAAGGTAGGTTTCAGCAGCATGTGGACCGAGAATTCCCAGAAGTACAAGCTGTATTTCAAAGGGGCAAAGGAACTAGAGACCAAATTGCTTACATGCGCTGGATTATGGAAAAAGCCAGAGAGTGCCAGAAAAACTTCTGCTTCATTGACTAGCAAAAGCCTTTGACTGTGTGGACCATAGCAAACTATGGCAAGTTCTTACAGAAATGGGAGTGCCTGACCACCTTATCTATCTCCTGAGAAATCTATATGTGGGACAGGAAGCAACAGTAAGAACTGGATATGGAACAACTGATTGATTCAAAATTGGGAAAGGACTACGACGAGGCTTTATATTGCCCCCTGCTTATTTAACTTATATGCAGAATACATCAGGCAAAAGCCGGACTGGAGGAATCCCAAGCCAGATTTATATTGCCGGAAGAAATATCAACAACCTCAGACATGCAGATGACACCACTCTAATGGCAGAAATTGAGGAGGAATTAAAGAACCTCTTAATGAGGGTGTAAGAGAAGAGCGCAAAATGGCCTGAAGCTCAACATAAAAAAAAACTAAGATCATGGCCACTGGTCCCATCACCTCCTGGCAAATAGAAGGGGAAGATATGGAGGCCGTGACAAATTTTACCTTCTTGGGCTCCATGATCACTGCAAATGGTGAGAGCAGCCACGAAATTAAAAGACACTTGCTTCTTGGGAGGAAAGCGATGACAAACCTTGACAGCATCTTAAAAAGCAGAGACATCAACTTGCCAACAAAGGTCCACATTGTCAAAGTTATGGTTTTTCCAGTAGCAATGTATGGAAATGAGAGCTGGACCATAAAGAAAGCTGACCACCGAAGAATTGATGTTTTTGAATTATGGTGCTGGAGGACTGCAAGGAGAACAAACCTATCCATTTTGAAGGAAATCAACCCTGAGTGCTCACTGGAAGCTCAGATCGTGGAGCTGAGGCTCCAATTCTTTGGCCATCTCATGAGGAGAGAAGACTCCCTGGAAAAGGCCCTGATGTTGGGAAAGTGAAGGCAAGAGGAGAAGAGGACGACAGAGGATGAGATGGTTGGACACTGTCACTGAAGCGACCAACATGAATTTGACCCAACTTTGGGAAACAGTGGAAGACAGGAGGGCCTGGCATGCTCTGGTCCATGGGGTCACAAAGAGTCAGAGACAACTTAATGACTAAACAACAACAACAACAAAAACTGGATGCTATCAGAAGTTTATTCCCAACCTTAGTACCATAGCTACCCCTCTAACCAATCCGTGCAAAAAATGCATACCCGTCAAAGTTCAGTGGACAGAGACTTCCCAACAAGCTTTTGATACCTTAAAGGTTAAATTAGTGGAAGCTCCCATCATGATGGCCCCAGATTTTGATGAGTCTTTTGTTTTACAGACAGATGCAAATGAATTTGGTTTAGGTTTAGTATTGTTATGAAGAACCGTGATGGAAATTTTCATCCTGTTTCTTTCATCAGCAGGAAGCTTCTACCTAGAGAGACAAATGACTCTGTACTACAAAAGGAGTGCATGATGGTGTCATGGATGTTATCTAAATTGAGACATTACTTATGGGGAAGAAGGTTTCTGTTACAAACGGATCATACTTCTTTCATCTGGCTAAAGCATGTGAGAAATCACAATCAGCATCTCTTAAGACAAGAGTTTGTATCTCCAGGATTTGAATTTTTTGAGGACCAAAACATTAGAGGCCATGTGAATGTAGTAGCAGATGGGTTATACAGAATGCATTTTGGAGAAGAATGACTGTGGGAGGCAGGAGAAAATACTCACTAATTAATAGGCCATGCTGTCTGTGTCTTATTGCTGTGAGAAAGGAATCTCCAAGGCCAGTGTTCACGCATTGGTACTGAGGTAATTAGCAAAGAATGATTTCAGCTGAAGAGGAGGGAGAGAAGTTGTTCTTGAGAAATTACTCTCTTCTTGGAGAAGGTTCAGTGTGTTCCAATGCCTAATTAATGCATCTCATCAAAGAGCCTAGAAAGTAAAATGTTGTGTATAAAATGGGAGGGAAATCACTTAGTTTTAGCCTAGGATCTCTAAGGAGTCTGTTATGCTCATTTGCTTCCTAACTTGATCTCGGTGTATGCTTAGAACTATGCCAAAGTTCTGCAATATGTAAGTATTAGCTTAAGATGATTCACAGTGTGGTGTAGCAGGTAGAGTAATGGACTAGGATTCTGGAAAACAGGGTTAGAATTTCCACTTGGCCATGGAAACTCACCTTGGGAGTAGAACTATTAAAACCATCGCTTAAAAGTCCTATTAGGTAAAGGTTCCCCTTGACATTTAGTCCAGTCGTAGATATACTAGGCTAAATTCAGATATGCTGACAAAAGTTGCTAAATTTTGTGCTGCTGCAATTAAAATCCGTGAAGGAAAGGTTCCGCCTAAAGTGCAGCTATAGAATCTGTAAATTAGTGTATACCAATTTGGTATAATGATCACATGGGCTCTATGAGCTTCAAAGTAACAATTTTGGCAGTCTATGCAAGCTGTAATAGCTCATAGATAAGGCCTATGATAGGGAGGTAGGAGATATTTAGTAAGATGTATATATGTATATAGATGTTTTTAGTGCTTTGGTGTTTTGTTTTTATGTCTCCTAATTTAAAAAATGTATCTTACTTTTGCTGGTCAATGACCATAATAAACATTATTATTATTATTATTATTATTATTATTATTATTATTATTATTATTATTATTATTATTATTATTATTATTATTATTATTATTATTATTATTATTATTATTATTATTATTCCAGTCGTATCCGACTCTAAGGTGTAGTGCTCATCCCCGTCTCCAAGCCATACAGCCAGTGTTTTGTCCATAGATAGTTTCCGTGGTCACGTGGCCAGTGTGACTAAAAGTCCTATTAGGGTTATTATAAACCTGTTCTGACTTGACAGCACAAAATACACAGCTTAGGATAGCTAGCTTTCTTATTTTCTTATGGAACTAGTCTGGAGTTTTGCCACAAACCTTTTTTGAATGCTTACTTGTTTCAGATTTTTGATTGTTTCTGTAACTTTTGATCTGTTTAGAAACTATCCTTTTTGTCTTGACAACATCATTAATAAACATATAAAATTTTACAGCTTTTTGGTTATTTTAGGGAAAACAGGGTTGCTGGTACTGAAGAAGGACCTCGATCACCTATTGAGTTTCTGTGTATTTTGTTGGTATTTTGATATTCCTACCATGCAGGGTTAGTATGAGAGTCAAAGTGCTTAACCTTGTTGATTTTTGGTAACTCTCTGGAGCACTGAGTAGTCAGAATGACTCAAGGTGTTGCGAGAGATATCAGGCAGGAAGATTTTCCCCAACTGTCAGCTGGAGCTTACCCACACCAATAAAGTCTGGACATGGTGACTCAGTGGTTAATATGGGTCTCTGACCTGGCCTAGTCTTGATAGATACCATAGACTCCTATCTTGAACCAAGCTGTATCAGTCTTCAGAAAAACACTCTCATAACACTTAGACAAAACATTCCAATGTCTCTCAAATCATCTCCACACAGAACCTGTCTGAGTCCATCTTGCATTTCTCTGACTACATATCCCACAATGCTTCAACTCCATCACAGTGAGCACCCCTAGCAATCTTTTCCCTTATGACTTTCATTGATGTTAGTGCCTTTTTAATGTCAGAACACAGAATGAGGCCGCCCTGCCTTTGTAATCTCAGAAGCAGCTGAGCTGTGGAATGGTACTATTGCGTGTGTGGTTTTTTAATATATATACTGTACTCCTTTCCTTGTGGAGGAATACTCAAGGGGGCCTTAAAGATCCTGGATTCTTGGCTAATTCCATTGTCATCTTTCCCCCTGACAGCAAATGACAGGCCATTGGCATTAAGAGACTGATTGGAAGTGATGTTGTAGAAGCGCAAGCCCAGTGAGCTGACACATCTCCACATGTGGAGCTGAGGAGCAAATCTGCCGGCCCATCTTGAAAGGCGTCTGTTTTCAGGCAGAGTCGGGTTTGGTCTGCTGCTGCATTAAAAAAAGGGGGGGGAGAGTCTTTTTCAGACTCAGCAGGTTCTCCCTCCCCAATTCTAGTCTGAAAATATTCTGAAGGAGGATAAAAGTCAAAGCCACCATCAAACCTGTCAGACCAATGCGCTGAGGGGCTTTCTTCAGACGCTGCTCTCATCAATCAGACCCCCTCTGCCATCTGGGGCTACTAAAAGAAATATCACAGCAACGCTGGGCTCATATGGGAGTCATATAAAAGCGTTTTATATTTACATTTGAGTCCTGCTTCTTGTTTATTTGTTAATGCCTCCTTGTCCCAAGACAAGAGCTTGAACTGGGAAAGTGATGTCAAGGTTTGGCATAAGCAGTGCACTTTTTAAAAATACAACAGCCACACTCCCTATATGAAACCAATATATAAGCGGAAGTGCTTTGTATGACATTTCACGCATCACAGTTCTAAAAAGGGTTACCTACACACACCCAGGAATCCATTTTGAAGGGGAAGAGCTTGCCCAGATGGGAGAAGCCTCTGGGTTCTACTTCACTAATTCTTCTGTCCAAAAATGGAAAATACGTAATGGTCTCATCTCAGCACATTTTGCAGTTTCCAGTACCTTCCCAAGATGCAACTACAAACAGCAAGGCAAGTGCGTTTTGGACAAGAATGGGGAACAGACTTAGAAAAGCAAAATTAGAACTTGCAGATGCTTCAGTGCAAACTTTATTCCATTGTGAGAGAAACTGGAACAAGAATAGTTGCGGTTAGGGATCAAGAGATTCCTAGGAAAGTTATCCAAAACAAAAAAAAATGAAATAAAATATGTTCAGCAAAAACTGCACACCAAGAATATTACAAACATTCAGCGTTAACATCAAATGCAGGGCCATCAACCATAGCCCATGACAGGTAATGAGAAAATTTCATGGACTTCAGCAGATTTTGATTGCAGTACATTACTGGGGGGAAAAGTTTATTTCTGTTGTTTGTATCTTCCTTTGCATAGTTCATCAGAAAAGTAGCTAATAATAATGTCTTGATTTGTTTACGCATATTACTGATGAAATTAAAATTAATAAGTGAATATTACGCATATTACTGATGAAATTAAAATTAATAAGTGAATAACTTTCAGAATAGATCTAGCAATAAAAAGATACACCTCTGCTTCAGGGGTAGCAAAGTTATACAAAGCATAGACATCTCGGAATTTGATCTAGTCAGAAGTTGCTGCATGGATGCATTTCCTACCAGGACTGCTGGCCTTGTGTGTGATCTCTTCCCACATTTCAGCGGCAGCAAAATGTAATGCAGCATGAACTTTGGGAAATGCATGGGATAGGGCAGAGTTGTCTCATGCTGAGATCTTCTTGGGTGTAGAACTTTCTCCACATCACCTGCCTAGGCCTGCAAAAAGATAACAACTGTTTGTTAAAAACAGGTGATCACTTGCCTGAACACAAAATCGTATCTGTACAATTAGGGTCTCTATGCTTACATGTCTATGATTACTTGTCATTTAATTAGCAAATGTGCATGTAGTTTGCTCATTCTGTGAAATCAGGTTCCAAGTCACCATATATGCACTTTTTGCACCCTGTATTATACTTGTGCAAGGATTGGTCCTGATCCTGGATTTGAGATGAGATGTGCTGTTAACATTCTGGCCCATAATCCTGTATTGTAATGTCCTTTCTCCTCCCCTCATGAGCTGACTAAGGCCTAGTAACACTATACCTGTGCCATTTTAGCTGCACACTCCACATTTCTTCTATTGGTGCCCTAATATAATCTTGTAGGTACAGTTCTTGCTCATACATGAACACTCTGAGAATATAATCTTGTAAGGGAGCTTTGAGCTATTCAACCCATTGAAGCACAGATTCAACCCACTGAAGCACATTCACACAGAGCTGTTTATTCATCAGAAGAATTTTATTGGGCACACAAGAATTGAAATGACACAAAACTTTTCCAGCTGGTGAAGACCAGAAGGGATTCTGAAGAGCTCCAGAAGGATCTCTCCAAACTGGGAGAATGGGTGGCAAAATGGCAAATGGATTTCAATATAAGAAAATGTAAAGTCTTTTAGACCAGATGGACGGGGTATAAATTTAATAAATAAATAAATAAATAAAATTAAGTTATGCTCATTGGGACAAAAAAAAATCAAAACTTTATCAGCTAATGGGTTCTGAGCTGTCCATTGCAGATTACGAAAGAGATATTGGTGTGCTGGTGGCCAGCTCAATGAAAGTGTCAACCCAGTGTGCGGCAACAGTGAAGAAGGCCAGTTCCATGCTAGGTATCATTAAAAAGGAGATTGAAAATAAAAGAGTCAGCATTATAATGCCATTGGACAAAACGAAGGTAAGGCTGCACGTGGAGTATTCTGTACAGTTCTGATTGCTGCACCTCAAAAAAGACATTGTGGAACTGGAAAAGGTGTAGAAGAGGGTGACTAAAATGATGACTGGGCTGGGGCACCTCCCTTATGAGGAAAGGCTTTAGTGTTTGAGGCTCTTTAGTCAAGAGAAAAGGCAACTGAGGAGGGACATGATTGAGATATATAAAATGATGCAGGGGATGGATAAACTGGATAGAGGGAAGCTCTTTTCCCTCTCACGCAACACTAGAACCAGGGGACATCCACTCAAATTGAGTGTTGGGAGACTGAGAACAGACCAAAGAAAATATTTCTTTACCCAGTGTGTTGTTAGTCTGTGGAACTCCTTGCCACAGGATGTGATGGTGGCATCTGGCCTAGATGCCTTGAAAAGGGAATTGGACAGATTTCTGGAGGAAAAGTCTATCACAGGTTACAAGCCATGATGGGGATGTATAATCGCCAGGCTTCAAAGGAAGGTGCCTCCAAATGCCAGATGCAGGGGAGGGGGATCAGGAGGAGACAGGTAACTAGTTGTCTCATGTGCTCCTAGAGGCATCTGGTGGGGCCACTGTGAGATACAGGAAGCAGGACTAGATGGGCCCTTGGCCTGATCCCGCAGGGCTCTTCTTACGTTTTTATATTCTTATGAAATATACAGTGATTGAACTGATTCAATTCCCACAGAGCTGCATGAATGGCAAAGGGTAAGTGAATACAGCAAGTGTCTGGATTTTAGCACACAGTTTCAGCAATATTATGAGAAAATATTAATCCTGGGGTGACTTCTGAGACCAGAAATCCTAAAATTATGAAAATCTTATCCCTAATAATTATCTGCCATCAAGTCAATTCTGATCTATGGCAACCCCTTCCAAGATTTATAGGTAAAAAGTGCTAAGCAATGGTGTATCCTTTTATTTCTTCTGGGGGTGCTCTGGGAGTGGACAGCTTGCCCAAGGCTACACAAGCAGGTTTTTCTCCCAGATGCATGGCCAGATGCCTCGCTCCCTAAGTAATCTCCGCTAACATAAACATGAAGAAAAAAAGGAGCTAGAGTTATGAATAGCAGAGATCGCCTTTTCTGGATGCAGATAGATCATCAGGATCATGCACCTAGGGTTTGGAGGATCATCGGACTTGAAGGAAGGAAGGAAGGAAGGAAGGAAGGAAGGAAGGAAGGAAGGAAGGAATGTTGGGCTAGCTTGCTCTCTTGTCATGCTCTCAAAATGTTTCAATAAGGGATATACACATACCTCACAGGGATATTGTACAAATCTAAGGAACTAAGCAAGACAGCCCAGTAAGTAACTGTCATGATGTAAAGGGACTAATCTGTCCCACTGATGCTTAACTTGGAAATGCTAGAAGGGCAAAAACTTTGTCAATCAATAACTTGGAGCTGCTTTTTATTTTGCTTTCCTTTGCTACTGCCATTTGACAAACTTCAACGGTTCTTTGACACTAAAACAGTCAGCCTGGAGTGCTGATGAAATAAATGATTCAAGCCTTATAAACTAGACTCACACGTAGTTGAATAGATAGATTTTATTTTATTAGTTTAGATTTGCATATATGAAGTTCTGCATGAGCTTCTGAATTTCATCTGCACAAGGGGAAGTGCAATTTTTCAGGGCAACAGAAACTCAATAATCACCACAAGAAAAAGAGTATATCAAGCTGCCATGAAATGAAGCATCACAAGTCTTGATGAAATAACCATTATATACATATATATAAAATAAATAACCTGGTGTTCTGCAAATAGTGACTGGATGGTAATGTATCATACGCAGCAGGAAATATTATGTGATTGGATGTGTAATGCATTTTAAAAATCCGGTGTCTTGACAATGCCTGTAAGTATGTTATACCAGCTATAAGTAATTGTGCAGACAGGTTATATATAACATGTGCCATTTTGCACCACACATCAATCACATCTGTTTCTATTTGTACATAAATATACACTGATATTTTAACTCAGTTTGCAGAATGCAATATCTACAGAGCCTCTTTCCTCGGAGACAAAACTGTTCTGATATTTAATTAAACAAAAATTCTTAGATTACTGAATAATAAAAATATATAGTGGAATAGAATAAAATATTGTTTGGTCCCAATCTGATTATATACCTCAGTCTTATTAACTGAAATTAATCAGAGTTTCATATCATAAGCATTCCATTTAGTACAAATAGTTCATCCAATATGCGTAGGTGACACTTTTTCTAATCAAGAATAACCCTGAGCTCACCATTCACTTGAATGCTGATTCCTGGAAACCATCTTCTGTCCCTTATCACATTTTTCTTTTGTCACTTTGACACCGATAACCTTTTTTGTCATGGGGAGTACACAGAGACAAGCACAGCAATAAATCCTACACATTGGTGGATTGTCAACCTCAGCTTCTGACTCAGCAGCATCTTCAGGCAGGAGTCGAGAAATGTTAATGTGATGCAGTTTCATCACAGGGAGAGTCTCTCTTTTTATTTTTCTTGTCTACTATTACAAAAATGTTCAGTGAAACACAGCCTTACATGGAGGCTTCAAATTACAGAGCAATTTCTGAAGGCCCCATGCCCTGACAAAAATGTATGCAGCTCCTTGACTAGCTGAATCTTGTGGCCCAGTGATTAAAAAGCAGTACTGCAGTCAAGACTCTGCTCACAACCTGAGTTTGATCCCCGACATGCTCAGGTAGCACAAGGCTAACTCAGACTTCCATCGTTCCAAGGTCAGTAAGTTGAGTAAGCCAAAATTTATGTTAACCTCCCAGTGTTTTCAGTGTAAGAGCTTGAAATATACATACCTTGCTCACTGAAACAATTGGAATTTAAAAGTTCTCCACTTGAACTGGACTACGCCCCATGTGACATAACACAAGACTTAGTTTCAATTTATAAATGAAGAGGTATCATCCTTTGGCTATGTAGAATCCATGTTTTAATTGACCAGCGTTCTGTCTTGTATACTATATCAGTTGCCACTCTGCTCATACTTCCCAACACACTATATTCTCATGCATTCAACGTTTAATTACAAGTAACCACTGCAATTTCAGTCTTCAAAGGATCAACACAGGAAGATTTACAAGTGATTAGGAGGTTTTCCTCTGTCTTCAAAAGGGATTATTTGGGTTATTTAAGATATTTGCCTCCAGACAGTAACCATGCTAACAAATAAGGAACTGTTAAAGTCATTGACAACATATACAGTCGTGCCCTGCTGGACGATTACCCCGCTCTACGACAAATCTGCATTACATTGACTTTTTGCGATCGCTTTTGCGATCGCAAAACAATGGTTTAAATGGGGGAATTTCGCTTAGCGATGATCAGTTCCCTGCTTCGGGAACCGATTTTCGCTTTACAACAATCAGCAAACAGCTGATTGTCAGGTTTCAAAATGGCTGCTGGCTGAAGAAAATGGCCCCCTGCTGTTTTCTAGGACGGATTCCTCGCTTTACAGGCACTGAAAATAGCTGCCGTATGGAGGAACTTCACTGGACGAGCAGGTATTCAGCCCATCCTTCAATCTCAAGAGATTATGGTAACGTGCTCTGTACGGAGGACTTGCAACAGCGTCTAGTGTTGCTGAGAAGGCCAATTTGAGAGGGACAATCCCTTCCACACTGAAGACAAACACAGTCTGTCCCTGTCCAGCTCCCTGGTTTTGCTTGTTTCAGGACTGCCTCTTTGCCTCAGCCTGCTAGATAAGGGTCTCTTCAAAATGGGAGAGGCCATGATGCACTGCCTGCCTCCAAGCTGAGCGCTCAGATGTCAGGGTTTCCCATCTGTTGAGATCCATTTTCAAGGCCTTCAGATCCCGCTTGCAGATATCCTTGTATCGCAGCTGTGGTCTCCCTCTGGGGTGATTTCCCTGCACTAATTCTCCATACAGGAGATCTTTTGGAATCCGACCATTTGCCATTCTCACGACATGCCCAAGCCAACATAGACATCACTGTTTCAAGTAATGTATACATGCTAAATATTTCAGCTCATGCTAGGACTACACTATTTGGAACTTTGTCCTGCCAAGTGATACCAAAAATGCGTCAGAGGCAACGCATACGGAACGTGTTCAGCTTCCTCTCCTGCCGTGCACAAAGGGTCCAGGACTCACTGCAGTACAGGAGTGTGCTCAGGACACAGGCTCTATAGACCTGGCTCTTGATATATGCTGTCAGCTTCATATTTAGCCGTACTCTCTTTGTGAGTCTAGAGAACATGGTAGCTGCTTTGCCAATGCATTTATCCAGCTCGATATCTAGGGAGAGAGTGTGAGAGATTGTTGAGCTAAGGTACACGAAAACATGAACAACCTACAATTTTTGTGTGGAGATGGTAATAGAGGAAGGTGAGTCCACGCCCTGGCCCATAACTTGTGCTTTTTTCAGTGTGATTACTAACCCAAAATCTTGACAGGCCTTTCTAAAATGATTCATAAATTGTTGGAGCTCTTCAGAAGAATGGGCAACAACAGCTGCATCATCAGTGAAGAGAAAGTCCCGCATGCATTTCAGCTGGACTTTGGCCTTCGCTCCCAATCTAGAAATATTAAAGAGTGTTGCATCTGATTTAGTCTGGAAATAGACGCTTTCTGTTGCAGTTCCAAATGCGTGATTCAGCATGACAGCAAAAAAGATCCCAAACAGGGTTGGTGCAAGGACACAGCCATATTTCACTCCACTTCGAATGTCAAAGTTGAGTCATCAAAAATTACAGCGCCCTTCATTTCCTCATGAAAGGACTGATGATGTTAAGGAGTCGAGGTGGACAGCCAGTCTTAGGAAGTATTTTAAAAAGGCCGTCCCTGCTAACCAAATCCAAGGCCTTTGTAAGATCTATGAAGGTTACAAAGAGTGGCTCTTGTTGTATTCACTAAGGATTTCACGGCCAGGATCTAATAGTTGTTGTGGGTTTCTTGGGCTCTTTGGCTGTATTCTGAAGGTTTTTCTTCCTGACGTTTCGCCAGTCTCTGTGGCCGGCATCTTCAGAAGATATCCTCTGTAAATGCCGTCCATGGAGACTGGCGAAACGTCAGGAAGAACAACCTTCAGAACACGGCCAAAGAGCCCAAGAAACCCACAACAAATAGTGGCTGTCGTTGTTCCCTACATTTTTCCTGCAACTGTCTGAGGGAGAATACCATGTCAGTGGTGGATTTATTAGCTTGAAATCCACACTGTGATTCTGGATAGACTCTGTCTGCAAGCACCTGGAGCCTCTTCAGCACAACACGGGCAAGCAGCTTCCCTACAATGCTGAGAAGAGAGATGCCACGGTAGTTATTGCAGTCACCCCTGTCGCCTTTGTTCTTATACAATGTGACAATGTTTGCATCCTTCATGTCCTGTGATACTCCACCTTCCCACCAGCAAAGACAAAAGATTTCATACAGCTCAGTGGTGATGGTCTCTAAACAGTATTTCAGCACTTCAACAGGGATGTTATCCTTCCCAGGTGCCTTGCTGGAAGCAAGGGAATCCAAGGCCACTTTTATTTCTGCTAAAGTTGGTTCACTGACCAACCCTTCCAAGACAAGCAGGCACTCAATGTTATTTAATGCCTCTTCAGTTACTATGTTCTCTCTAGAACAGAGGTCCCCAACCCCCAGTCCGCGACCCGGCAGCAGATAGGCTCCAGACACAGATCTCCTACCACCCACTAGCGCCCCCATGTGCGCTATTGCACATGTGTGTGAGTGCATCTTGTCCCTGCAAGTGCACTGTGCGCATGAGTGCCCCCTGCAAGTGTGACGTGCACATGCATGTCAGCAAGCTCCACCCCCTTACGGGCACAACACACACACACCACTGGTCTGCGGTTGGGAAAAGGTTGAGGACCACTGCTCTAGAATATAGCTCAGAGTAGTGCTACACCCAGCGTTCCATCTGCTGTGCTCGGTCCTGGATGATCATGCCTGTAGCAAACTTTAAAGGAGCAGATTTCTTCTGTTTTGGATCTAAAGCCTGCTTGATACCATCATAAATTCCTTTGATGTTACCTGTGTCCACCACTGTCTGTATCTGAGAGCAGAGCTGAATTCAGTAATCATTAGAACATCTCCTGGCAGCCTGTTCAGCTTTGCTACAAGCAGCTCGAAGAGCCTGCAAGTTGTACTCACTAGGACAGGCTTTGTATGCTACTAGAGCTCCCCTCTTTTCCTCAATGGCTGGCATCAGCTCCTCCAAATGGACTTCAAACTAGTCTGCTGTCTTTTTGGTCTTCTTGCCAAATGTGGACAAGGTGGTGCTATAAACAGCATTCTTGAAATGTTCCCATCGTTCGGGTGCATTTGCGTCAGCCGGGCCTGGAAGAGTTTCCTCAAGCGGAAGATCAGTGCAGAAGGATTGGGTCTCTGATCCTGTTCTCAGGCTATTTAGGGATCTAGAAGTAATGAGCAGTATATGGAATTGAGCCCAAAACAAACTGGAAGGCTACACAAATTAAACAGGACTAGGACAGTATGGTCAGATAGTAGCAAATCAGAAGTCATGCAAGTGCAGAAATTATCAGCAGCTTCAGTTTCTGAATTCCCCCCCTCAAAGGCTGAATGTGCCCTGTGTGCAAAAAGATTATTTGCATTTTTTTCCCTTTGAAACAGCAGTGGAGATGATTCAGCATTGCCTGGAGTTTCAGGATAAAGTCAATATCTGCTTCATTGTCCTAGTCTGATGCACTCACTTCCCCGAAATAAGCAACAACTAGCACATTAGGTGAAACAGAATGGCTTTCATGCAAATTTGCAATTACTATATCACTCACCGAGTGACCCAAAGCGTACGTAGGAATCCATTCAGGGTAAGATTTCTGTATTGCCTGGGTTTATTCGGATTCTAGACTAGCCACTTGGAATATATCAACCTCATTTGCTGACTCAGATTCTCAACCTTCATGGTCCCCAAAAAGGGAAGTCCCTCGCCCTGCTGGAAACTGAGATATGAGGCAAGATTTGCAAACACTGTTCTGTTGAACTGCTTTACAGGAAATGAGCCTATTAATGAGCCTTTTGTTGTGTTTGGCAGAGTAGAAATATAAAAGCACTGCTGTGATTGGCATCCTAGTTATGTGCATTACAGACATAAAAGAGTGAAGTGTTCTATCGCTTTTGACATTGTGCACACACAATGGGCCACCACAGTACACAGCAGGGTTATTAAAAAGTTTAAATGAAATTTTTCAGTTCTGAATGTGAGAACATAGGGTGGTCTCATGAAAAAGAGGATAGGCCTCCTCTACCTTTAATAAATGTGCAGCAAACCCAATTTCAGCAGGTGCAGCTTGACTGACTTTTGAAAAAGAAACTCACTCTCAATCCAAAATGGGAAGCCTTCTGCACATTTATGGAGATGACAGGTCCTCAGCTCTACTTTTGAGAACAAAAGCCAGCAGGAGGCTTCCCGATGTGCATGCCTCCTAAACCCCTCAGATATTTTGCGACCCATGGCTACCTACTGGAAGACAATGAGCAGTTGCTGCTCCTGGCCTGAGACAAACTAATCTGGTACCTGTAATTCCCTTCCTTCCAGAACTAACAGCAGCCCTGCGAGGAAGACCAAAACTCAATTTACATCAAGAGCAATTCCTGTAGGGTATAAAGTAACAATCCAAGTGACTAAGCACACACTCAGCATTGTCTTTTTATTGAAGAATAGAAAAGGCAAAGCTAAATTACCAAAAGGAAGTGGGAGGAGAGAGAGAGACTATTTGAGATTAGTAAACCAATTCCAAAAGATAGAAAGGACCAAATTGCAACAATGAGAAGCAATGAAAAGGTAAAGTATACCCACATATAAAACAAGAAAACTAGCTACCCTGTTCTGCTTACTGAGAGGACCTAAGGACAGACATCGAACCTTCCGGAAGCCAAGTGGAATGTCTTCCTGTACCCACTTGGATTTCTTACCGGAAGGCTGCTGTGAGATATGGCCAGTTTACAGTTCCTGCGCCAGTGGTTTCAGTCGCCTTGGGTTACTCCATGTCTTGATAACCAAACGGCCTTCTCCTGGGAATTGTCTGCATTTCATACGAGCTGGTACCAATTCTCCTTCCTATCAGCTTCCCAGGTGGATCTAGTCTTGCTCTTGGCACTCATTTACACCTAGGTGTTGTTTGGCATTTTAGAACTCCTTCACGTGGCCTCCACACAATGCTTCTTGTGTTCCTCCATTAATGCTATCTAATCTGAAGGATTTTCAATCCACCTTTTGTAGGCTTCAAAATATTATCGGGAGTGATGTGAAGGATCAAACTGTGGGTGCACATGCTCCAGGAAAACAGGCAGGCGTGCTACTGACTTGAAACATGCTAAGTATACAAACGGTGCTAAGACATCACTAGACAGCCTTGCTCTCCTCTGGAAAAAGTCTTCCGGGCATTCTTCCCCTTCCAGCCCCAACAGACACATGGATCAGCGGTATGACTCAATATAAGATTCTTACGTTTTTAAATGTATTATATTTCACTGTACCAACTACAAGCGTGCTAGTTTGGTCTGATCTGTTTTGGATCGGAATTCTGAATATTTGCTGTATAGTCCAGGACTGGTCCACCCTAAACTCCTTTGGAGGTGGCCTGAACCAATTTATTCTTGGGCTCATGTATGTATTTGTAGATTTTCAGGCTGGGAGAAGATTGCAAATAGGGAAGACAAAGGTCTGTGACGTATTTCGGAGGGGCACTACACAGTGCCATGAGTTTAGAGATGGTAAAGAACTTTCAGCACTCTTACCAGCTTGCTTGCTTGCTTCTTTCCCCAGCTCCCACCCTTCCATGAATCCAGCCAGCAGGTGGTATTGAAAAAAAAATACATAAAAGAAATTAGAAAACAGAGGTGGTGGTGTTAGTTGTGGACCCTAGTGCTACTTTGACTTAGCCAGTCAAATTTGGCACAAGAAAATCCTAGGTGTAATGAAGACGTAGTGTAACAACCTAAAAGAAAAGAAAAGAAAACATCCTAGAAAGTCTAGTAGCCGATATAGAACCCTCTTTTTTCCATGCCTGGGTGCAATATGGATGCTTGGCCTGGTGAATAGGAACATACAGAATCAGGTGAAGTCTGTTTGAGCACACATGCGCCCGAGGGACTCAGCAACTGAAGTTCTAGGGGAGGTTTTGGCTTTAACTGGAGCTTCAGCTGTCCATCTCCTCCTATTTAGGCACTTCCTTTTGCTACAGCAACAGGTGCCAAGTACTCTCTCTCTCTCTCTCTCTCTCTCTCTCTTTTTTTTTTTAGCTTTTAGCATTTCTAAACTCTGCAATGCCAGTGACTTGTAGGGGTGCATGAACTGACCTGAAGGCAGCCGGGGACTTCTTGAATTGCTCTGCAGACCATGCAGAAATGCACAAACATCCCTGCTCCACCCTATTTCAGGTTCTTGTCTGTGTAGCTGGTGCGCCTCCCTCGTGCACATCTTTCTGTGAAATACATCACACAGAAAGAATGCATAGCAGAGCTCAGAAAGCAATCCTGGGCTGTCATGTTTCAAGTGGTATTGTTTTTTGCAATTTTCCAACACAAAGATTTTTGTACTCTAGCTTTGAAAACTCAGCACTAAATCTGCAAGCGCAGTTCCAGCAACTTTTTTTTTTTGGCCATGCGAGTGCCTACTGCATCTCGCTTCATTTTGTTCTTTGTTAGTATTCTCGATAGTCTCAATTCCTGAGGGATGACAAGAACACTTTCGGAGGCATTTATGCTTCAGAAAGATTTTGCTAGCAGGAACAATTTGTTGCTGCAATGGAAGAAATTGAGCTCAGTGACACTGCAATGCTTGGGGTTTCTCTTGATTGCATTTATTTATAATAGTTATATCCTGTCTTTGATCAACAGATCTCAGGGCAAGAAAAGCCTTCAAAACCCTGCACACTGTAAAATTATATAAATTGACTTTGAACCATTTAATACGAAAAAAGATACAAAGCATGTAAATTAAAACTAATGTAATAACCCCATAGTACAAAGGAATGAATGCATTTTATGTATTTATTTAAATGACGTAGATGCCACCTTTCTCCTAAAAAGGATTCAAGGTGGCTTACAATATTCAAGGAAACAATATTAGAAACTAAAACAACAAACTGGTACAATTTAAAAAGAATTAAATATATATAAAAAACATTTAAACTCACAGATAAAATCAGTAATGAAAGTGCACTGAGAATATCGACATGAATGAAAATAGCATTTTAAATATTTAAAAAACCCTCTAAGATAGCAAGTCACTAAGAGAAAGGTCTGCCTGAAGAGAAAGGTCTTTGCCTGCTTCTGAAAGGACTGCAAAGATGGTGGCCACTGTTACCTGGTGTTCCGTAGTCTGGGAGCAGTGACAAAGAAGGGTCTCTGTTGTGTCCCCACCAAACATACCTGTTAGGGTGATGGGGTTGAAAGGCCTCCCCTGATTATCTTACCAGGATCATAAAGGGAGATTCAGTGTTGAGATAACTTGAACCCAAGACATTTAGGGCTTTACAGGTTAAAAATAGTACTTTGAATTGCGCCTAGAAATGGACTGGCAGCCAGTGAAGCTGCTGTCATGGGTGGAGAGGAGGGATTATGTAATCCTTTAACCAGCCCTACTAGATACCAAACAATTGTAGAGAGACAGGATGGTTGGGATGGTTGAAACTATGACAGGATACAGGCATTAAAGCTCTGCTAATCTCTAGTAAGACATCCTGAGCCATAAAGGAAAAAAAAGAAGTACGTAATTTCACAGTTTAAACAAAGTGAGCTTCTGAATATTTACTCTATATTCTTTTTAAAATATCTTTTAAATTATTTTACAATCAGACAAAGAAACATTTTGCCAACATGAGTGCCTGTTTTGCCAGGAAAGAGTTCAAAAGTTCTCCTCCTGAGACTCAGCTGATTGGCTCCTGACTGACAGAAGTTAAGATTACCCCAGACCTGGAGCAGATTTCCCCTTTGAAGACTTGTGTCAGAAGTCTGGTCTCAGAAACCCTGAGAGAATGTTTCATAAAAGCAATCAGGCCGGGACAAACACAACTGCTCTGTGCTTTTCGAATACAGAAATACACTGAGTATGCTTCAGAAAATTGTGTGCTACTTCCCTGGAGACAGGTGGCAAAATGTCCCTTTTTGGAGGACTGTCACTACATTACTTGTTAATATATACAATTGTATAATCTTATCTTAGATCTGCAGAAGGGACTATATGGATCATCAATTCCTGCCCTTGACAGGGAGGCATAACAGAGAATCGAACTCCCAACAGCCAGATACCTAAACCACTGAGATATATAGCAGTTCTCTCTTTAAAGCAAGCCCCCCTCTTTTCTGAATATCCAAAGAAAAACTGTCTTTTGACTGTTTTAGTGATCTTTCATTGCCCTCCGAACATTTTCCTTCCTGGGCCATGAAGCTGCAACAATGTATCTAGTTTGCAACTCTCTTGCTGGTAAGCTCATTCTATGCATGCTCAGTCTTATAAGTTACAGCAAAATACAGTGGTGCCTCGCTAGACGATTGCTTCATTTAATGACGAATTCGCTTAACGATTAGTTTTCCGGAGCAATCTTGCGCTCCGTTTAATGATGTTTCCTATGGGCGATTTTCGCTCTACGATGGTGGGGACCTTGCCTCACAAGATGGTTAATTTTCGGGTCCCTGTGTTTCGCTTTATGATGGTTTTGACAGCTCGGGTTCACTTCGCTAAACGGGCGTTTGAATGGTCTCTGTTTCGTTAGATGGCTGTGTTTGCTTGGGAAACGCGTTTCACTTAACGATGTTTCCTATGGCGATTTTTGCTTTATCAGGGTTTCAATGCATTTCAATGGAAAACTGCGTTTCACTTAACGACGAAATTGCTTGACAGCGATTTTTGCAGAATGCATTAACTTCGTCTTGCGAGGCACCACTGTAATTGCTTGCCCCTTTTGAAAGCCCACTCCCTTTTTTGAGGATCAATATTTCAGCCTCTGCAGCTTGGATTAATTCCAAATTTAGAAAAGGGGGTAAAAACAACCATTCTCTCTCAAGATAAGCTAGACTAGTATTTTCAATTTGATTGAGCTATTTTAAATCTGGAGTCATTTAGGGTCACTTGTTTCTGCAGGGGAAGGCATAAAACATTGTTATTTTTTAAAAAAATCATATTAAAAAAAACCTTTGCTCAAACTTCCTCAAATTTGACACAGAGTAAGAATAGATTTCTGTGTCAACTTTGGTGCTGATATGAAGTCCAGTTTCAAAGTTTTGGGGCTTTTTTTTGTTTGGGCTGGCCCATTTTTAGTATTCCCTTATAGCATGTTGATTTCCTCAGCTGCACAATAACATAGCTGCACTACTGTGCGGATATAATAAACCAAATAGTACAAAACCTGTAAAGTATGCAGTGATCAGTCCTTCAAAGGAAAACAAACTCTGGTACAACTTGCTCCCAGAACATCTCTCAGTTTGGAGAAGTGGAGAGTTTTCAAGAGCACATCTGTCTCACTGAAGTCACTTGGATTTAAATGTACATTTATCATTTTGAAGTTGCAATTAAGAACTTGTGAGCCATAGATCTGACTGAAATCACTGATGTTTTCTTCAGAGCAAACATGCTTAGAATGGAGAGTAGATATGATTTTTTTTTGTTTTTTAAAAAAGTTGTCCTTTCTCCAAATCTTTTTGTCTGTATTGGTAGCAGGTGCTTCTATATCAAAAGGACAGAAAGCTAAGCTTTAAAGTATCACCTGCATCATTTGGAAATGGACTGTAAAGGGGATTATAGAGAAACCTTTCCTACGCTGTGCTTTCATTCTGAGTTTGCATATTTATATTCTGCCATTCAGCATAAGCCAACAGGAGTTTGCCTAAATACAGTACACTATTCCAAACTCTCCCCACACACACCAAGAAGAGTTCAGGTCTATTTTAAAACGATTCAAGAAATCGTTCTTTCTTTTATTGCTCTGCTGGCACAGAGCAAACAATTCTTTCAAGTAACCCATAAAAATAAAATAAACTCAGTAGATATTACATTGAGCTTCAGATCTTCTACTCCAACATCAGGCAGGAATGAATGTTTATGGGTAATGCAGAAAACCACAGAAAATAAGATTTTGTGGTGAAAACATTGATAGACCCTTGACTATAATAGTGCGCACTGGCATCAGTGTAATTAAACTGAACAGAACAACGATTAGTCATCTTAATTCATATACACATTCCTTGTTTTGCAGAATAAAAATTACAAAGCTGGAATGGCACTTAATTAGGAGGTCTGGGAATTGATGCCTAACTGTATTTCATTTATTTTAAATGCCCTTATCTAGATTTAATTTCTGTTTTGTATATAAGCCTGTGTTTTCATATGGTTGTACACCTATTATAGCAATATAAATTAAATACCTCAAGGACATTCCTAAAGTATTGCTTAAAAGTAAACATGTAAAGCACAATGCTTTCCGAGGCAGACAAAATTAATATGCGGCAACATTTTCCCAAAGAAGAATATATTGGAGGTTAATTATACATTCAGAAACAGCTTTTTACACATTTTTAGAAGCAGAAAAAAGAGCTTCGCTTGAGTGCTTTCCAATCTCTGGCTTGTCAAAGCCACATATATTCTCTGTTTCCAAATTTTTAATTATCTGTTCCCCTGTGATCCGAGAGGAGATAAATGAGGGGCTTCCTGATATTTTCCTATCCACTTGTAGGTTGTCTTTGTTCTTCACACATCTCTTTAATGTACCATCCCTTTGAATCTTTTGGATCCTAAGGCTGAGTGAAACCAGTGGGAGGAATTCTGCAGGTAAGTATGAACACACTGATATCAAAGTCTGGATCTTGAAGCAGAAGATAAGATGTAACAGGGAGTAGAGTTCTTCCCTTTTGATTCATTCAGATTTTTCTAGTGACCTCAACAGCATTGACGCTTACCAATACTGTATATCATGTTGATGTCTAGAAGACCTTGGACATGATGGGTCTTACATGATGAGCACCACAAAGTTTTGTTTATATCATTTACAGTCAGTTTTTACATGTGACGTTCTAGTTCTTTTTTTTCAGCCTGGATACAGTTGGTCTGGCTTGCGGGCTTTTAAAAGGTAGATTAGATTAGGCACCCTTCAGTCTCAAGAGACTATGGTAACGTGCTGTGTATGGAGGACTCGGAACAGTGTCTGGTGTGGTTGAGAAGGACAATTTGAGAGTGACAATCCCTTCCACACTGAAGACAAATGCAATATGTCCCATCCAGCTCCTTGATTTTGCTGCTTTCGTGACTGCCTCTTTGCCTCGGCCTGCTGGACAAGGATCTCTTCAAATTGGGAGAGGCCCTGATGCACCGCCTGTCTCCAAGCTGAATGGTCAGATGTCAGGGTTTCCCATCTGTTGAGGTCCATTCCTAAGGCCTTCAGATCCGGCTTGCAGATATCCTTTTATCGCAGCTGTGGTCTCCCTCTGGGGCGATTTCCCTGCACTAATTCTCCATACAGGAGATCTTTTAAGGTACCGATCATGCTATTTTGCATCAATATTATATGGTGTAACCTAACATGGTGATTCTTTCTGGACCTCTCATGGCTTTGAGTTATCATGATGGAGGTCTGACAGCACCTGTTCATTCTTGCTCCCACCAACTTTATTTCAGAAGATCTCCTGAATAACATCTGAAGGACAGATACTGATTTTTTGTGTTGTTTTTTTAAATTGCAGTTGAAGGCTAGACAATATAGAGCAAAGCACCCTTAACAGCCTGATCTCTTTACACTTGGTGATCTAGAGTTGTTTATGTTGTTTCAAAGGAAAGTGGGGTGGCGTGGGGTGGAGAAAGAAGAACAGAAACTGATTATGTATGCTAAATCTTTTATTTTGTGTGTTCTGATTTTCAAAAAAATAAAGATGCACTAAAGCTGGAAAATTCTTCCTATGGGATGCAAAGGGAAACTGGGCGATTCATCTGTGGAAATACATGTGGTTCTTGCTTGAGCGGTAATGGGTAGGATTCTGTTGGGCATTGGCAAAGTGTAAAGCCGCCATCCTCTCCGTAATCTCTTGTGCAGCAAGTATCATCCTTAAGCCCCACCCTCCAGCCTTCCTCTACATTTCAAGACACCCTCTCAAGACAAACTGCCTGTCCTTTCTTTCTGTCTTCGTCTCCTTAGAATGGATGCCATTTCCCTCCTCCTGCCAGTTAGGACCAGAAGCAAGGAATAATGAGAAAGCCAGCTGGCAAAGGCATCAAATACAGCCAAAGTGGACTCAGAGGTGAGAAGGGTGGAATTTCTGCCTCCAGTCCCATTGGAAGCTGTGTCAGTGCTTAAACAGAGTAAAAATTGTGAAAAATAGAAACTGAAAATGGCCTGGAGTCCAATTATGGTTTCATTTTTGTGGGATGGGGTGAGGAGACATGTTCCCATCTCTTTTTTACTTTTTGACAGAACTAATACTGGTAGCGACAAAAACATCAAAAACAAGAAAGGGCAGTCTATGCACCCCTGCTTTATGGGGTGACATGCCCATTTTCTTCTCAGATTCCAGAAAGGAAGCCATTGTCTCTCACTTGTCTAATTTCTTCCTCATTAACTACAAAATGGTAGGGACGTGGTGGCGCTGTGGGCTAAACCGCAGAAGGCTGTGCTGCAGGGTCAGAAGACCAAGCAGTCGTAAGATCGAATCCACGCGACGGAGTGAGCTCCCGTCGCTTGTCCCAGCTCCCGCCAACCTAGTGGTTCGAAAGCATGCAAATGCAAGTAGATAAATAGGGACCACCTCGGTGGGAAGGTAACAGCGTTCCGTGTCTAAGTCGCACTGGCCATGTGACCATGGAAGATTGTCTTCGGACAAAACGCTGGCTCTATGGCTTGGAAACGGGGATGAGCACCGCCCCCTAGAGTCGAACACGACTGGACAAAAATTGTCAAGGGGAACCTTTACCTTTACCTAACTACAAAATGAACCTGTGAATCAGCCAAGGCTGCCCTTGGCTGCCATGTTCAAATCTGTAGAATGCTACTAGACCCGCAGGAGAGATTCTGCAGCAATGACAACGGCAGACACTTGGAGCTTTGACCACCATAGCACTTGCTTTCAGCCATTCAGACTGTGGCTGACCACAACTGCCACTTGCCATTGGCACTGTTGGTGTGTGTATGTGTGTCCCTCTGCCTCTAAACTTAGACCTGAATTCTAGCCCTAAGAGTGCTACAGTTCTGGTGGACTACAGGCTCATGAATAGTCACCTGGTTCAAATGTAGGGATACATGTCTTTCATTTGCTACATATTGCTCACTGTTTAAGAAGAAGCTGTGCTTAATAGCAAAGTATGACTAGACAGCAGCAAGAGCACAGCAATAATTTTGTGGTTGCCTTTTTTCCCAGAGAGCCAGTGAACTTAATAAAGTTTAATAAAACGATCCTGGCAACTGTGGGAAATCCCCAAGAAAGCACCAATAACAGGAGAATTATCTACATCAATTTGTCTATGAAATTAACTTCATTTGTTACCCTATACTGAAGCACATTTATATTGTGTGAAAGAGGTACAGATATTCCCCTTCTTTTCTGCTAGATCGAATTTCCTTATATAAGTACCATTTTATCCAGCTATTTATTATTTAGATTACACACCTGTTTAATTATATCCTGTCATGTCCTTCCAGGTTTATTGTGACCCTCAAAGGATTTTCTAGGTATAGCACACTAAGTCCTTCCTACAGGTGATGCTCTGGAAGCCTGTAGCTTGCCCAAGGCCACACGGGTGACAGCCTCTCTCCCAGTGTGGAATTTGAACTCCCAGCCCTTGGTTCTGACACGGGGCATTTCAACCTATTGAGCTACAACAGCTCTAGATTACATATTGCAGGTATATAAAAACATGAGATAAGGACCATGAAAACCAATAAAATGCACAATATCATATGGTTGTGTTATCCTTATATGTATTCTCTGCTTATTTTCACCATGTTTCACAGTTTTAGACTAATATATGTCTGGTATGCCACTAAATTACAATTCAGGTAAGACTACTCTCTCTGTTATTGTGTAGCATTAAAAGCAGTGTGGTATAGTGGATAGAGTGATGGACTAGGACTTTGGAGACCTGAGTTCAAAACTCCACTTGGATGTGGAAATTCACTGTGGGTGGCAATGGTAAACCACTCCTTGGACATCTCACATACCTAAAAAAAAAAAAAAACTATCAGGGTCACCCTAAGTTGATGGCATATAACAAGAACAACCACAATGTTCAAAAACAAGTGTTGTTGTCATCATCCTTTTAATACTGTTACAAAGGTTTTTGTGTTACAGTTCCTTCAGGATAACTTAACACGTTTTCCTCTGTTAAACAACAGCAAAATATTATTCTAGCATAGCACAGCACAAGTTTGGCCCATAGCTGCATATGCTCCCCACCACTCCCTTTCGGTGGCTTCCGTTGCCTCCCAGTCCTCCTCTGACAAAAGCAGTTTCAACTGTTGAGGTTTGCTTGCAAACTTCAGTGACAAACTATTAGACATATGAAATAACTTCAATAAAGCAAAGCGTGCTGCTTATATACCGCCCCCTAGCACTTCAAGCACTCTCTGGGCGGTTTACAAGTTAATTACGCAGGCTACACATTGCAAGCTGGGTACTCATTTTACCGACCTCAGAAGGATAGAAAGCTGAGTCAACCTTGAGCCGACTACCTGGGATTGAACCCCAGGTCGTGAGCACAGTTTTGGCTGCAGTACAGCAATTTAACCACTGCGCCATGAGGCTCATTTATAATAAGGCAATAAACAATACTTATTCTAGCATTTTGACCCAACTCCGGGAGGCAGTGGAAGATAGGAGGTCCTGGCGTGCTCTGGTCCATGGGGTCACGAAGAGTCGGACATGACTAAACAAAAACAACAACATTCTAGCATTGTGAAGTTAACTAGAAATACTTCAAGTACCACCCTCTTCCCAGATATTTCTCCAGCATTTCTGTTCCTTAAAAATTAGCAGGTTTTTTTTAATAGTAGATGAAACCTTGCCTTATTCAAAAGCTTCAGAGTTAATCAAAAGGCTCATGTCTGAGGAACTATTAACCATCAGGGAATCATGGATCTGCAATTCTCTGGTTATAGTGCTGCTGCTGCTTGATTAACATAAATGTGAAAGAAAAATCCAAATGAGTACCTATGACAGAAATTAGAGAATGAACTCTATTTAATAAATCACTATTTAATGAATCACCCTGAGGAATAAATTTGATTTTCATCGAAGGGCTTAAATCCATGAGTAAGTCACAAATAGAGTAGACTCATTGATGCAATTTATGGACTCACTAATTCCCCACAGACTCAATAGGCCTATTTTTAGCTGTGACTTACTCCTGGATTAGAGCCACTGAATGACATTTTATACTAGTGGGAAATCGAGTTCTAAGCATTTAAAAAAATATATGTTCAAAAGATCAAAAACTTTTATCAATTGCTAAAATACTATATTCTAAAAAGCATACGAACACCAACAGGAACAAGAAATTAAGCAAGCAGTTGTTTTGGCCACTTTGTTTTCTATTTCAGCCATACACTCCTGCAGAGTGTGCCCCTCTGCCCCCCAAGCAGCTGAATAATCTGCCAAGTTACCCACCCTCCTTTAGAACAAAATAAAACAGAAGTCATCTGAGGGCGAAACTACATGTTTCAGACAACACATCATTAGAAGAGGGATTTCTTTAAGCGATAGCATCTGCTTTTCATACTGATCACCACCGGGAAATTAAGTTTGCTTTGTTTTACAACTACCGTACTCCTTGGGAGGTAAGCATGGGCTTCGTGTGCATGTACAATTTCTCAGGAAGGTCTGCCAGAATCACATTTCGGGAATACTAACGTGACTTCAGCTTCTAACAATATACTATCTGTAACACGTAGTTTTACTCCAAAGCCCACCAGGATGTGGTGACAGAAGCTGTGCTTTTATGAGCACGCAAGAGATTTTATTTGCCTATTAAAAGTCCTGATGGATCACATCAAACATGTACTGAGTTCAGCACTCTTTTCCATTAAGTGATCAACCAGATGCCCCTTGTAGGTTAAAAAACAAATCAGAACAAAAGGACAGAAGCAAGCTGCAGCTGTTTGCTTGTTTATGCATTTATTTATTCACTCCACTATTATCCCACCTTTTCACAATGTCTACTTACAAGGACTTCCACAGTAAACCATGCTTGCATCTGTTCCACGCGAATTTCCCACATAATGACACAGCCAGGACCTTATTATACAGATATGCTAAAGGTCTGCTGAATAAGATCATAATTTATATTTTCATAAGACCCATCCTCCAAAGTGGTGGGAAAACTGGGGGCATTTGCTTGTAAAGCGCTTGTATTTCAAATATGAGGTGGCTGAGACATTTTTCTTCTTTTTATCTTTGTTAAAAACTTTCTCACTGCCAGAAACAGTGGCTTAGCTGCCTGTGGCATTATTGGAGCTAGAATTATACCATAGTATGGGATTATTTTCAGAGACATCCCTGTTGGGGGAGGGCAGAGGGAGCTAGATTCTCTATAAAAGAGAAAATTCTATTTGGATTTTAAAAGTTTTGTGATCTGCTGACTTCCATGAACGTGAGAGCAAGGAGTCATGCTGGTTTGCTGATGAAAACCTGCCTCCTAAAGCAGGTGTTCATCAGCAAACCAGTATGTTTTGCTTTTAATAAAAAAAAAGTGCTTGAGATCACAGGTGAGCCAGTAGAACTTCAGCTGGAAGCTGAGAACTCATCAGTAAAAACAAATCAGACCCAGTGGCTCAAACTGCAATTAAAGGGATTTCTGTTTTTACATTAGGAAGAGCTTTCTGATGGGACAAATGGTTAGACTAGGGAATCTGTAAAATTGTGCATATGTGGAATTTTAAGGGGATACCATAAATTAACTGCAATATGGGCTGCATGCATGCAAGAGGGTTACTGCAATGAGCGCAACTCATCAGAGAATGCCCCAGAATACAAAGCTGATCAGGCTGAAAGACAGCTGGTTTAAAAACCTGAATATGAGTTTATCTTAACTTCCTAAGAATATAGGCCCAAGTGAGATATTGGAGGGGGGCAGAATTAGGGTGGTAGTGACTCAAGGTGCAGATGTAATTGTTCAGAAGGAGGAGCGCACCATAGGATACCTTGGCTGGAACCAAGAGTGGCGCATGTAGGTATCCTTGCACCCTGAATACAGGCAGCCACAGAAGGGGATGATGGGGTCTCCTAGAGGTATCATCAAAAGTTTTAAAAGTGGATGTTGGATGATGTCCTACCAGGCACACTATAGTGGAAAATTTTCTGCATTGACAAAAGACTCGATTAGATGACTTTTGGCTTATCTTCCAATTCTGGTGCTCAGACACCACCTGAGATAACCCTCAGGGGAAAAGGACCCCTGACATTTTAAAGTATGCTGTAGAATCAGCTAGGAATAATACCCAAAAGAGTCTTTGCCATGGAGACTTCATAAATGTCTTTTGAAAACTAGAGGCATGGGGAAATGCAGCTAACTTAGCAACAGAAGAACCACACACCTCCTAGTCTATGCCTGAAAGCCTTTAATCACTGAACGGCTTTCTGGCATAGTCTAGGAGGTGTGTGGTTCTTCTGTTACCCTCAACGGACAAGTCCCTGCATCATTCAGCTTACGCTATGACTCCACAGCAATGAAAATGCGAATTAACTCGCCTTCTATCACTGCAGAGTCACATGTGAGGTATTTGTTTCATTTTGATATAACTGACCCCAGAAGCCAAAGGAAGATAAAAGCCTTATACTTGCAGTTCCATCTGAAGCACCTGTAGGTGGTGACTTAAGATGGCTTTCCTTTCTCCCAGTTACCTTTCTATCTTGTTGAAGATACCGTAGTTCCTGAAACTGTTAAAAAAATAAACGAATGAATAAATAGGACTGGGGCACTTCTTAGAAGTGGCAGCTTTGGGGAGCAGAGGCTTTGCAAAGAGGTGAATACTGGCCCTGTGTCTGTGTATGCACATACTCCCCCCTTTTGCCCCCCTTTCCCCCTCACCTCCCCAATTCCCCCCTCTATTTCACTGTCCCCTCTCTCGCGCTTGCTCTCTTTTCTCCTTCTGCTCTTGCCCCCCCTCCTGTAGGGAACCACACACCCCCATCCACAGAAGAAAAAAGCCCTATTGAGTCTTTTTGGCAAGAAAAAGCAGTAGCCTCTTCCTAGGAGTGAAAAAAGCTAGTTTGCAAGCCGAAAAAGCTGGATGGATTTGATTTAGCCTTTGCGTCATGCAGGCAGGGAAAAATGCTTCAGTTTCACTCATTTTATAAATGGTGCACACCCCACGGTATTTGGTGGGGGAGTCTCAATCTTACAGAATTAATCGGTGGAAACTTGCATCCATTGTTTGATTTTAGCAGTCAAACAAAGATGTGTATACTTACAGAACTGCATCCCTAGAACAAGCTTTCCTTATTACCTTTTAAAATCTCTGTTGTTGCTGAATAATGCACACGCACATGTGCGCGCAGATTCTGTAGTGGCATTTCACAAAGGCCCTGCTGTTGAGCATGTCAGCCCAGAGAGAAAATACAAAGAGGAAGAAGTCCTGACATTTGGTACATAAACCGAGCAGAACCCCTCGCCAGTGTCTTGCTGAGACTGTCAGACTCTTTAAAACCCTTCTAATGGTCTTTCTGATGTTTCCTTCCCCCTCCTTTCTGCCCCTCCACAGCAGTTAGCAATCTGTTCAAACCATCATTAAATTGTAATTATCTTTTAGTGAAGGAGAGGCCTCTAGAATGCCACCAAGCCAACGCTCCTTGACAAATCTCTTTCTATTTAGGTGAAGATGTAATACAGCACTATTTCCTAGAGTCAGGTTGAAAGTAAAGAAAAGAGGTTCCATAATAAAGAAAATGTCTTCCCTCCCCCCTGAGCAGAGTATGGACACTGAAAGGTCTAACACACCTGGAGGTGGTGGTAAAATGTAGTGACTGTAGCATGGCAGAGCCATCAATGCTTGTGTTGAACCCCTTTGCAGCTTCTGCCTGATTATAATCCTCACAAAAGGGAGACTTTTCAAAATGTAATACGGAGACATTTAACCAAATGTATAAAATGTACTTATGTTTCTAGGGAGGGATTAATCTGCCAGTTTTCTTATCATCTATATTTGTTTTTGTTTTTTTTTAAAAACCCTCAAGTTCTTAGTTATGTTTGTGGCAAATTCTCAGTGTGAGGGGAAAAGAGGAAATATATGAAATTCTCACCCATCTGTACCAGTCAAATTCAGAAGATTTGGGAATTTAAGAAAGAAGTTTTAGTTTTTCATTCCGTGGGTATGTTTTTTGTGCAACTTAACCATGTCACAGGAACTCAAAACACACCACATTCGCAGAGATAATTGCTAAGTACTTTTGTCATTAAGCATTTAACATACAGTATTTACAAGCTCTGATCAAAGAGGCCGTCTTCTGTAAAAGGACAGGTTTCAGTGTGAAAGTAACACGTGTCCCTCCCAGCATCTATAGACACATCTTAAGATTTTTAGGTCATTTTCTGGACTGCTGGCACAAAAATGGATTCCTAGTTACAAAACATGGCTAATGCTGAAATGTTACTGAACTGAACCTTCTGCGTCACTCCGGGATTGATTCCTCTCTACTGCAATAACAAAATTACGATCTGGAAGAGTGGATGACAGGGAGAGATTTTAAAGAAAGTACCTGGGATTATTAGGCTACAACCCCAGACCCACTTAATTTATTAATAATAATTGTGTGCTGTTGATTTGAATGTAGGTTGGAATTAACTTATGGTGATACTTTCCAGGGTTTTCCAAGTAGAGAATACACAGAAGTGGCTTATCGTTCCCTTCTTCCAGGGGTGCGTTGGGATTGTGCGGCTTGCCGAAGGCTACACAACCTGGCTCTTCTCCCAGGAGCACAGCGGGGAGTCAAACTCCTAACCACAGAGCTATTCAGCCAGCTATAACCTGTTAGATAGAAGTAATTCCCATTGAACTCACTGGTAATTTAAGATTAATGATGTATAGATGTGCACTGTTAAGTCCTCTTGAATGTGGTTTTCAGAATGAACGGGAGAAGTCAGCTTTGGCTAGTTTAGCATCAGCTGTCCAGTGATGATTTCTCTTGTATTTATTTCACATAAGGTTACATGGAATTTAAATCTTTAAGATGAAGCAGGCTATAAATAAATGCATATATAATGATGATGATGGTAATAATATCAGGCTACAAATGATAAAGACATATTATTTTCCTCTGTTTGTAGACTGATGTTTTTATGAACGTATGCAAATACAGTATGTATGTCAGACTGTTCAATATTCACACACAGAGAGTTCCAACTGCAGAAGCTGTCACAGTAATCTGAAGAGGCGCAAATCATGCATAGTTTCATACCTGACAACATGACTCTGTTGTATGACCAGGAATGTGACTGCATGTGATTGGCACCTCACAAAATCACTACAGCAACTTCTGCATTTGAACCTCTCTCTGCACACAAGCATGCTAAACAGGGTTCTGGCCATAACACATATGTATTTATTTTTGTATAGATGTATTTGATATTAATTATTTATAATATTACATTAACTATCGGAGTAGAGTAGACTATAGTAAAGTAGTGATCTAAATCCTTTCTTGCAGGGTAAATGAGAAAACATAAACAAAAATCTTCTCGCAAGATTTATTTTGTTCAGTCTCAAAAGGACTGGACAGTTTCTAACCCATTTTTTATTCATTCCTATAAATTATGAAGCACCAGAAAATGCAATGTGTTGCCTTCTTCCATAATCCAGCAAATATATTAGCACTGGATCTGTTGTTTGCTTCTTTTTTTTGTCAAATGGCTTAAGCTTGCTGTTCATGTGTTTATCTTCACAAAGGGAAAAGGCATTTATTATGTGGCTGTTTCTGAATGTCAAAGGAACTTTTGGAACAGTTACATACATGAGTTTTTTTCAATAAGAGAAAGGCGGCATCATACACAAAATCAGTGATGTATGGAAAAGAAAATGTCAGGGGTTAGTCAAATGCAGATAGGTGTTCAACTCCACACTATATCATCAAACAAAGCTGAACAAAAATAATAATTATAAATTTCTCACAAGACTGATGAATCTAGTGTGGAATCCATATGGCCTCCATGTACTGAGACTCATACCTTCCTCCCCTTTCCTCCAACCTATGCCTACTTATACTGAGCTCATATGATGCCGGCAGAACCTTGGGTGCCAGAAAATCCTTAGCTGCTGCTCTAATGGTAATTCGAATAGAGGGCTAGCCCTGTTAGAAGCAAAGGTAGAAATAGATGGAATGGGACTGTCTGTGGGTACATCATAATTTCTTAAGGTTTTGTAGCAATGGATGCCAGGACGGTGGCATACAGGCCAGTTGAAATTTCAGTCTTTATGGTCAAAATTCCCTCTTTCACATATCTATTAAAGGTACAAGAGCCTTATTGTCTTTTCATGTGGCCACTCTAGGATGAGGGCTGGCAGATGACCAAACTGACAACTGAATCTTATTTTAGCCATAGCGTCAGGCTGCAGGGACTGAAATATTGGTCTGCAAAAAAAGCCTTTCAAAAGGGAGAAACAGTGGTTTCATATCACACTGAGCATGCACGGAACAAGAAGAAACACAAAAAATAATTTATGTAAGTCATTGCAAAGCAATTAGCCAGCTCCAGCAGAGCAAGATCAATAAATTATAAGCAATCTTGGCAACTGAAATGTTTGGTTATGATTTGTAAACTTAGAGAAGAGATTATCATAAATTACTGGTGAATGAATGAAAAATGGGTATTATATAACTTTATGGTGTCAACCTTTGGGAAATGTAAATCCATGAAATATAAATTTTATGACCACCACATTATTGCTAAACTAGCTATAATGTCAGGTAGAAGTCTCCTAAGGTAGCAAGAATAGACACATGCCAAAATTTTGTTCCTCACCCAAGAATTAAAGTAGATGCAAAGCCTATAGGGTTTTCTATTATGTTAGAACATCCAGTAAATTCCTACCATCATAAAACCTGGGTGAGCAGAAAGAAATTGTTTATGGTTGGTGAAGGATGGATAAAAGAATAAATATAACTGAGAAGAGATGCCCCCCAAAGGAAATCCTGACACAAGTCTTCATGAGCTCTAGGTGTGGGGCAATCTGAACTTTTGAACTTGTCAATCAAATTAGTTTTTAACTCCTTTCTGGCGAAACAGGGATTTGCTCTTGCTCCCATAGTTCCCCCAAACTGCCTCAGGCCTGTTCTAACTGTAGCCTCAAACATAAAAGAGGCATCAGGTTTCTTATCTGTGCCATAGCCCCTTATGCAGTATTACCAGCACTAGGCAACATATGGAAGATCAGATGCCCAGTTACACCGATGGGTTCCCTGAAAAGGTTTGTTCCCCAGTTTCTCATTAAAGCTGCAGCCCTATTGCCTCCCATGAACGGGACTGATGTTCGCGCAGGTACTCTACAACACCCATGTCGCTTAGCAACCTTGGGAATGGCACCCCCACACCGGGTCACAATACCTTGACCACACTTTGTGATGTCACTTTTTGTCAACTTTATAAAGTCTCCAGCAGAGACTTTAGATAGAATCACATGTTCTCAACAGAGGAAAGCAGCTTGGCAACAACTCCTGAAAACCAGAAAGTGGAAAAGACAGAAGACCTTTCCTCCAACAAAACAACTGGGGTGAGGAAGTAAAATCTATTTCACTGGACTGAGCAGGAGGCTTCTGACATAGAGGTGGGTGAGGAAAGTTTTCTTCCAGGTATTCCTTTTAAAAATCTGCTTGTAGGTTTCCTGAAACATCCTATTGGGCATCCTAAAATATACCTTTGTTTCTTGGATCCTAAAGGGCTGCTTTAACAGCCTGATTTCATTGCAGAAGTACCAAAAACTTCTGCAATGAAGTGGTAACTTCAGAAAACCAAAAAGTTCCAGAAGCAGAAGAGCTTTCCTCCAACAAAACATCAGGTGAAGTATTCTAACAGTTTGGAGACTGAAATAGGCAGCAGGGAAGCATCACCAGTGACCACAAGTTACGACGACTCTGAAGAAGATATGAAATTGGAGGCATGACACCATCATCAGAAATGGAAGATGAAAGTCAGCTTCATCCAGCACTTTGTCAGTGGCTTGTGCTTAGGAAAGGAAAACTCTGATTTCAAACCCTCACTGAGGCACCGCCATCGGCCTCCATGCCATGAGGGAACAGGCCGGGTAGGTGGGACTCATTAGCCTGGGAAGGCAGCCCATCTAGGAGAAGGAAAACTCTGACTTCAAACTTCCACTGCCTTGTGGCTATATCCACTGATGGAAAAGGCTTCAGGAGTTAACCTCAAGGTAAAATCAGAGTCCCGTAGGCACTTCGTGTCATTCTGGCAATTGCGATGTCACAGAAACCAGTTGTATTGGCTCTTGCCTTTCCATTGGACTATTTCAGTGATGTGGAGAGGGGGGATTTGCTGGTTGGGTAACAGCCTTTCCTCCATATTATTTTACCCAGGCTTCGTGCCCTGGAGAGGACACTCCAGCTTTGCATACAGCATCAAAACATTAGACGCTGTTCCAAGGAAAATTATAGGCCTGACCAGAATGAAGTGATGTAATGAGAAGCCATAACTGTAGGGTGTGCTGAAACTGAGTCAGGGTGACTCAGCAGAGATGATGTAACCCAGGCTGATGCAACCCAGAGATGAAGTAATGGGATGATGTAATCTGTAACCTGATTGGTTGGGTGTATGTATATATGTAGAGCTGTACAGTTAGTTATATCTTCACCTGCTTGAAGATCACATCTGCTTGCCATGCTGCCAGACTGCTGTGTATATTAATGTAAATACACTATGCTGAAAAAAATGCTGCTGGACTGCGTGTGAATTATTGCTGGACTGCCTGAACCGCCATTTACTCTTCTGATAATCCATGATTTCCGCTGAGAAAACCTGACAGGGGATTTGCTGGTTGGGTAACAGCCTTTCCTCCATATTATTTTACCCAGGCTTCGTGCCCTGGAGAGGACACTCCAGCTTCGCATACAGCATCAAAACACTAGACGCTGTTCCAAGTTCTCCATACAGAGCACGTTACCATAGTCTCTCAAGAATTAAGGATGCCTATGATGATATAGGCCCTACACAGAAAAAACCCATCGGATGCAAATGGGTTATTTCTGTTTGTGGTCAATAAGGGAGCAGCATAAATGACATACAGTGGTGCCTCCACTTACGAACGGCCCTACTTATGACCATTTCTAGTTATGACCAGCTCCGGCCGCAAAATTGTGCTTCTACTTGAGACCAGAGCTTCCAATTACGAACAGAAAAAGACAGGGGAAAAAGGCGGGAAATTCAAATTGCTAACTGTAGGTGGTGAAAGAGGCTGCTTCTTTGTAGCTCCTTCGCCCCAGCAGTTAGAGAGCCTCAGAGGCTTCGGCAGCTTGGAACTGCCTCCTTCTGCTTCTGCGAGTGTGTGTGTGTGTGTGTTCTTGCAGGGAGGCTGCCTTGTAGTGTAAGATGGTTTTCTGCTTCTTAAAACTGTTCTGGGTGTTTTTATGGCATGGTTCTGAGCTGGGGGGTTTTATGTTTCTGTGCTGTGATGGGTCTTGGGGGCTTTGTTTGTTTTTTGGTTCCCTCCCATTTCTGATGGGTCTTGGGGGGTTTGGTTGCTTTTTAGTCCCCTCTCCAATTTCCAATCTTGCACAATTTGCTTGATTGCTTTTGTTTTCCCTTGTTTGCATTTGCAATGGGTGTTGCACGTTTGATTGATTATTGGTTTGTTTTTTTTTGCATTAGGTCTTCCATGCTTGATTGCTTTTTGCTTTCTCTAATTTACATTTGTAATGGGTCTTGCACGGTTGATTGCTTCGCCCCCCTTCGGCTGGAAGGGATTAATTGCATTTCCGACCAGTGTTGCAGTGATTTTGTGTGTGTGTGTGATTTTTTTATTTGTCTGGAATGGATTAATTGCTTTCAGTGGATTCCAAATGGGAAATGGTACTTCGACTTACAACCATTTTGACTTATGCCCATCTTCCTGAACCAATTAAGTTCATAAATCGAGGCACCACTGTACCTGAAACTGGTAAAAAAATTCCTGCTAGTCAGTGTAAACCTAGTCTTCTTCAACTGACACCTTCAGGTGGGTAAGATTACAACTCCCACCATCCCCAGTCCACCCCAAAATCACTGGCTAAGAATTATGCAGTCTGTGGTCATTTAGGGACTGTTTGGGAGGTAATCAGTCTAGAAAAAAAGTGAAATAGGTGGTCTAACCAAAATACTGGAAATAGCTACTTAAAGGACTTTAGTTTAATTTAAGAAGCCACTCACCACCCAGAAGCCACTGGTAATGGTGCGGCTAAAGAATATTGTAAATAAATAAATAAATAAAATTTCCTGGAGCTAGTTGCCTTTTGGGTGATGTTGTTAACAATTAGAGTATTACTTTTTGGTGTAAAGTAACAAATAGCACCTGCATTACTTCAGTGTGGTTAACAGCATTGTGGAACATTTCAAGGGCATTTTAAGACATTTTAACAAGTATCTTGACAAGTTTTATGCCCTTCTTTTATTAATACTAATATTCAAGGGCGTATTCTTTGGTTTGGATTTTTTTTTCGTTTTTATAAATATTCTCAGGGTGCAATTTCAGAATTAGTAACTAAGGGGAAATCAGAGGGTATTCTCCTGCATTTTTTTCCTAGCCTGTTGGGAATGGTAATGCACCATCATGCATGTTGAATGAATTGCTTGTGCATTTGAAGAAATGATGATAACAATGGCGGCTGCTCAGAAGCAATGAATAATGGAATCTGTTCCTCTTGAAATGTAACATCCTGAGCCCTGGTCTGGCTTGGCATAAGGCAGATTCTGTGCTTCTGCATTCCAGTTAAAATTAAAACAACCGCTTTGGAAAGGTATAAACCAGTGTCTTTCATGTGCTGCTGCTTGTGCATCAGGGACCATCATATAATGAAGAAAGAAAGTAGTTATGATGTGTTTAAAACCTGTTTGTACAGCTCTGTTTATAAGCAAGATTTTTTCTGGACTTCATTACATGCTACATTGAGCTTCTGTTTACCAATTATACCAGAATGCTTTCTTCTTCTGCAAATGATCCCCAGAGGTTAGTGCCTTGACATACAATTCCTTGTCATCATTTGGCAGCCCAACACCAACCTGTTGCCACTGAACAAAAAGACAATGTTGTATTGTCTCTGACCCCTAACTGGAAAAGAGTAATTTCTGCAGCCTGGTTCCAAGTGCAGATACTCATGAATACAAATGTGAAATCAATTTCATGGAAATAGTTTCACAATGCTTACTTAAAATGAGCTATATTGTGAACATGCATCAATGTATTTGCTCTCTGCAGTATCTGCGGTGAGTGAACCTAAAAAAGAGGCACAAAGCAAATATTGGAAAAGAGAAGCAAATATTTTGATTTTCTGGTTTATTAGTTCAGCTTACTGTCTTCCTTTTCCAATGCAGGAAAATGTAAAGAGGCCGTGTGGCTTAGTTAAATGTTAGAAATTCCCACTTCATTCTAAAAGAGATTTTTGTAAGATGTGCTAGGCCCAGATGGTGAATTTTCTTTTGTTTTGAATGATTTATTATTCTCAGTGCATCATGTGTGGCTTTGTGTTGGGTATCTACGAATTTGATTTTGACAATCGACTGTACCAGTGTGATCTCATAATAATTGATCACTGAAATAAGTCAGTAGCTCTATTTGAGCTACGATCCTTGCCTTGACATGTTGTGTGGAGGATCACCGATCTGTTCGCCTAGAGATCTCTTTACACATGGTTCTGCCCTCCCTAAAAGTCTCCCCAATTCTCTGCATCCTGTTCTGAAACCTTTGGAGCCCAGCTGTTGGTTTGAACACTATGAACAATAACACTGTGTCCTGACAGCCTCCTTTCAAAAGATCTCTGCAACTCCTCGTTGCATTTTCTCTGGCTTCCTCCATATATTCTTACTTCCTTTCCACTCAGCTCATCAACAGTTTTCAGTGTTCTGTGTGGACCGTATCTGGAGTGCTTCAGACCTTTCGGAGAGCAAGCGAAATGCTGCATTACTGCCAGCAATGCCACAGAGCAAGCAGGATAGTTATCGGAAGTGGCAAAACTGGCGTCATCTGAACAACAGAGGGGGGGCATAGCAAGGAGATCTCCTCTAACTCTGCTAAAGAACAAGAAGTTCTAATGGTTTCATATGGCTCTCATCCCTCCTGGTTTTAAGTGGTTCCATCATTACAGACATAGGTGGTTGAGCTTGCGATGTATCAGGAACTGCTTGCAAAATAATCGCTCCTGTGGTCCAAGCATGGGTAAAGCTTCAACTTGAAATGATTGAGAGAAACATCCCACCCCAGCTGCCTTTACCTGAAAGCAGCGGCTCCCAACCTGGGGTCCCCAGACGTTCTTGGGCTAAGGCTCCTAGAAGCCTTCACCAGTAACTGTGCTGGCCAAGATTTCTGGGAGAGTTGTCCAAGAATGGCTGGAGACCCAAGATTGGGGACTCACTGGTCTATAGGCTGCAGGTATCACACATCTATCATCTAGTTAGCGTTGGATGAGCTACAATGACCAGCTTTGCTCCTAAACAGAGGAGAACTACTTTTATTTCAGACTACAGCCAGACTACAGGCCACAGGGAGACTGGGGGGAGTAGTCAACATAGTTCTTCGACTCAGAAACTTCATGTTTCTTTAAGCAGGTGGAACAAATGCTACTCTCACAAATTTCATATGACTACATAGGTCTGATTGTGAGTAAGATGTCTGAAATGAAGCTTGTTTCCTAGCAGTGCTCTGGCAGCCAGCATCTTTCTGCAAGCCATGGTCGTTATTGTACTGAATGTAGGAAAGCTGCATTGTTCTTGATTGCTTCAAGAGGCAGAAAACTGGAAATTGGCTACAGAGTCAAGGCAGCATCCAGAGCCCAACCAGCACAAAAGATGACTAGAGCTAAGGTGGTGATTTCATGAGATGGTTTCTCCTGGTAGCTTTCATTTTAAAAGATTTCCTGTCATTAATGGAAAATAGTTATTCCTGTCTGGGATTATAGTCAATAATGTGTCCAGTCTGGATGGAATGGAGGGGCTGCTATGCTCCTCTCCAACGTTTTCTGCAGATATTGCTGCTGTTTCTGCAGGTGGTAGATGTAGATCTTTCTGTCAGCCTTCTTTGGGTCTCCAGGACCAACTATTGACTGCTTGTGGACCTCCCCTCCAAGGCTTGGAGGCACCTCCATCCCACACTGATTTCTCTTGGAGTGTTGTTTGTGGGCATTAGCATGGTTTCTTGCTTTATTGTTCTTATTGTTTGCCTACCCATAGCGAATCCACCCCCACCTAGCATGTGAATTCAGAGCCATCAGAGCTGTCTTCAAAAAGTAATAATCATGCAGCTATCATATCCGAGTAGAATATGGAGATCAGTGCTCTACAAAGGGAGTATGCATGCTTGAAGATCAAAACATATTAATAAAAGAAAAAAAGGAACAGAGAAGCGTGCAAGGTGCTGATAAAATCTGTGTTCAAAAAATGTAGCTTTGTTCATGTTTTGTAACAGGAACGTTTGGCATTAATTGACTTCCCCTAGTTCCTATGCCTGTCAAGGAGTGAGAAAGAAAGAGATAAGAAAAAGATCTTCACATCCTTTGAAATAAAATATTTTGTACTATTTCCCTACATTTCTGTTTATAAATAGCATGAGTACAAATGGTACTTCAGGAACATAATTTCAACAGGTTATTATTTTGGTAGCAGTGGACCTTTCAATGCAGATCATAGAATTATGGAGTTGGAAGAAATCTATAAGGTCATTGAGTCCAACCCCCTACTCAATTCAGGAATCCAAATCAAAGTAGACCTAATGGATGATTGTCCAATTTTCTCTTCGATGCCTCCAGCATTGGAGCGCTCATCACCTCCCAAGATAATTAGCTCCATTGTTGTACTGCTCTAACAGTTAGGATGTTTTTCCTGATATCCAAATGGAATTCCTATAACAGGAGCCTTTCTGTATTCTGGAATAGTCAAGAACAGATCCTGCCCTCCTCTGTATGGCACTCTTTCAAATATTTCAAAAATGCTACCATTATCCAGACTCCCTGGATAAGAACCTGATGTTGAGAAAGTGTGAAGGCAGGAGGAGAATGAGAAGGTTGGACAGTGTCATTGAAGCGCCCAACATGAATTTGACCCAACTCCAGGAGGCAGTGGAAGACCGGAGTGCTCTGGTCCATGGGATCATGAAGAGTCAGACACGACTTAACAACTAAACAACAAATATTTCACATAATTTGGAGGCTATACTTCTCTTAATGCAACCTAAAATAGATTTGCCTTTTTTGCAGCTGGATCATATTGTCGGCTGATATTCAGCTCGTAATCTACAAAAATTTCAAGATTATTTTCACTTGTCAGACCTCCCTGGACAGTGCTCTTTTTTGATTTTAATTACAAGCCAACCTGAACGGCAGACCTACATGGTAGATATCGGAAACCTGCTTTTTGACTACAGCTGAGAAAAGTTTCCTATGTTCATCATGGGTGACAATATCGCAGTAAAGGGTTAATACCAGAATGAAATCAGACAATCAGAAACAAGCATTTCAGAGTTCATCTGGTTTCTTAAGCATAGATATTTTCTTTGTTGCAGTCTTTCCAACAACTCCAACCTTGTGTTTACTAATATTTATTTATTTACATTGTTTCTAGGTTCCATAAGCACAACATGAAATCCAAAACATATTAGCATATTAAAAACATTTAACCTTTGAGAAGTCACAGGCATGTCATTTCTTGTTGCAAAAAATTATCCTTACATTGATAGAGAACTGTAAAATATAAGAACATTGAACTTAACCTTTAAGCACATACTTAGATCATGTTTGTTTGTTTGTTTGTTTGTTTTGTTGTAATCATTTTCCAAAACTGTAGGAGCACACATTTTAAATTACAGGAGCCTATAGCTTAAAAAGGCACAGAATTTATATCTAGAGTAGAGATGGGGGTGTTTGTATATGAATATCCCCACACATGAAAGAGTAAAAAAAATCTGGCATCAGTTAACTCTTTTGCCTATAGGGTGACTCAATGTGTCAAAATATCCTATTTCATACCAACAAGAGAAATTGTGAGTATTTTTAACTGCAGGCTCTTGCAAAGATCCTTGCTTGTGCAGGCCTCGACATTATGCTTGCGCAAGCCCCAACTGTTGGAGCAGTTTTACTTTTTAGGACCATACATAAAGAGATGCCCAGTACCTCCATGTGCTAATAGTTCCTGTTCAAACCACCTGCAGCTCTGCCCCCTTAAACCAAGGTGGCCACTAACTGACTCATTGGAGTGGGGGGTGAGGAGTTGTGGAAATCTGGTGATTTGCTTTTGTAATTAGAAGACTAGAAAAGTACAAAACAAACCTCACAGCATAAATGAAATGTAAAAGAACATAGCAAAAATTCCAGGATCCACCCAGTCCTTTGTTCTCACTAGTCCTTTGTATATAAAGGGGGGGGGACTCTTTACAAGTAGCTTTAGAAGAAAAGAAAAACATCTTTACTTACAGTTCATCGTCAGTTACAATCAATGGCCAGAGGAAAAACAGGAAATAAACAACTGAAAGCAATCAAACAAGAAGAGCAGGATCTTGCCTCAAGCCTGGGAAAAATGACTTTTAGGTCCTAAAAACCTACATCCCACTAATATCCAGTGTTACAAAACATGCAAGGTTGTTATTAACAAGGGAAGTGAACCAGAGACTCCCAGCCAGTTTTGCTGATGCTGGGACAACCCATAACCCTTAAGGCACTCCACCTGGGCACCTGCATAAATATGTTAGAGGATCTTTCCACCCCATCAGCCTTGTGTAAGATCCTGGCCTGGGTGTCATTAACTTGATAGGTACTCCATAGTTTTTTATTTAAAAAAGACCTCTCTTTTTTTAAAAAAAAGCTGCCTGCCAGGCTCAGCCTTGATTATCTTTTACAGGGATGTGGAGTGAATGCAATTACACTAACAGCTGTTCAATATTTGATGAGCAGCATCCAAAGTTAGCCATAAGGGTCAAGACGGTGCAGTGCAGCTAAGATGATGTTCCGCAGCAAATGTTACTTACACTCTTTCCCTTAGTTTAAATTACTTTTAATGAAATATTCAACAGCAGCTTTGAAAGATCATCCCTCTGAGATTTCGAATTTCACATGGAACCGGGAGTAAAAAGGAAAATTAAATAATTGAACATATTTTCACTGTCCACATCTTGCACTGATACAGATCCTCTCCTTATCATTTTTGGGGAACCACAGCATGTTAGTAAGAAATAGACTCAAATTAATTGCCTCCTAAATAGACACAGTTACATAACTTTGCTGGCTTTTGTATTTCAGGCAGAAGACAGAGATTACACAGCACACTATACCTGTAGAATGCAGCATTTCATTGAATTTTCAGGGGATAGAAGCCAAAGTTTGTAGAAGTTTATGTGAGATTTCCTTTGACTTCATTTTGCCACTGCTTTTGGCACCTGTTGCAAAATAAAATTATGGGTGGGAGACTTTTTTAAAAAGTGTCACACTTCAAGTGCATCTCCTTCCCAATTGTTTGCAAATCTTCTCCCTGAAATTGCCCCCCTTCAAAGCCCCTTGCACCTCTTATTTCAAATTGGATTGATTGATTGACTGATTGATTGAGTGAGTGAGTGCACTGAATGTTTACTAAATCCCAAAACTCTCCCAAACTAATTTTTGCAGCCAGCGCACTAGAATTGTCTTATTAAAATTATGCCACTTCAGGATAATAATGGTGTGGGTTGACCCATGTGGCTACGTTCCTTTCCAGAATTTGGCAAAACCGGTTGGCAGACAGCTAGGAGATAATGGGTGGGATGGGAGAGGAAGACAGGAAAATGAAAAGAAATGTGGCAGGAGGTCATATCAGAGGAGTAAAGCTTGGAAAATGTACTCTTGCCGACTAGCTGTCTTCAACTTTTTTCACCCCAAAGGGCATGTTGGCTGAGGGATTTGGGGAATTAAAGTCTAAAAAAGCAATTTTTCCAAGCTCTGCCCAGGAGCCAGGCTGTAAGCAGTAGACAACCTTTAGGACATCGATGGTCTACGCAACTAAGGGCAAAGTATCATGAACATCCCAGCATACCTTTCCCAACAGCGCTACACTACCACGTGCAAGGAGCAAGGAAATGCATGAAGTAATTACGAGCTATCAAGTCTGACATAAAGCAGCCCCTTCCAGGTTTTTCAAGGTGGCTGACCATTCCCTTCTTCTGGAGGTGCCCTGGGGGACTGTGCTGCTTATCCACCATGGCTACATGCCGACTTTCTCCCAGGAGGCACAGTAGGGAATTGAACACCTGACCTCTGGCTCTGCAAACAGGTACCCAACTCACTGAGCTATCCAGCTACCACATGAAATAAGATACCTTCGAAAACTGTTGTTTCCTTACAGGTCACTGGAACAGCTTTTTGGCAGCCTTTACATTAACAAAAACATCTACAGTACACCAATTATTGAGGAAATAGTGGCTTTGGAAAACAAGCTTAATGACTGTCTCACGCAAAACTGAACTTGTGAATTGGACTGCTGACTCCCATACTGAGGAATAAAAACAAATGAGATTAAGAGTCACATGTTTCTTTAACTTTGTAAGAAAGGATAGTTGATTCCCAGTATGTTGTAGTGGAGAGAGTGATGGACTAGGACTCTGGAAACCAGGATTCAAATCCCTGCTCAGTCATGGAAACCCACTGGGAGTGTGAAACTGGTAAAACCACTCCTTAAATACCTCAGTTACCTTGAAAGCCCTATTAAGGTTGCTATAATTCGGTTCCAACTTAACAGCACAGAACACCCAATCAAGGGGATGGGCATCACCCCATTCCCTCAGATTTGAGAGGCAAATCCTGTGGCCAAGGGGGCAGGCCCTTCTGAGTCCACAGGGGAGGGTACTTTTGTCCTGTCACAGAGGCAGGGCAGGCAAGGGTTGGAACAAGATCTGAAGTGCTTCAGGGTCAGGTGACTATGGAAATGGGGATGAGGATGGGAATTCATGATTGGGTGCAGCCTATCTAACCAGTGAAGATGGCAGTCCTGAGTCTGGAGCGAAATAAACATTTCAAGCAGGCAGGAGGCAAAGTAAGTCCAAGAGCTGTAGCCATTGGTACCGTTCATGCTAAGACTAGTCTAGAAATTGGAGAATTAGTAGAATACTTAAATTAGCATTTTTGTTTACGTAGCATTAGTACACTAAAAGCCTTACCAAAATATAGATGAACAACCTCATCCATGACTTTAGTCTTTCCCGTTTCCTATTTCCTACCCAAGACTATCTCTGGAGGCAGAAATGCTGAAACTGAGGCTGTCATATTTTGGGCACATCATAACAAGACCAGATTCTCTGGAAAAGACAATAATGCTGGGAAAGCAGGAAAAGAGGAAGACTGGATAGAAGATAGATTGATTCCCTAAACGAAGCCCGCAGGGTTAGGTTTACGAGAGCTGAGCAGGGCTGTTGAGGACAGGACATTTTGAAAGCTCCTCATTCATAGGGTTGCTGTAAGTTGGAGGTAATTTGATGGCAAATAATAACAACAGCAGTGCCCAGAAAACCTTCTCTTGCTTTCCCTTTGTCCCTCCCTTATGATCTCATCTACTTTTGCCCTTTCTTCATGTTTCTTTAAGATGATTTGTCAGGCTGGGCGATGCAGAACTTGGGAGTAGGAAGAGAGACAAGATTTTTCTTATGTTCTGTGAAAACTCTGTCACCTGGTAAACAGTTTTCTTTCCAAGCACTTTCTCATACCTGGCTAACTAGAGATGCGCTGATGCAAAAAAACACACGTTCAGTTAAACACTAATTAAACTGCCCATTTATGTTAGAAAATGTTGAACATAATTGATAGCTTAATTGATTGTAACACCTTAGTGCCAGTCTCTGGGCTTGGGTCAGACAAACATTTATCTAGAGGGCACATGTCACACAAGGCCCTGTGCTGGGGCTTGTGGGATGCTTACTGCCAGCCCATGGGGATTTTTTTCACTCCTCAGGCTGGCACCTTTGCTTCCAGGGCTGCTACAACAAGAAGTCCCTGTGGTTCAAGGCTGGTGCTTCACTTCCTGCTTTGCTCCAAATGGCATGAAGCATCTATGCAAGCATACACCCATGGCTCTTTCCACCAGCCTCCTATTGTGTGTACACCCTATACATACAAATGATGCCTTTGTGCTGCTGTCAGATGAGAACAGGTGGAGATGAGCACTCAGACTTTAAAACTACCTTATGTGCAAAAATCAAGCTGCTTTTTTCCCTCCAGCTCTGCTTTCTTGATGATTTATCTTCCCACCTGGAGAAGCACAGGAATTCCCTGAGATTTCGCCTGGTGACCTGAGACATAGGGGGGCCAACGTGTAACGGATGTAGAAGGAGCACCAATACCTTTGACATTGCCAAACTTGAGCAGAATTAAGGAGAGAGCTGGAAGGATACAAAAAGGATTGGAAATCAAAAGAGATCAAAAACCAATTACACCAGTACACTCCATGAAATTTCCCTGCTCTACAGTGGGCACTCTCTAATGCCAGTTGGGGGAAACATCCAAGAAACTTTTACTCACTCCCATTAAGGTGACTGGCTCCAAAGGATCGGTGCTTGTGAATGGGTGCTGGTATTGCTTCTTTGAAAGACATTAGGTGGAAGTAATCAATAGAAGTATTCTCAGAACTCAGAAAAGGTAAGGGCGCGGGGCGAGGGAGAGAAATGCCACAACACTAAGTGGCCATGGAGGCTGTAGGATGCCAGGAGCAGTAGCCCCCCCCCCCAAAAAAAAGTTATTTTCCAAGCTTTGTCACCCATTGCAGTTGATTGGCTCTTGTGGCAATGATACAATACTAGTGTCCAGGCCCCTCTGTTCTTCTGTCCCTGTCACATGCCCAGCTGAGCACCAGAGGGAAATGGCGGAACCTACAATAAGGACAAGAAGGTTTGTGTCTCACTGAAGGACACTGAAGGATGTCATGGTTATTATTATTATTATTATTATTATTATTATTATTATTATTATTATTATTATTATTATTATTATTATTATTATTATTATTATTATTAGTAGTAGTAGTAGTAGTAGTAGTAGTATTAGTAGTATTAGTATTAGTATTAGTATTAGTATTAGTATTAGTATTAGTATTATTATTATTATTATTATTATTATTATTATTAGTAGTAGTAGTAGTAGTAGTAGTAGTAGTAGTAGTAGTAGTAGTAGTAGTAGTAGTAGTAGTTTTATTTATATGCCACACTTCTCCCAACAAGGAACCCAAAGTGGCTCACAACATTAAAATTCACACAATTTAAAAACACAATAAGTTAAAGATATTGATAAATTAAACAATATATCATTTAAAAATTAATTTTAAATATTAAAACATGGAACAGATTAAAATCATTTGCTGAAATGGGGTTCAGGCATTCAATCATAATTGTTAAAAGCCTGCCTGAAGAGATGGGTCCTTAGCTTTTTTTCGGAAGGATAACAAGGGAAGGGGCCATCCAGATCTCCGGAGGGAGAGCGTTCCATAGCAGCCTGGGAGGTGCCCCAGAGAAGGCCCTCTCCCGTGTCCCCGTCAGCTGTGCTTGATCTTACTCTCTCCTCAATGTCATGCTCCTTGTAATGAACATCCCCATAATACACACACTTCATTGGCACCATTTCTGTTGTAATAATCTTCTATGATAGTGCTTGGAGCAAAGAACAGCATCTTCTTTAACACACCATCAACATTACAGCACCTTTGCTGGATTTTGAATTAGCACCTATTAGGCAGGGAAGGAAGTTTTTCAACCTGAAATGCAAATGCCTAGAAACAGAAGCTGCAGGCTGTGCACTCGTGTGAGGTTCGGTCTTAAAAACTAAAGGGCAAAATCAAATGTATAGTACAGTACTTTAAGAATGCTGTATAATGAAGAAGAGGAAGAAGAATTGGAAATATTTGGCAACTGGGTTGCCAAAGGGTTGAAAGCAGACAACAGACAGAGTACGCATTTTGATCAAACCTCTCACAGCTCCTCAATGGGTTCATTTTAGCAGAGCGTGGCATGTTGTCTCCTGGCATCCATTTCCCCTTAATTACCCATCCACTGCATTTTAAACAATTCCTCTTCACAGGTAGCCACATATTGTATACGGAACATTGTGATATCACTACGGTGGATGTCATCACAGCCAGATCCATTTTCTCTACATACAAGAAGGCACTGCCTGTAATTCTACCAGGATCTGCTGAACAAAAGCATTTCTAGCCACTGCTATTATCCAGGTGTCTGGGGGGGCCAAGATCGGATCCAGTCATCCTCTCCAGCAACAAAGCTCTCATTTCAAGAGACATGCAAATGAAACACACCAGAGTGTGCTCCTGTCTGAGTCCCCACCCCTGGATTCTACTTGCCAAGGACATCTCTCTGTCATGTCAGGTTTATGTTTCAACCTTCCCCACCCCTGACTGGAGGCCATTATTGAATTCAGACACTGGTTCAGAATTTCAGCAGTCCCTCTGGAATACACCAAACAGGAGGGGGGAAGAGAGATGGTGCTGCGGGTCTTCTGCATGCCAATGATGCTGTATTCCGAATCCCCAGACAATTGCCCCCAGGAATTTTCTGCAGATAATGGAAAGCTTGGGGGAAATTTCCTGTTCACGCCATAGGTATATTCCATGCTCACATCCATTTTTTTAAATTTTATATTGTTGAAACAAAGCTCCTAACTTCAAGGACTGTAAATTCCCAGGGAGAATCATGGGATTTCAATTCAGCAGTCTGTAAAAGTGTGGGTCTGAGATATCATTACACTGGTGACTTTATCAGTGAGGGAGGCAAAAAGGACTTCAGAGTTTGCTGATTCATATTTCATTTTACTGTTTGACATAGTTCCAAGAGTATCGTTTATACTGTAGTATTTGGGGGTGGACAAACTGTAACCCTCCAGAGAAGGTTGAATGTAATGCCCAGCACTCCTCACCAACCCTGTCATGATTCCAGGAGATTCCTCTTATTGTGTTGTAGAGTCGGATAGACCTCGTTCATCACAAATGGCCCAATGCCTGGTTTGTCAATTATGTTTTTGACAAGCAGCCCAAAGTCTTTTGTGCAGGCAATTCTGATAGCCAGTGTGATGTAGTGGATAGTGCGATTGACCAGGACTAGAGAAGGGCACAAACCAGAAAACTGGAGGTTTGTGAAGGTTTGTGGCTACCCATGAAGCATCCCCAAACCCATAGAAAAATGAACTGGTTTATGGTTCATTTTTCCAGTTTGTGCTGATGGCAGAGAAACCTACTGGATCCACCTGCTCTGCTGCCGCCCCACCCCCTTCCCACTGCTCCCCATCACCTTCCTACCTGGTCCTATTGCCTCCTCTGCTTCTACCATCTCCTCCTCCACCACGTCCACCATCAGTCTGTAGTTCAGTTCATGCCCATCTCTAACCAGCAGTCATGAGATCTGGATTTGAATCCTCACTTGGCCATGTAAACTCATGGTGGTGGTGGTGGTGGGGTGGACTTAGCAAAACTACTCTTTAAATATTTCATCTAGGGTCTCTGTAAGTTGTTGTGTTTTTTTGTTTCTTTGTTGTTGTTTTTTAACATGATGGCACATGGCACACACATCATAGCACTGAGGTGAGACACAAAATGAACTTACTAGAAAGTGGTTGCAAAATTCATCCAGTCTTTAAGTGGCAAAAATCTCATGCATCTCCCTTGAACCTACAAAGGAAAAAAGGAAACTGCATCAGCTAGCCATGTCTGTCCTATTAGCATACCCCTGCAACCGTGACCTTGATGTCACAATGAAACATACAAGAGGCCCCTGTGCATGTATATTTGGTGGAACTACAGATCAGTGGTAGTACACTTGCTTTTCACACAGGTTCCAAGCTAGTCTTTCCAAGTATGGCCAGGAGAGAAAATTCTTCCTGAAACACTGGAGAGCTGCTTTAGCCGGAGTTAATGATATTCGAGCTAAGTGGGCCAAGGCTTAGTCTCCTAACTGAGCTTCCTAGTTGTATGAGCATGAGGTTTCTGCACACATTGCAAAGCCCTTCTGCCTCAGACTTTTATGGCGTGCAAACCACAACAGAGATCCTACCCATATACATGCCATGTTGGGGACATGGCCAAGGGGGAGGGATTTTGATGCAGTCCAAAAAAGGCTACCTGCATAGCCAGTTCTCTGCTGTGCTCCAGCAACAGTAAAAGGGCACCTCTCCTGATCAATTCATGTACACAGTCTTTCTAAGGAAGGGCATCATCATCAACTTATTTCACAGTAACTATAGGGACAATTTTGGATCTTCCATCTCAGACAAGAGCTTTGATTACTTCACTTTCCAATTTTACCTCCATTCAGAAGCAGCTGTAGAGGTGAACCGACTTATTCTACAATGCATACGAGAAGTACATGTTTCAGTCATAATGGTTTAGAAAAACACAACAACCCCCCCTCATATGCCAGTTTCAGAGCTATTTCCATCAAAGACATGTAAATCAATCCATGCTTGATTGACAGAGTGTTTTCTTCAATTAGACGTGCACGTAAAATTCAAATGCTGCTGTCTACGTGATTCCATTTAATTTTTGCCTGTAAATGACTGCACACATTTTGTGTAGGAGCACACGTGTTTTTTTCTTGCTAGTGTCTCACTGACATTAGTGTGCAAACTGCAACAAAGATCCAACACATGTGGATGCCATGTTGGAGGGGTATGACAAAGTTTTTTTTTCACATGCCACTGGTAAAAAGCTCTAGAATTAAATAGATTTAACCATCTTTGAAACACATTTAAGTAATGTTCAGTGTCTACTTTTCCATGGGAAAAGATGCCTGGGGGTGGGGGTGGAGAAACAGAGACAGGTGGAGGGGTGGGATTTCATAACTATTTCCCAGCTCATCTCTTTTCTGTTCCAACTTCACCCCTTTCTGGATTCCAAATACATGTTTGGAGAGGCAAATGTTTATTTGTAAGCCTACGGGTAAGAAAAGTGCCTTAGGGAGAATTTGGAGAATAGTTATGGAGTTTTAGAGGAAAAGGTTAACCGCTGCTTCTCCATTCAAATCTTCTTCCCAAGAAAGATTCCTTTCCTTAGGAAAAGCAGAGGTTCTCCTGATGCCTCCAGAGATGGGCAGCTAGTTTTTAGGAACTAGGTCCCTTTTCTTTTCCAGTATGACAGTGGGCACCAGAACCATACTGAAAAATTTCGCTGCCTGGAAGAGGAATAGGGAGGAATGTTGGGATGTGAGCACACAGTGATCCTGTTGGTTTTGTGCTTGAGATGCTGTATGTTCTCAGGCTATTTGGGTTTCCAGAAGCAAATGCCAACCGTCAGGCTTGCACCATTCCAGCAGCAAATATTTGTCCCCTTGAAATGTCAATACACATTGGTCCCAGAGTCGGTGGCTCCACTTTAGTTATAGCTCCGGTGAATACCTTCACATTGTTCTGTACATGTTCCCCATTGGTCCTTGTGTAGCTCAGGCTTGGCAGAGCTGACAGAAAAGCCCCTCTCCCCATCGCTCGCATGAAGATGTGGTGGGGCTGATTTGCAAAATTCCTACAACCTACTGTAAAGACAGACTTTGATCTACATTCTTTTAGATGAAAAGAAATTGGGATGGCATCCATTCAAAATGTTCCTGCAGGTGGAAGGTGTGGGAAGGGCAGTCTTTATTAGTGCTCCCCTCCTTTTGCATTGGCTAGCACCATCTTCCTCGCTGTTCTGAAGTGCTCCCAAACCCATTGTAAGCAGATTTTAGAGGTGGAACTGCAAGGGGAGAGGAAATAGATAAAGAACTCCACCTCTCCTCTTGTGTCAAAGGAAAGGTTCCACAGGATTGGAAGCTTCCTTCAACAAGGAGAAGACTTTCTGTTTATGGGAAGGACAACTGTGGATCTTACACACAATGCTATAATTTGAATTTATAGCATGGGTGAGTTTACCAAAATACAAGGCATGCATTAAGTACAGTAAATGAGAAGTGGCTCTGTCATCTTAATTAATCTTGAGCAGAAATATTCATGTTTCAACAGTTAATTATTTCAGTGCAGAGCTAGGCAGACCCATTTCTATGCAGGCAAAAAAAGCTTTGCTGAAAAAGCGTGCTTTACCATTAAAAAGCCCATTCTCCCCCATTTCATAGGATAAAGAACAGCAAACAGTATAAGGCAGGGTGAAAGGTCAAAGAGATGATGGCTTTTCCAAAGTTGTCATCTCTTTGACAAGCTTCACCAGCATTTGACTCAGCTTTGACTTCTGGTAGAAATGCCTCTTTGATAGCCTACTGCCATTTTTCTTCTTGGTGTGAGCCCTTTTACCAACCAAAGCAGAAGGATGAGGGTCAAACTGGACATTAAAAGGAATGTGTATTCCCTGCCATTCCCTATTGCAATCCCCTCCCACAGCAGGATTTCTTGAGAGGCACAAGCTGTTTAAATAAATCTGTTTTCTTTCCAATGCCGAATCATGGGGTGGGGTGGGGAAATGCTACATGCAGGATGCACCGGTAATGGAAATCAGGCAGTACAACAAACAGATATGTTCTGCTGCTGTTGTCTAGTTTGATCCTCTATGTCGTCTCTCAATCTGACAGAAACCTCTTTGTGTGTCTGTGCGCTAAGATTCCAGGGGACTATCACTTTTCTACATTGGCGTTCAGCAAAAAGCTTTTCCAGTTCTAAGTCTCCCTTTGGCTGGACCTCTGTCCCCAAGGGCTCAACAAAATGGACAACCGCTTTGCTGGAAAGGATCTGTGAACACCTATGTCAGAGCTTCAGCAGCTAACAAGCACCATGACATTGCTCTCACTCCCTGAACTCTTTGATCTGCCACAGTTTGCTCACCCACATGTTGAAGACTCCGCTATATGGTTACCAACAGCTCCAACACCTGGGTGCTTTCCAGTGTCTGTTTTTTGCCACTTTTTGAGGAGTTGGTGGGGGGTGTCCAGTCATGAGATTTTTATCTTTCAGGATGCATATCTGAAGGAGGACTAAGTGAGTATCAGTTCCAAAGAAAGTTCTCCTCACTGGGAAGATTGTCAGGTCACCTCCCTGCCCTTCTGGGCATAGAGACTCCAGCTCTCCAGTTACAAATGTTGGATGCTAGCCACAGGGACATGGTGGCGCTGCAGGCTAAACCACAGAAGCCTGTGCTGCAGGGTCAGAAGACCAGCAGTCATAAGTTTGAATCCACACGACGGCGTGAGCTCCCGTCACTTTGTCCCAGCTCCTCGCCAACCTAGCAATTCAAAAGCATGTAAATGTGAGTAGATAAATAGGTACCACCTCGGTGGGAAGGTAAAACAGCGTTCCCTAGTCATGCTGGCCACGTGACAACAGAAACTGTCTTTGGACAAGCGCTGGCTCTACAGCTTGAAAAACAGGATGAGCACCGCCCCCTAGAGTCAGACACGACTGGACTAAAAATGTCAAGGGGAACCTTTACCTTTACCTTTAGCCACAGGCAGCTGATCCTGATTCCTATTGTGGTTGGTGAGGTAGAAGGCACAACACAAGTGGGTGGAAATAGGAGCATTATATGCACATGTATACACATAATGGCAGGAAAGAATTCACAGATATAGGTAGTCAGAGCCCTGATCTTTTGCCTGTGGCAAGAAGGCACCCAGGTGTGGACTAGCAGAAACAGCTTAAGTCCGAGCTACTGCAGTGGCCCCCTTATGGACATGCCTTCAGTGATGATGATAGTATTGCCTACAGTGCCCCTTGCTGGCTTAAGACAGCATGCATTAGCACTAGAGATGGTCCATACTTGGACAGCACCAACCACTTGCTTAGGTGATTCGTAGGAACACAGGTTGGCATCACCTCCAAACTAACTGGTGATGGGCTCTGGCAAAGCTGGCAGAGGTAGTTGACCATTTGTTTGGGGAGGAGTGTAAGCCCAAAGACCAGGGCCTCCATCTCCTTCCTCATTCTTAAGTGACCAGATTTAGCCCTCCTCTGGTCTAAGAATGGCCTTTTGCTGTACTTCATGCTCAGAAGCGGGCACCTCAGTGCTGTCATTTATAAAAACAAAAGAAGCTAAATGGCTGAAGAATGATTACATCTTCATCAGTGTTGAATTATTCTTTGAAAAAAATGTTGTCTGTGTTAATTTACATCTACGAGGTAAACAGTTTTGTTGCCTCTGGGCAGTAATACGGAACATGTGCTGCCTTTGAGTCATCCCGAGTCTTTCTACCAAGCAAACGCACCCTTGGCAAGTATGGTGCATTTATTTATTTATTATCAGTAGCTTCAGCTAGGCTGCTTTAGTGAAAACAAAGATTCCCTCACCCCATATGCTAGATCCAGTTGTAGAAGTGACAACACTACATCACAGTAATAAGCCTCAGTAGATCCAGAGTAAATTAATTGTACCTAAGGGTGCTAAAATCTGAAAATAAAAGCCAAGTATAGCTATTCAATTCTCTCTCATCTATTCAGCAAATCAGCTAAATATGACACAGATGGTGAATCATTAGCAGCCAAAGCAATTCCCACCCTCCTCCAACTGCATCTTTAATTATTTTACTAATGGAAAAAGCCATTTTCCCCTTTAGTGCATTATGTAAGTGACATTTCCTTACATAAATATGTCAGATCCTTTGTTAATTTCCATTCACAAAATCAAGTATGGCTGTGGATTCCCCAGTCATATATTCTCTGTTTATGGGATGGTTGTGAGCATCTCAATCTGACTTACTGTGACCTTTCCAGGGTTTTCTAGGTAGAGAGCACTCAGACGTCATGTACCATCTTCTTCTAGGTACACCCTGGGACTGCGCAGCTTGCCCAAGGCACAGTGGGGAATCATAATCTCAACCTCTGGCTCCACAGCCAGATGCCTAAACCACTGAACTATCCAGCCAGCTAAGCTGTTGAAAAAGATAAACTTAATTTGGAAGAACTAGGCACAGGGTGTTTTGGGAAGGACATTGTCTGTGAGTTTGCTTCTAGTAGCAATCACAAATTCCTGGCCTAAGGTGTCATGTATGACAATGTGGCAGCTGGCACCAATTGCTGGATCCTGGGGTCCTAATTTTTTACAAAATGGAAAGACAATCTTGCAAGGCTGAAGTCTACTCAGCCATGGTTTTGGTGCTCATGATTGCACCATGGCTTCAGCCAGGTGGGGATGCTATTAATCGTGGAATCAGAGTACTGCTGAAGGTCTGCTCCCTACACAACCATTGATCATGTGAGGGTTGCCCCAATATGAGAAGTGCAATCCTGTGGTGCCTAGGAGGACCTTTCAAAAGATCTGATCTCCTCCTCCATGACTGCACAGGAGAAAGTAAGGTCAGGGGTGTGGCATGGTCTGAGTCAGGGAGTGCTTTGAATTTCAGAGATCCCAAGCCCTCCTTGTCTCTGACTGTGCCCCCAATGAAGGATCAAAATTACACCAGTCTTGCCTGTGGCGCAGGGGTTAAACTGCTGTACTGCAGCCAAAAGTGTGCTCATGACCAGGGGTTCAATCCCAGGTAGCCAGCTCAAGGTAGACTCAGCCTTCTATCCTTCCAAGGTCATTAAAATTAGTACCCAGCTCACTGGGGGGGGGGGCAATGTGTAGCCTGCATAACTAACTTGTAAAATGCCCAGAGAGTGCTTGAAGCGCTATGGGGCGATATAAAAGCAGCACACTTTGCTATGATTTTTACTGCTTGCAACAGCTTTAGCAACCACAATAACAATACAAGAGAAAGGTCACGAAGGTGGCTCTTCTCCACATCTGCCCTGCCTACAGGAGGACTACATTGTGCGTTCCAGTTTCAGAGTACTCTGATTTGAAGGACAGAATTACCCTGAAACTGAGCACAGACAGATGTTTAAAACCACTCCTTGTGCAGTGCTAATAAAAACAGTTCTTCACATGTTTTGATGACAGTAATGAACTGGTGTGTCATCAGTAGTGAAAAATCAAAGGATGTCCATTATGCGCATGCCAATCAGAGCTCAGGTACCAAAGCAAACTCAACAATTCATATGCCTCTTACATACTTCATAGTCAACCATCATTATTACTAATACACACTTGGCTTGTGCTGTCATTTTTTTTACAAGACCCACAGCTTCTTATCTGAGAAAGCCTGAGAATTATATTGCAAGCATCAGAATACATTTGTGCTTCGGTCTGAATTTTGGAAGCTTTGCTATTGTAATAATTGGAAATTGGATGGATCTGGTAGATTGACATGTACTGTATGTACCTACAAGAAGTCCTATCACCTACAGAGCCCTAAGTTTATTGCGTGGCACACAGGCTGTTTATTTATTTATTTATTTACAATATTTTTTAGCCGCACCATTGCCAGTGGCTTCTGGGCGGCTGTTGCAAAGTACATCAAATAAAAACAATACAATACAGTACAATTCAATACACTATAGTATGAGGGGGGAAAACCCAAATCAAGTTAGATTTCTATCACAGCTAAAAACCTCTAATGTCTAAAAAGAAAGAAAAAAAGAAAAAAGAAACCTAAGGAAAACTAAGTGAAGGCAGTTGATAGACAGTATCTGATGCCAATAACAAGCATCTATCGCGAAAGGGGGAACCCCAAAGATACATGAACTTAAATAACCGCTTGCTTAGTAGTAGTGGGGGCTATAAGTTTCATTTTCATAAGTATAGATATAAACCTTTCCATTCAAAATGTAATAAATCTGTCTCTGAGAGTACTGTAGGTTCCTGAGCTTTTCCTGGACAGGTATTCCAGGATATTTTTCCAAGACAGGATTCAGGAGCCTTTCACGGTGGGTTGCGAATAGAGGGCAGTAAAACACAACATGTACTAAGTCCTCAACTGATTTTTGGTCACAAGAACAAACTCTCTCATAGTATGGAATTTGTGTGTAACTCCCTTTTAAGCTAGAAAGCGGCAACATATCAAGACGTGCCTGAGTGAAGGCTTTTCTATGATCGAAGCTCACTAAATCGGCAAAATAAGAAGGAAGGATTAAAGGCGGAGATGAAATAATCTTATAAAACGGGGCCATTTTTAGAGTGCCTAGCAAACCTATATCTGTCTGGTAACAGAGATCAAATAATCTCTGCTTTAATGAGCTTTTTTTTTTGCTGCATACAGACCAAGGTGTCTTACATACCCTTCTGAAAATCCAAGTTTGGCTACTAGTTGCAGCATGGAGGATTTCCACGTTCCAGAATTCCCCATATGATGATGTTAAATATTCTGACTGAGTGGTAAACAAAATTTAATTATTGATTTGTTGAATAGTGTCATTATTGACATTATTGCCAATTCTAGTCTAACTAGCGGAGGGAGTTGACAGAGGTACTGCCAACAATAGTTAGGCAAATCTGTTTTGGGTTACTTCTAATGGGTATAAGTTTCCAGTTCCCCATATTCAGCACCATACAGATTCTGGGGGAGTAATTCGGTTTTATAAACTTCATGAGTGGGAGGGATCAAATGTCTAGTTCTACAGAATCTAAGTACAGTGGTGCCTTGCATAGTGACGATAATCAGTGCAGTAAAAATTGCTGCAAAGCTATTTCGTCGCTATGCGATTTTGAAAAGCCCATAGGAATGCATTGAAACCCCTTCAATGCATTCCTATGTGCTTCAGACTCACCTTTAAACGAAAATCCTCCATAGGGCGGCCATTTTCGCTGCCCAGTAAGCAAGGAATCCGTCCCAAAAAACAGCGGGCGGCCATTTTTTTTCCTGGCAGCCATTTTGGAACCGCCGATCAGCTGTTAAAAAATCATCGCTTTGAGATGATCGGTAAGCAAAACAGGGTACCGATCGTCGCAAAGCGATTTTTGCCCATTTAAAACATCGCAATGCAATTGCTTTTGCGATCACAAAATCTTCATTGCTATGTGATTTCTTCATTAAACAGGGCGCCCATTAAGCAAGGCACCACTGTATGCCAAACATGGCTTTTTCAAATTTCTGCTTTGTAAAATCAATCTGAAATGCCCAGAAACCTGACTGATAAAACTTCACGCCTAAATATTTAAAGTGAGTTACCTCTTCCAATATTCTCCCATCCATTGTCCATTTATGTGCCTGAGGTCTTCTATTGAAAACCATAATTTTGGTTTTCTCATAATTAACATGAAGAGAGTTCTCCTTGCAATAATTGGTTTCATACTCTCTATCAAACCAACTGATATTAGTTGGTCTGCTTTGGGGTGATAGTCTTACCCTCTTTGTCAAGAAGGGTCCCAAAGTATCTATTAGTTTATCATATCCTGCAAGGGCAGTGTTGATGTTTGGAGCAGCCTCAATTTCCCCTTTGAGTTTGAGTATAGGAGCACTATACAAAATTTGTTGTATTTCTTGCTGGATTATGGGACACCACTTCAGTCTAGTATCTGCTGTCACCAACACTTGATCTATTGGGAAAGAACTATCCATTATTTAATAAATCTTTAGGAGTGTGCATGTAGAACATAATAGGCTGATGGTCACTTTCTGGCTGTGTACCCACTGTAAAGTATAAAATTTTATCTACTAAGAGGGGGGTAATAGCTAAATAATCAATCAAACTAGCTCAATTTTTACTGAAATATGTGAACTTTGTCAATTCATCACCTTGGAAACTACCATTTAATATTACCAAGTTTAGCTTATTACTCAGCTGCCAAAAACTTTTTTCAGTCTTATTCAGAAGGGAATCTTTTGTGTTTCTTGACTAATTATAAAAGTCACCTAATGCTCGGCATAGGCAGATCTAAAATGGCCATTGCCCAGACGTGTGTTAAAATCTCCAAGCAGTATTGTTTGTGCTCCATGAAATTTTTTTCTCAAGATCATATATGTAAATTTCTAAATCAGACCAGCAATGCTCATAATAGAAAGGAGATGATAAAGTGGAATATAAACATTCACAACCAAAATTTCCCAATCCTTGAGGGTCAGGAGAACAGCCATTGCAGTAGATCTTAAAGGTGGAAGTAGTAAAACAGCAAAGACCACGGAGGTGGATATTTGGGAGGCTTTGCTATTGCAATAATTGGAAATTGGATGGATCTGGTAGATTGACAAGTACTGTGTGTATCTACGGGAAGTCACAAATGAGGGCTGCTTCAGACATATTCACATTCTGCTCATTACAGTACTGTGTAGAAAATCTGTTCTTATCACTCATAGACAATCTATCCTGCAACATGCAGTTAAAAAAATATGCAACTCTTTCTGTGAGGCAAGAGAATGAAAAGTCAGATGAATGCCACTCAAAACTACCCTCTGTTCACAGTCAATGATCACATGATCCATTGAAATATTCAGGATATCATTCGAGGAATAAATTACCTGACAAAGTATACTGCTTAGTTCAGATTGCTACAGATTCCTTCCTGAAGTACAAGCCATGAGATGTGACTATGCATCTACCAAGAGCTAATCAGATAATATGGAGCATAAATTGGAGCATGTGCTCCTATTTGTTGTTATTGTTTTGGCTTATATACCGCCCATAGTGCTTAAAGCATTCTCTGGGCGGTTTACAATTTAATTATGCAGGCTACACATTGCTCCTGTCCCAGTGAGCTAGGTGCTCATTTTACCAACCTTGGATGCAAGGCTGAGTCAACCCTGAGCCAGCTACCTGAGCCTGCCAGGATCGAATTCAGGGTGTGAGCAGAGGCTTGACTGCAGTACTGCAGTTCAATCACTAGACCTCAGGGCTTCTGCTAAATGGAGAATAATATTGTGAATTTATTCTTGAAGGCTTTATTGTGAACATTTGTGTAGCGGGCCACTCTGACGTCACTGCCAATTCAGGCCTCTCAGAGTGCCCACCACTCCTCTTCACACTGCTGCTACCAAATATAATTACTGCTCAAGGAGGACAAATGTTTCTTTTAAAAACAAAACTGGTTTATTGGTTCACAAAATAACAGTATGTAAATCACTGGTTGAGAATCACGATGTAAATTACTGTTTCTTATTTAATCAAACACAGACTTTCCTTCACTTACTACTTTGGCTCACAGGCCTTCAAACAAGCTCTCTCTTGTTGCTTATCTAGTCCTTATCTGTTCCTTATCTGTTCACACACACCCTTATATAATTCAGCTCCTCCCCCTTCATCACCACCCTCCGTCACCCCATTGGCTGATGACCCATTGCCCAGCTGTGACGGACAGGTGAGGTCAGGGCTGCCTGTTACAATTTGTTTTTAATCTTCTTTGTCCAAAAGCTTGACAATAGAACATGAACGACATTTGTTTGGTTAATGGATTCGGGACTAGTCCTTTCTTTAAAATAATCCACAAGATCAATACAGATTATTAATTATTGTATTAGAACATATGAAGTGTTTCATGCTGAGCCAGACAATGGTCCATCTAGCCCAGTATTATCAGTTCTGGCAGGAAGTTGCTCTTAGGGGTCATAGGCAAGATAACTGAAGTTCCCTGGAATTCCCAAGTGGTCTCTGTCACATACAGCACTGATGGGACCTGTCTGTCATGGGTTTGGAGGGAAAGTTCCATCCTATGGGGAGTGGAAGGCGGGACATCAGGGGGGAGGAGCTGTACTGTATATATGTTTGGAGCTGATGTGAGAAGCAGGAGTGGGAGTCTGTGTGTCAGACTGAGTACAACTGTGTGTCAGTTAGTACATACCTGATAGGTTCAGGTTTCTATCTGGGTAGCCAGAACTGATAGGTTCAGGGTCTGTGCTTTACTTTAAGGTGTTCTGTGTGAACCAACTGTTGTGTGTATGTGATTGAGACTAAGCCACGTTACATTATCCTATTTACTTGATCTTTTTATTTACCCTGTTTGTTATTTAAATAAACCTTGTTCTTTTGTTTAGTAAAATCCATTCCTGGTCTGTGTGACTTCTTATAGGGAATGGTTGGTGGCAGCTTAGTTAAAGTGTGGCATACTCCAGTAGGTCTGGGGTTGTCACATTGATTGGTGTCCAGCGTGTGGGATACGACTGGTCCAGTTGTCCAGTGGTCCAGCAAAGCCTTGGCAAGTGTGCCCAGAGCAAGGGGGGGTCTAGTCAGGGACAATCTGAGGGCGCGTAGGTAATCTTCTAGGCTTACCTCACGGGGAGGTGCGCTAGTGGAAGAACGTGCACACTCAGATTGGGGACTAGATTAGGGAGCTCTGAGGCAACCCGTTTTGGCGGGAAAGGGCTGAGGCAAAGCTGTGTGGAGTAACAGTGATCTAGCCTGTCTGCTGAGAGGCCTAGCAGAGGGGGTGGATTCTGCCTGGCAACAGTTGCAAGTTAGTGCTGAAGGAACAGCAGCAATCTATAGAAGGCTGTTTCTGAGGCAAAAGGAAAAAAGTCGTCGCTTTATTTTGAGGCTTGACTTTTGAAGGCAGCCTGTTCTGGGGGGGATTATGCCCTTGACTCGAAGCCAAATGGCAGAAATGGGGGATGAGAGCACGGGAGAACTGACCCCAGAACTCAGAAAAATGCTCCGAGCCCAACTGCATGAACTGAGGGTGAGGGAACTGGCGTTTGAAAGGGAAGTGAAACAGAGACTGTTGGAAGTAGACAAAATGGTGTTTGAGCTGAAGAAGATGGAAATAATGAGTAGAAATAGGAATAACAATAATGGTGAAGGGAAGCCCTCAGACATGAAACCACAAAGACCTCAGATTTTGGAGGGAAAACCAAAACCAGAGGAGAAAGACTCCAAGTACAGCAGAAAATGTTATTTCTGTCAGGGAAAGGGCCATCTAATCTCAGGGTGTGAGAAATGGAAGCAGCTAAAGGGAAATTTGCCTCATGATTTGAGTGGAACCAAGCCAAAAGCTGTGTTATGTGTCCAGAAAGAGCAAAGCTCCTTGCCATTGAGGGAGCCTGTTACCATGGCTACTCAATCTGGAACAGTTACATCTGCTGATCAGGCTGGGGAAAATGGTCCTCTTGTGGAGGTCAAGCGCTGCTTACTAGTGAGAACAGATTCACAATTGTTTGAGACCGCAGGGGTGGACGTAGGAATACTTGACCATCAGTATAGGGGGCTGAGGGATACTTGTTCCCAGGTGACCCTGGGCCATCCAGACATTATTCCTAGGGAGTATATAATCCCAAATGAGAGCTTGAAGGTGGCGGGGATTGAGGGGCAGGTGATCTCACTGCCAGTAGCTGAGGTACCTGTGAGCTTTCAAGGCTGGAGGGGAGTTTGGCGGCTAGCGATTTCATCGACTCTGCCAGCAGCCGTGCTCGTGGGAAATGACCTGGCTGAACATGTGAAACGGGTGCTAGTGATTACACGCTCACAAGCCACCACGGGGACAGTTCAGGGGGGTACTGAAGGGCCCGAGGCGGAAGCAGATGAGGGTAGTCCCGAAGCTGTGGTAGAAACCTTAACCACGGACAGCAAATTTGGCCAAGAGCAACAGGCAGACGCCACTCTCCGAAAGTGTTTTGAACAGGTGACAGACACCCAGCTAACACCTGAAACCACAGCGAGATTTCGTGAGAAAAAGGGAATTTTATATAGAGAGACCCTGATGAATATCTCAAAAGGGGGAGATGGGATCAGAAGTCAGCTAGTGGTACCTGAAAAGTATCGCCCCATGATCTTACAAAGGGGGCACTCTGACATGTTTGCTGCGCACTTAGGGGTGAACAAAACACAGCAGAGAATCACACAGAATTTTTACTGGCCTGAAATAGGGAAGCAGATCAAGGAGTTCTGTAAACAATGTGATGTGTGTCAGAGGCAGGGGAATAACCGTGACAGGACCAAAGCGAAGTTGTGCCCTTTGCCTGTGATTGACACCCCGTTCAAATGTATAGGAGTGGATATTGTGGGACCTTTGCCCAAGGCCACAAAGAGGGGGAACCGGTTCATCCTCACCATTGTGGACCATGCCACGAGGTACCCCGAAGCCATACCCTTGACTAACATTGAAACTAACACAGTGGCAGATGCCTTGGTGGGGTATATGTCCAGGATGGGATTTGCCTCAGAAATAATCACAGATTTGGGCGCATCGTTTACATCGAAGCTCATGAAACGGTTATGGCAAATCTGTGGAATTAAACACAAGGAAACCACTGCCTATCACCCCGAAAGTAATGGGTTAACGGAGAAGTTCAATGGGACTCTGATGCGCATGATTAGGGCTTACTTGGCAGAGAATCCAAACAATTGGGACCAGAAGCTGCAATCCCTTTTGTTTGCTTATCGGTCAGTGCCCCAAGCCAGTACCGGGTTCAGTCCGTTTGAACTTTTGTTTGGGAGAAGGGTGAAAGGGCCACTTGATTTAATCAAACAAAACTGGGAGCAGATCACCCAGGATGACCCACAAGACGTTGTGACATATATAGACTCTTTAATGAATGACCTAAAGAGAAACCTAGAGCTAGCAGCAGAAAACCTGCAAGCTCAGAAGGTCAGACAGAAAACCTGGTATGACCAGAAAGCCAGGGAGAGGCACTTTAACCCAGGGGAGGAAGTGCTTTGGCTTAGGCCCTGCAAAGAGAACAAACTGCAGCTCAAATGGGCAGGACCATACAGGGTCATTTCCAAGATGTCAGATCTGAACTACCTTATAGATCAGGAAAAGACCGCATTTTGCAGCCCTTTCGGTCTATATGAGTTTAGAGTCCTTAGTTTTGGTCTCAGAAATGCACCAGCCACATTCCAAAGGCTGATGGACCAGACCTTAGCAGGGCTCAGTGACTTTACTGTGGCCTACATTGACGATATAGGGATCTTCAGCAATACCTGGGAAGATCACCTGAAACACCTGGAGATAGTGCTGCAGAGGTTAAGTGCAGCAGGGCTAACAGTAAAGGCAAGCAAGTGTCAGCTGGGTAGCCCAGAAATAAAATACTTGGGTCACATAGTAGGGGGAGGAGGGATCAAACCCCTAGAGGCCAAGATAGAAGCCGTTCGTGATTGGCCCAGACCCAACACCAAGAAAAAAGTCAAATCATTTCTTGGGATGGTGGGCTACTACAGAAAGTTCATCCCGAGGTTTAGCGAGGTGGCGACTACACTGACCGATCTGACACGGAAGAAGACTGATGACCGCATCCCGTGGACCAGCGACTGTGAGGAGTCGTTCCGGAGGTTGAAGGAGGCGCTCATCAATTATCCAGTGCTGCGTGCTCCCGACTTCGACCGGGAGTTCATCGTCTACACCGATGCGTCTAACAGCGGGGTAGGAGCAGTTCTTTGCCAGGAGGATGAAAATGGTGACCAGCATCCAGTGTCCTACCTGAGTAGGAAACTCCAGAAAGGTGAGAGACATTTGGCAACCGTGGAAAAGGAGTGCCTGGCCATAGTATACGCGATTCAGAAGGCCAAACCTTACATCTGGGGAAGACATTTTGTTCTGTGCACTGACCACTCACCACTGCAGTGGTTAAAGACAATGAAAACCCACAATAGTAAACTTATGAGGTGGGCTTTAAACCTGCAAGATTATGACTTTGAAGTGAAGGTGGTCAGAGGGTCAATGAACTGTGTTGCTGACGCATTGTCAAGAAGACCCGAAGAGTGAAGACGGCGAAGAAACATGGACTATGTATATTTTGGTGACCAAAAGTTAAATGTACCTGTTTATTAAACATGCTTGGTTTGTATTAATAAAGGTAACTTAATGTATTGTAAATGTTAATGTTAAATGCATAAGTGATATGTTTAACCTAGAGTGTAAGTATGGGATTGTGTTATTGTATAACTGTTTTTGTGTGTTTTGATCCTGGTTGTTTTTTTGGAGAAAAGCACTTTAGCTTTTCCCCTGCAAAACAACTTATAAAGAGGGGAGGTGTCACATACAGCACTGATGGGACCTGTCTGTCATGGGTTTGGAGGGAAATTTCCATCCTATGGGGAGTGGAAGGCGGGACATCAGGGGGGAGGAGCTGTACTGTATATATGTTTGGAGCTGATGTGAGAAGCAGGAGTGGGAGTCTGTGTGTCAGACTGAGTGCAACTGTGTGTCAGTTAGTACATACCTGATAGGTTCAGGTTTCTATCTGGGTAGCCAGAACTGATAGGTTCAGGGTCTGTGCTTTACTTTAAGGTGTTCTGTGTGAACCAACTGTTGTGTGTATGTGATTGAGACTAAGCCACGTTACATTATCCTATTTACTTGATCTTTTTATTTACCCTGTTTGTTATTTAAATAAACCTTGTTCTTTTGTTTAGTAAAATCCATTCCTGGTCTGTGTGACTTCTTATAGGGAATGGTTGGTGGCAGCTTAGTTAAAGTGTGGCATACTCCAGTAGGTCTGGGGTTGTCACAGTCTCCCATCCAGGGACCATCCCACCCCAACCTTGTTTAGCTTACAGAGAAGATTAGCATCTTCACGGTGGTATGGCAGTACATAAAAATCTGAATGAATCACTATAGGTAAACCAGTCCACTAAAATCAAATATAAAATCCCATTAATATGTGCAAGCTGCTGAACAATTGTTAAGAATTCACTTCATTTATTGCCTCTTTTTTTCTTCGAGAATGTAAGAGCCAGTGAGATGACATGAATGAGGGACAAACTTTACTCCTGAGCTAGACTGAGCAAGGTTGTGGAGCAGCAGTTTTTATGGTATCTCCTTTCTTTTGGGTAGGCTGCCGGGGTGGTCCAACATGAAACCACAATAAGGAGAATTTGGACTAAAATTTCACCCTCTGGTGGTCTTTGTGAAGTTTTGATCCAGTGAGAATCCATTTTCTTCCTAGGATTGAAGGGGAGAAATTAAAACAAGAAAGCTATCACTGTACATCAATTAAATTAAATGGGGGAGGGGGAGAACATGCTTTAATTAAGAAATTTAAGTACAGTTTAGTAGAATATAATCAAACTGATGTGTTAATAAATTAGTTTTCTGATCCTCAGTTACATGAACAACAAAGCCATTAATTTAGCTTGTCACTTCAGGCTAAGCAGAATTTGGCTTTGTTAAGGACCAACTTAAATGGCTAATTCGTAATATATGAACGCTATAATACTAAGAAGGAACTTACACAATTGATGTCTAAAATGTTACATGTGAGTATAATAATAGAGGTAACACTGTCATATTTTCTCTTTCTCTCAAAACCCATCCCTTGTTAGGTCTACAATAAGCAAACAGTTGAATGCTAGCTTCCTGGCATAAGTTAAAACAATGTGCCATATATTCCAATACAGTGTCAGTAAATTTGGCTTGCTGAACATGTGGCCCATCCAGCTGAATCCAACTTAGTGGTCATATGTGCAAAAAAAATATTAATCCAATGTGTATGAAATGGTGAACATCCAGCCCAATTTTTAAAAAAGAAAAGAAATTATAACTATCTGTGGCACCAAATATTCACCAAGCATCTACCATTGACCATATCAGACTGACCCATCAAAATATTAAATACAAACTAGAAGTGTCAGCAGTACACACTCATTGTGTGTGTGTGTGAGAGAGAGAGAGAGAGAGAGAGAGTGTGTATATATATAAAAATGGCATTAGCATATTAAGGGAACTTGCAGAACTCCAAAAATGTGTTGGGACCTACCCTACCCCTGGCCCTAGTGCATTAAGTGTACTGTATGTAAACCGAATATGGGCCCAATCACCTATAGCCCTGGTATAGGAATTTGGCCTGTGCTTCCCTTTGGAACTATTTGATGCCATATTTGTTGTAGATCTGCTCACCCAAATGATAAATACACCTTCATGTGGAAAATATAGGTGAGGTAGATCATCTTAGCTTGAATCAAGGACCATTTGGTTTGCAGATTAATGGTTTTCTTGCTTAGTTACAGGGACTCAAGACAAACGGTGTCAGGTTTTGAAGGCAAATTGCCTCAAGTTAAGGAATCACCATAGACATTATCTGTTGCATACTGTACTGTGGAGCTCAGCATGCAACAAATAATGTCTACAGAGATGTATTAACTTGAGGGAATTCACCTCCAAAATTATGCCATATGCAAAGCTGTGTAAGAGGATTTTGGCCAGTGAGAATTACAGGCTCCTGAATCATAGTCTCTCAGTCGCAATGCAAGAGCCGATGAGTGCCAGGTGGACAAGCACTGAAAGGGAGGCGAGCATGTCTGGTTTGTGCAACATTTAGAATATTAACACTGATTTGAGTGGCCAAGGTATCAAGGGGACTGGTCTAATCATAATGCAAACTACTAAAGTACGTCTTCGAAGACTTTACAAATATTAATTAATCCATGAGTGGCAGCTATTTACTAAGTCAATCAGTCAGGGCAGAGGGTACCTATGATGATATTACATGGAAGAAAGAAAATAAAATAGAAAGTAATAATAATTGCACACCATCAAGTTGATTCTTATGAATTGGCAACCCTTACTTTACTAAATATTGCAAATAGAATCTTAGGAACATCCACGACTGATTATAGTAGTTGTTGAGAAGCCATTTAAATGTTCAGCTCTATAAAAAGAAATGCTTTAATCTTATGAACTTTTGCTTGTAAGAGAACCCTCACAGCAACACAAATAAAACAATCTTTCCTTTTACTAAACACATTTTATTTGGGAATAAGAACTATTTTGCAATGATGTACATATACAGGTGGTTGTACTCCCCTAAGTACAAAATGCTTTTAAAACGAGCAGAAAGAATGAATGATACAGTGAGTAGTATCAGCCTTCTTGAGTCATAGCATGATCAAGCTGGCCCTCTGCCAGTCTGATTCAGCATGTTCGTCTGCCACTCAGATTGGCCGTTTGGAGTCTTCTTGACTACACAGCCCCACACTTCTCTGATGGCTAGCTCAAACTCATCTATTGTTTTGCAAAGATTTTCAGAGAGGGTGGTCCATTAAAGCAGCAGTGGGGAGACTCATGGGCCAATCCTCATTCCAAAATTACGAGTAATGGTTCCCCACTACTTTGGACATGAGCTGTCTTTGGTTCAGAAGGTACTGTACTGTCCACACTGAATGAGATCTGGTATGCCTCTCTCTTTCTCTCTCTCTGTTTGTATAGAGGTTGGGACTTCAGTTCCCCACTGGGCATCCCAGAAGAATCAGTCGGCGTGGCCTTGGGTAAGCTGCACAGCCCTGGGGTGCCCTCAGAAGGGAATGGCAAACCATTTTTGATTACTCTCTACCAAGAAAATCCCAAAAGGGATCCCCTTAAGATAGAATTGACTTGATGGCACACAATTAACAAAGCTGTCTGGATAGCTCAGTGGTTTAGGTATCTGGCTTCAAAGCAAGAGGTTGGGAGTTTGATACCTCACTGTGCCTCTTGGAAGAAAAGCCAGCCTGTGTAACCCAGGGCACCGACCTGCAGAAGAGCCACTTCTGAGTATTCTCTATCTAGAAAACTCTAGACAGGGTCATCATAAGTCCGAATTGACTTGATGCTTCATTTTCAAGCTTGACAGAGAAGGCCTGGGAAACAGGAACAACCTGAAAAGAGCATACAAATATTTTTTCACAGATCCTACCAACTTTACCTTGCAAGACATTCCAAGCATTCCTTCCCCCAGATGTGTAAGCCAATAATAGCTATACAACCTCTGTACCTGCCATCAGTTCTGTGAGAAATAATGTGATGGCCACACTGTTCTTTCATCCCAAGAGAGCCTCATCCATAAAATCTACTGAATTTAATCAACTACTTATAATGCAGTTCAGGGCACTGCCGTGTCTCACAAAACAAATTACTAGCTGGCTGTAATTAAAGGACTGTAGCCGGTTGATACAGTTCCAGACAGTACTGCTTGCTGTATTGCTCCTCTGATGTTATTAAAAAAAAATCTAATCTATTTGCTAAAGGAGCTGATGAGGAACTGTGCCTCTTTCTAGGCATACTTGCAGCCAATAAAATGATATGGGACAATTTTTAAAAGAAAGGTATTTTCAAAAAAAGAATTCTCATCTGAAGGTACACACCGAAACATAAAATAGGACAAAAAAATCTCGACACAGCCCATTTGGTCATTGCAAAAGCACAGCTTTTAACAATGTATCTATTTCTGATTTCTGAGCATGAGTTGACTGGGTACCTATTCCCATCTGAAGTCTGGGCACCCATATTTCCATCCAATGAGTCCTGGTATCAGGGCTCACTGGCTCAACACAAAGGGTTGCCTTTGTACACATAAAAAGCAGGAGCTAGAGGAGAGGAGGAAAACCTGGTGGATGTTCCACTCCAGTTTTTTCTACCACCTGAGGATAGTCATGGGGCAGAGCGCAAGTGTTGCAACTTGTGGGCCTCTTGTTGGCAGTAACTGCTGCAGCTGGTAGGCACATTTTGGTTCTTGCTCTCCTGCCCAAAAATGTGCCTTCCCCTGCTGCACCCCCTCCAGTTCTGGATTGTTTTATTAGCTTCTTATAAATGATCTGGACCCATTTATCAGGATTCTACTTGGGTCCATTTCCATAAGAAGCTGTCCCAGAAATAGTGACACCATGAGAACCTGCTCATTGGTCTCAGGCTTTGGCCCTGAAATATCGTGGAATGGGACACTGCTGATCTGACAACCCTAAATGATGCTAATAAAAGAAAAAGACCTCTCTCTTTTTTTTTGTTCCATTCCTAGCCCAAGTTGTGCTAATGGATATTAGAATTAGGCTGAATCAAAATTCTTAACAGTGTTTCACCCCATATCACTTAGGGCAGTAACCTTGGGCCTCCAGATATTCTTGGACTACAACTCCCAGAAGCCTACACCACCACCTCTTCTGGCCAGGATTTCTGGGAGTTGAAAGTCCAAGAACATCTGGAAGCCCAAGGTTGAGGACCACTGACTTAGGGCCCAATTCACTTTTTTAACTCCATTTTCCTTTTTTACACCATCATAGATGTGGTTTTAGAAGAGGTAGCCCTGTCAGTCTGTGCTAGCATATCAGGAAAAACCAACAGAAAAATAAAGAACAAAAAAGATAAAAAAAACATTGTGACACCTTAAAGACTAATTGCTATATTTTACTGTGAGCATTCGTGGACATTTCTGAGGAAGTATACTTTCCATGAAAGTTCACGTTAAAATACAACAGTTTGTCTCTAAGGTGCCACAACATTTTTGTCTTCTTTATTTTTTAATTTTGTTTTTGCCTGATACACCATCATAAAGGTCACCACCCAGTTGGTGACAGCAACACAACTCTTGGACATCACTTTGTTCATCTGAAGGCAGTTTCAATGGAGGCAGGGAACTTTGCCTCACACTGAGGGACAAGTTACACTTTGAAGAAAATATATATTTGTTGCTATTAAAATGTTTCCATCTAGGTTCCCAAGGACTATTCCTTATTCTTTCTGAACTAAGATACCATTAATGGCCACACTCAACACCGCCTACTAGACATCAGGGACTCTGAAGTTCTTGTTGCAATGAAAATTAAGCCCATATTTACTTCCTAACGACCAGCCACCAAGGAAAAGCAAACTAATTGTAGCAGGAGGAGTTAGACAAGCTTGTGTCAGGATAAACAAACATTTTTTACCTCTGCATCCAATGATGTTCTGATTGCACCATATCATTTGACCATGAAATTCTAGTCTGGGTGTCTCCCCTAATTGTCCCCCAGTTCCCACAGCAATGGAAGCAGAACCCAAACGCTATCCATGTTTGATGAAGTGAATCCCAGAGATTATGCAACACTGTATTTTCCTTGTAGGTAGGAAAAAAACAGTTTGGTGATGTTGGAAGGAGAAATGGCCAAAAGCCCTTCCTCTGTCTTCTATCTGAAGCTTTGTTCATTTTTTAAAAGTAAGAGCAAATGACATGCAGCTGTGTTTAACTGTAGCTTGGCCTTGCCCAAATCCTCAAGCGGCAGAATCAATTTACCTTCAAATGCCCAGCTACACATGGGATTACTCTAATATGCAGTTAATATTCATTGCAGGATTTTTTTTTGGAATATATACAGGCTATTGTGGAACTCTCACTATTTGAAGATATTGAATGATAGTGTTGCTTAAGCACTTCCCTATCACTCTATACTTAGCTCTTCAAGTTTTTCATTTAAAAAAAAAGCCCCAAATGTAGTAGCTAGCAGTTACGTTGAAAATCACCATAAATGAATTCCTTAATGGAGTGACACTGATTCTAAAGCCATTACTGGAACTATTCTACCAAACAGACCTACTGTACCATAACTATCAAGTCGCAGAAGCAAAAGAAAATGGAAACAGCACAACACACAGTAATAACCCAAGAGGCAGTAATTAGGTAATCAAATAAGGAGGGAAGGGAATTTCTGTGATGAAGCTTGAAATCAGTTACCGTACCAAGCATTGTGAAAGAAACAGCCAAAAATATTAACAAGGTATGGGATGTGCAAAAAGGCATTTTCTGAAAGCTTTTTTGTGTTATAATCTTTTGAAAGAAACTATTATCTTTGATTAACTGTATCAGTTAGTCCTATATCATTGAATCATCTGGTAGAAAAGAAAAACGGTGAGGCACTAGCTGGTTCGTTCTTCTAGAAGAGCAAATGGAGTGACGTATTTATATTTCTCATAAGTTTTAATATGCTCATGCATTGCATGTTCCATAAGGTGCACTTTTCATTCTGATATGCAAGAATTACCATTAGGACTTTTTAATTAGAAAATTTAAAAGTGCAATCTTATACACATGTTTGTTTAAAGGAAGTTGCACTCTGTTTGAGGCGGCTTTCACCCACAAAAGCCTGAAACATGCTACATCCCTGCCTTGGGATAAGCTGCACTAAATTGAATATAGCTTTGCTCTGGAACAAATTTAGGTAAGATTCCATTTTTAGCCAATTCAGTTTTAACAAACACTTGGAAAGTTTGCTAAGAAACAGAATCTGATTGGTGTTTGCATACAGTTTGTATAAGTTACCATGGCTAATAGCAGCTAACTGAAGAGGTGCCGGGACATGTCTTAGTTGCATGCTTAGCCAGGTGCCCAGCTGTGCAGCTAAGACACCCTTGGCACCTTGTCAATTTGTGTGAATTAGCCTCAGCAAACTATGTGAATCTCGTGTGGACACCAAGAGGATTTTGATTAATGATTCAACATAGCTATAAGGAAAAGAGAATATTTTGTTTTCAGACTGTGTGGATGCCATCTTAAATATTTCCTTCTGTGTGACACAGAAAGAAGAAAGTATTTTGCAATGTGGGCCCCATTGCCCATGGTTTTGGGATGGACTCATCTTCTTAGCTCTAAGAGGACAAAGAGTACATGCATATCCTGAAAATTAAAAAAAAATGCAATAATCTATGCAAGTATAAAAAAATAGATTAAAGACTTAACTCTTCTGGAAAGGACTTCAAAATAGTTGAAATATGGACAAACATGCCCACATATACATGCTTGTAGTCTATATAGAAAGTGCAAACTGTCGTATAAAATTCTCCATGCTGCCCCTTGAAGTCAGTGCAGAAGGTGACCATGTGGCAGAAATGCTCATTCTTGCAGAACCAATCATATAAATTGCACAATTCCGGCATATTTTTATACTTTTATGCTATAAGTTTGGTAGTTTAAATTCTGTGTTTGGCTGATTGGGGAGAAACAAGAAGGTACAGACAAAGCATCTTTTTTGGAATGAAAAGAAGAAATGAAACGTAGGAAGAAACATTATGCTACACCTACTGCAAAGCAAAGTACTTCATTGATTCATGCTGATTATTTGAATAGGAATAGGTTGGATGCCCATTCCTGCACATGCACAGTTAAACACCTCAGGCATTCTGAAATGTTTAAATAAATGATAGGATGCCATTTGTGTCTATGTAAACAATAAAACTGAAGTTGAGTAAACAATGCAACCATATGGACATCAGAAAACTGAAGTGTGCATGCATTATACACCATTACAAGGTTGTGCATTGATCTGTATATTAATTGAATTTATACCAATGGGCTGCTTTGTTCTCCCTCAAGGCTACAATACAACTACTAGGTTATGAACTGCAACATGTCTTTGTTTATTACAGTTGAGTGACTAGGTAATCAGGTGTAAAAAAGTCAGCATGAAAGGACTCAATGTGATTCTACAGAACAATTATCAGTTTTGATTCCTGAAACAGATTGGTTGGCATTGACAAGAGAAAGACAACTGATTTTTAAAAACTGCCCATTGTTTAATGCTCTGTTGCTTCTAGGTGGAAACAATACAGTAATCCTGGACCAAAACTTAGCAAATTATTTTTTCATGGAATTGTTGATCACTGATTAATTACTTTGAGGCAGCCAAATCCTTATCTTCACCTTATTTGCAAAAAAAAATTGCTCATCTCATTCAGAGTTATTAGCATGTCACAAAATTGAAAGGAACTTATACATTTTATTATTGTAGCATATTGCTTTGAAATCTTTAGATTGGGGTGGGCAGTTTCTGGCACTCTAGATGTCATGGGACTGCACGTCCCATGTATAAAGAATTATAGGAGTTGCAATCTAACAATATCTTTAGGGCCATAGATTGTTCATCCTGGCTCTGCAGATAAGAAGTTCATTCATTCATTCATTCATTCATTCATTCATTCATTCATGAGCCGCCCAGGGACCTTTGGGTAGAGTGGGCGGCATATAAATTAAATAAATAAAATAAATAAAATAAAATAATAAATAAATAAATAAATAAATAAATAAATAAATAAATAAATAAATAAATAAATAAATAAATAAATAAATAAATAAATAAATAAATAAATAAATAAATAAATAAATGACAGCTTCCCCACGCATCATTCGGTATCTGCTCTGAGGCTATCTACCAATATTCATTACCTGTGAGGTATGGAGAAGCTAGCTAGTAAGTTGAAAGATTTTGCCTGTTGACTCATACCTTCATAACAAACGCGAGATATTTCAAACAATAAAAGGCAAATGAAACTTCAGACTTCCCTCTTCCAAGTGATATAACAGAATCACTGGAAAGATGCAGTTCTGTCCCCAACTGCTCTATGCAGTATTTCTCCCAAGCATCTTCATTTGATCAGTAAGAGGTTTGGGCACTGCCTCTCTATAAACAACACCTACTGTATTTTACAGCAACTTCCCCCCCCCCGCCACCAAAAAAAACCCCCAGTAACAGCACATGCATTAACACATCTTTTGCAATAGCATTCATTGTAATGGCAACTAATGGAATTTTCATTAGGATATTGGCCCAAATCCTGTTGGGCAGGTTCAGCCTGTCCCACGGGAAGGGCATCCTTGTCAGCAGCAGATTGTTGCTTGTTAAAGACTTCTTTTTGCATTTGTTTTTAAATTCAGGGTGTATGGAACTTTGTCGCATCTCCTGCTAGCTTTCCTACAATGAGAAAGTCTTTAACCATTATGAAAATGCAAAGTGGTGTGCAAAATACCCAGTTTCTGCAGAGAAACACTGTGTTTGCTAATGCTGCTACTGACAGAATTCCTCTTTCTGCTGTGGTGAAGAATCAAAAGCTCTCCCAGCAGTTGACTTTGTTTCCTTTTTTCTTTTTCGTGGAAAATCTGGAGGAGACCTTTTGCTGAAGATGAAAAAGTTTCAGATCTTCATTACATTCCTAACTATGGAACTGTGTTCTGTGTTCTGTGTTTCATTTCTTTATTTTTTCCTTCCTTTTAAAGCTATGGCCCACCTGTGATGGAAAATTGTTCTCAAGAAGGCGAGCCCTGCATCAAGATTTACTTTCTTTTGGATGCCTGGCAAAATCCTTTCTATTAATAACCATAATAATCATGTGCTGTCTCGTCAATTCAGACTTATAGCTACCCTTTTCATTAACCCAGGCATCTTAAATGTTGTTGATTGTTTTACTTTGTTGGTTGATTTCAATGTGGTGGGATATGTGTATGTGTGTGTGTGTGTGTGTGTGTGTGTGTGTTTGTGTGTGTGTGTGTGTGTGTAAACTCATTCCTAACCAGTCTGGAGTCAATTTCAATGAAGGTAGGCATTTTTTTTTAGAAAAAGAAAAATTAATTAATTAAATAATTGTTGAAGTACACATTCCGCAATCAGTTCTATAGTAAAACCTCTGTGGTTGCTCAACCTTTGAAATGCATTTCTGTAACCTGGCATAAGCACCGGTGCAATCTTCAAATATTTATCTTTTAATTCCCCTGCTTGTATGTACTTAGGAATGTTTTCATAAATACATCAATAACTGTCTTGTATGGCTCATTAAGGCGGCTTTTTATCCTTTAGTGTAAGCGCACAGTTTACAGCTGCCTGTGAATCACTTTTATAGGCCTCCATTAACCATGCCCTTCAAGCTGCAATTATTTGTCAGATTTTTTATATACTTGAGCAGTCACAAAAGAAATGAGCACTGAGCAGACATGTGAACACTTGGAAGCCAAAATTGGCTCATCTCCAGCCGTGCATTTTCTTGTCTAGCTACCATAAGTGTGTATTAGAACAGATGTTCTCAGCAAATCAGCTTGGCCAAGGAAACTCGCGTGGGTTCAAAACCCCTATTGAGATGAAATAAGACTGAGACCTGGAGTATTCCTTTGGAATCTGGCACTAAATCTTCTGCAGAATAAAATGAAACTTAAATTGGTGTGTTTCTCCCTCCTCATATAACTGAGTAAAGTTGGAAATATGTATGGTGGAGGGGAGAAGATAGTGTTAATTAGAATCCTAGAACTGAGCAATCCTGAGCTCATACACAATTTCACAGATTGTCCTTTTCTACACTTCTGGTAATTTCTATCAACAGTGGCTACTTAGTTCTTGGAAACCCAAGGTTGTGGATTCCTTTATGGAGTCAATCCATGTCATGTCCTCTTTCCTACACCATTCTATGATATATAAAAAGGCAGTAAAGAACAAAATTTGGTTGCTTATATCGCTGCATAAAGGAAATAAGCCAAACAATGGGAGGCAGTGGACCCGTTGTCCATCAGGTGTGGTGTCATCTTCTGACTGCATAGGTGGCGTGCAATTTACAGCCAGAAAAGCGTGAAGATCCCTTTTGCAGTTAGTCATGGCAGCTTCCACAATTTCTCAGGGGGAGGGGCACATAAATATCCAGCACGCAATAGTCTACTTTTTTGGGGGGGTGTTAAGAGGTCAGAACACAAATGCTTAAAAACATCATAATTGGTCATGTTACCTTTCTAGTGTAAGTAACAACTTGCAAATGCTTTTGATTTGTTCTGAATTCTTTGTCTTACAAACTGCAACCAATTTGCTTCGAGCCAATTCACAGTCCATTTAATTTGATTTGCATCTAAATGTAATTATATGTATTTGTATAGGTCCAAATAATGAGAAAACAAACAAAAAAACATGAAGATGGGGAAAATAAATAGCTCTGACCTGGGAGAGGAAGGTGAAATCCAGTGCCATTGATTACGGTTTAACCCCAGGCAAAGTTCTTACCAATTTCCTTCCCTTTCTCCTTGTCTCCCTCCCCTACCAAAAGCCATGCCATTGACTCCTTGCCCAGTTACCACCCTTCCAGGCATCCATCCTGCATCGGCTGGACATTTTCACCCTAGGTCCTCCTCAAGGAATGCTAATACTGATGCTAAGGTAGATGATCCTCCCACATCAATTAGGCAAGGTTGCCCAGCCTGTCTTCACCTCTGGAGCAACACTAAGTGGGAAAAGGGGGCTGCTCGCTTGTGTGCTGTCTCATGTATTTATTTCTTCAGATCAGATTCAGGCTTCCTTAGGCACAAAGGTAAGCAACAACAACAAACCCTACAGAAAAGACTGGGAAAGAGAAGGCTTGCATCCTTAACTAACCCCTTGGTTGGAAAGACTGCTCTGTAAAATAACAGCATGGCAGCACTGCCAGCAATGTAGAGGTTTCTTGGTTGGCAATCTTGAAATGTGCTCCTGTAGCGTTCTCTATTTATTAGATCTATGGTTCTTGTAGTATTATGTAATGGTTTATGAATATTCATATTGCTGTGAGGCGGAGCCGAGAGAGGTGCTATAAGAGGCGGAGTCAGAGAGTTAGAGATCAGATTAAGTGAGATAGAGTCAGTGAGAGAAATGTAAGAGTCAGGCAGGAGAGAAAAGCCAGACAGAGTAATAGAGTGTGTAACTTGGGAAATTTAGATGTGATTAACTACTGAAGATATTCATGAATCAATCTATGTAATCAATAAACCAAAGTTTTATTTTAAAGAACTTGAAGTGTGGACCTGAATCTTTCTGAAGTAAATGGTGATTTAGAGATCACCTGGTGGCAGCAAGTGTAAAAGAATAGAGTGTTTGCCTTCGTGTGCTCTGGAGCTTGAAGGTCAAGCAAAGGGACACGAGGGTGGACGCCACAGCTCTACTCAAGAAAATAAAGTCCAGCAGCTGAGGGAGGGAAGAGAAATGGGGGAAATGCACACTAGGTAGCTTCAGTGTCTAGTGTGTCATATTTATCACCCATCTCATCCAGAACACAGGCATACATAGAACAAAAATGGGGGGAAAAGGAAAAAAGGCAACAGTACAAAAGCAAAAGGCAACAGCAGGCATTTTAAAAAGTAACATGCAAAATAGGGGGCAGTGGCTTAAGTGACCTATCCCACTAAAATCCTCACAAAAGACTGAGATATCCTTGGCACAATCATACACAGAGACACTCAATCCATTGGATACTACTACAAATGAGAGCCACAGCTGCTTAAAGGAAAAGAAGAACAACTATCCATTGGGCATCCTACAAAAAATTAAAGTGATGTAGATAGTAACGTAGCACTCCTCCTCTGTCCTGCCAAGACATAACATGACTGTTGATCACAGGGACATAGAATTTATCTAGTTAGCCTGAACCTTTCCAGGGGCAACACAATCACAGATTCTAGGAAAGCTTGGGATTTTCATTGGCACTTGAGATGTCAATGTCCTTCTGTGTTGGGCTTCCTGGTAGTGCTGCAGAATTACTTTCATTATTTTAAATGAGATGTACTGGCACCAAGTTGCCCCACCTCATTGTCACCATTTTTATCTCCAAGGTGCCAAAGCAAAATTCAGCACTTTGGAGAGCTCCTGATGCCATTTGAGTGCTGCTTCAGGCCTCCACAATTTACTTTGGATTGGTTCAGAGATTGACAAATACCTCTGCTTTACTATTGTTCCTGAACAAATCTTGAATCTGAAGCACATCCTTGTTGTTTTTCTAGAACATTCTGAGAAACGTGGGGCCACTTTTGACCATTCTGGTGTTTTTAAAGTATACCTTTTAAAATAATTTTGCATTTTAAAAAAACTAATGTTTGAGTCATAGAATAGCAATACTCTTCAAATAATGGGCAGCAGATAATATTAATGAGGCACATTATGAAAAAATAGCAGGAAAGGAAGGAATGGGTTGCATTTTAACAGCAACGTTCCAAGTTCTTTGGCACTGCTAGCAATTCAGATCTCTGAGTCTGAGGCAGGGGAGGAGATGGCTGGGTAGAGTACAAGAAGAGAAACGAAAAGCAGGGAGGCATTTTCCTTCCTTTTGTAAAATAAAGGCATTGTCGGGGTCAAGTAATTGTAAGAGAGAGGACAATGGTACAATACGAAGGCTTGCATATTTTTTGTTGTCATGTGCCTTCCAACTTCTGGCGACCCTATGAATGAGCAACTTCCAAAATGCCCTGTCATCAACAGCTGTGCTCAGCTCTTGCAGACCCAAGCCTGTGGTTTCCTTTAGGGACTCGGTCTATTTCATATTTGGTCTTCCTCTTTTCCTGCTGCCTTCCACTTTTCCCATTATCATTGTCTATTCCAGAGAATCCTGCCTTACGAGGCCATTTAAATTCAGAGTAATTTGTGGTATGATCTGAATAGCTGCAAACAGTTGTAGATGTCAATAAATTTTCCAGAGCAAAATCTCTCTGTTTAGAAAGTCTGCAAGAAACACAGCTTTAGCTCTTTGCCTTACCGTTGCCATTGTATATGCATGCCATAAACCGGTAGCTTTTCTCAGCCCCACAGACCTTCTATGCATGAATGTTTTAGTGTCATACATCTCACTGCTAAGTACCAATAGAGTGTTCCGTTAGTACCAAATCCAGTTGTGACAAATAGTAATGAATATCAAAGGAATTTGTAATGATTTCCCACTTATGTCAAAACACTGGTGTCATTAACTTGTGCATGTGGTTTGTGTTTCAAAATTAATACAGATGGAGCAAAGGATCACTTAGGTGCTGAGGGTGACAGCCTGCCTGATTTAGAGGAAATGTTTACAAGGAGACCAGTGAGAGAGCCTGCCTCCATAAATATACTACAGAACTGGAAATGTCTACATGTGTATTTGGAGGATGTTTGTTTGGAATTTTTGAACCACTGTTCCATGATGTATATACTGTACATATGTTGCCAGAAACAGGGAAATAAAAATTTCTCAGTCTTGATTTCATTGTGCTTTTACAAAGCTATTCTGCATTTTATTTCTGGCCTTACCAAGCTGTGAAACTTTGTCTAGGGGCCTTGGAGGAAACTTTGTCCTAGGGGTCTAGGACTTTTGGGAGCAAATTACAAGATCACTTGGATGAAACAATTAAATGTACTCTAGTAAATATTGTATAGGTGGTGGCTTGAGTCAAAGGCATAGATAAAAAAAATTGCTGATAGAATGAACTGTGCTGGATTGGTGCATAACATAGACTCTTCTTTGTGGTGGTACTGTTACTATAAAATTCTCACCACATTGAGATTTGCTAGCATTCTCTCTCTCTCTCTCTCTCTCTCTCTCTCCTCTCCCTTTCCCTCTCCCCCCCTTGAAATCTTTGGAAAGACACTTTTAAAAAGCAAAACAAAACAAAATGTTAGCTTTTAATTGATTGGATTGTATTTACTTAGATTTCACATTGACAGCAGGGTCTGTTCGTCTCAGGTGCTGTTGAGTTTATCAGTAACTGAAAAGTTAGCACTGAAAGGTTAAGGTAAGGTAAAGGTTCCCCTTGACATTTAGTCCAGCGGTGTCTAGGGCGCAGTGATCATTCCCATCTCCAAGCCATATAGCCAGCATTTGTCCATAGACAGTTTCCGTGGTCACGTGGCCAGCGTGACTAGACAGGGAATGCCATTACCTTCCCACCGAGGTGGTACCTATTTATCAACTTGCTTTTTTACATGCTTTCGAACTGCTAGATTGGCAGGAGCTGGGACAAGTGACGGGAGCTCACTCTGTCACATGGATTCGATCTTACAGCTGCCGGTCTTCTGGCCTTGCAACACAGAGGCTTCTGCAGTTTAACCCGCAGCACCACCACATCCCTTCTGAGGGGTTAAACCACTTCCTTAATCAATGACTTCAAGAATCTAATTTGTACATAATGGAACATGAAATTGTGAACACATTAAACTTCACCTTAAACGGCCACCTGTGTTTACTTATGACAGAGCTGTAGTACATTTTACAATGCAAAACACATGGAGTGCATTAGAAAAATATAGTAGTAATAATAAATAATTGATGAATTAAAGTGCATAAATAAATTTGTAAATAAAACCACTTGCCCAGGTATCTGTTAATAACAAAATCTGCCCAAACTCAAGATATAACTGCAAGAGTTCTATTGAATTATTGAAACAAAGGAAATAGCTGCATTTTAAAAACTATATCCCCCGGTCTCCCAAAAAAAGTAAACATACAACTTAATTTATTATAAAACACTCATAACCAAAAAACACTTTAAAGAACTCCACTTAGATGTGATTCTGAAAAGAGAGGCACTGAGGTTTGTTTGTTTGTTTTTAAAGAAAATATAAGACACCTAACAAATATTAAAATATGTAGAAACCTTGTAGGGCTTGCTGTCACATTCTTTTGAAAGTCTTCTGAACTATGAATTTAAGAGGGTCTTTTGCCCTCAGGCACAGCTTTTTTTGGAAGAAAGATGGTACACATGCTGCATACATGTGCACTTGCATAAGCACTTTGCAGCTACAAACAGTAACGGAGATTGTGTAGTGCTTGTTTTTGCTTTGTTGTTGTTGTTGTTGTTGTTGTTGTTATGTGCCATCACGTTACCTTTGACGCAGAGGTGGAATTCAGCAGGTTCGCACCTATTCTATAGAACTGATTCCTAAATGTACTATTGGTTCGTAGAACCGTTTGCTGGCATGAGAATGAAGGAAGAGGGGCCAGGTGACCAGCGACGAGCGGGGGGGGGAAGGGGGCACAATTAGCTGCCTCCCTTCCCGCACCACAATGAGACGTCTGAGGTGGGGTGGGGGGTGAGAGAGATTTTCGCGCGATTTCCTAGCTTACAGAGGTGGTGAAAATGGCGGCTGTATGGAGGATTTTTGCTGAACAGTGAGTTTATCCCCCACAGGAACACACTGAAGGGGTTTCAATGCGTTCCTATGGGGTTTTATGCCCCATATAGCGACGATTCCGGATAGCGACGATTCATCCGGTTGCTATGCGAGGCACCACTGTATCAGTATTTTAACACTAGTAAGATTTACTATTCTTGAAGGCCGTATATCTAGGTCCAAGAAAGGAAAACACATAAACAAATCAATAGATAAGGGGAATCGAAACTCTTCTCTTGGAAGCAGCCGCCGAGGGTGAGTGGGGGAGGTGGAGCCTGCCAAGGCTCTGAGGGAAGCCATCATCACCACCAGTGCCGCCACCAATACCAACACCCCTCAAAGCGACTGGCAAGGAGAAGAGGTGGGTGCGGGGTGGAGGGGAAAGATGGAGGAGGAGGAGACCTCAGAGGAGTCAGTAACTGAAGGACCGATTGAGGTAGTGGGGTTGAGGTGGAGTGGCGACAGACTGAAAAGGGACCATACCTTCCAAGCCAGAAGGAAGCGGGGGGGGAGAGAATAACTCCACAACAGGTGCGCAAAGGCGGCTTCCAGGTAACAACAAACAGGAATAAACAGGACTATCAGTCATTTCAGGAGCAGGAAAGGGGAGGGAAGCAATTTTTGCTGGTGAGCTATAGGGCGAAATAGGAGGTAAAGGGAAGGAGAGATGTGTCAGTTCTCTGTCAAACCTGGTCATAAGCACCCACTGTGAGGTGTGTGTTTGTGTGTGTGTTTGACACATGCCCATGGTGAGGGTAACAGCAGCGGTATGCCCAAACAGATACACTGTTTGGGCATACCGCTGGGAGACCACTGTGGAAGAAACCCTCATCGGATCCCACTGTCCTGGCCATTTATTTATTTATTTATTTATTTATTTATTTATTTATTTATTTATTTATTTATTTATTTATTTATTTATTTATTTATTTATTTATTTATTTATTTATCAGTCATTAGGACATAGGACCTGTTGTTAATTTATTTGAATCCCACCACTGCTTTGACGTATGGCACCCCTCATGAATGAGAGATCTCCAGAATGCCCTGTCCTCAACAGCCCTTCTTAGCTCCTGCAAACTCAACCCTGTAGTTTCCTTCAGGGAGCCAATCCATCTCGCATTTGGTCTTCGTCTTTTCTTGCTGCAGTGCCCTCAACTTTTCCCAACATTATTTTCTTTTCCAGAGAATCCTGCCTTCTCATGATGTGCCCAAAGTATGGCAGCCTCAGTTTCTTCATTTTTGCCTCTAGAAATAGCTTGGGCTTGATTTGCTCCAGTACCCACTTGCTTGTCTTCCTAGTGATCCAGGATATCCACAAAGCTCTTTTTCTGCACCAGGAATATTCAATGAATATTCTTTTTCCTGTCAGCCTTCTTCACTGTCCAGTATTCACGCCCATACATAGTAATCAGGAATACAACAGATCATTACACTTGATGATCTTTTCTAGTTTCTTCATTGCTGCCCTTCCGAGTCTTGTCTTCTTCTGATTTCTTGGCTGCAGCCTCCCTTTAGATTGATTACTGAGCCAAGTTATACAAAATCTTTAATAATTTCAGTGTCTTCATTGATAATGTCAATATCTTACTTGAGCTTCGCGGCACAGTGGTTAAACTGCAGTACTTCTGCCAAAACTCTTCACACAACCCAGTTTCAAACCTCAAGGCTCAAGGTTCACTCAGCCTTCCATTCTTCTGAGGTTGGTACCCAGCTTGCTGGCTGGTTGGGTCACAAGGTTTTGCCTGCATAATTCAATTGTAAACTGCCCAGAGAGTGCTTTAAGTGCTATGGAGCAGAATATAAGCAACACGGTTCGCTTTGCTTCCATTGTCAGTATTAAGGTTATGCAGTTCTTCTGTAGCCATGATTTTTATCTTCTTAACTGCAGTCCTGCTTTGACACTTTCTTTTCTCACTAAAGGTCATTTCAAGTAATTGCTGCTTTCCGCCAGTAAGATAACACCACCTGCATATCTCAGATGTTTCTTCCACTAATTTTCACTTCCTCATCTGAATTGAGTCTGGCTTCCCATATAATACAGTGTAGCGCTTCTCCTGCTCTTTCTCTGGGCCTCACCTGTTTCTTCCACCGTTTTCTGATCATCCTTCTCCTCCTCTCCTTGCATTCCTCCCTCTCCTCTTTTGTCTTCCGCTCCTATCAATCAGTCAGGCTTAGCCTCTGTCTTCCATTTAGCCAACGAAAAGCCAGCACTCAAATCACATGATGGGGCCTCTTCCCAAGTTAATTTTCCTCTAATGCTGCGTGCTTCCTGAACCCTCAGACACAGAGGAGAAAGCAACAATATGTTCTGGAAAGACTCACAGACTACATGAATCTCCTGTTTCCTTACATGGAATAACAAAATTAGATAATTTTTTACTAACGTTCTGGCAAGCTGTGCAATGTTTGGAGGCCTATTTCTCAATATTCACTTTTAAAAAAATTGAAAGAAGGAAACATTAAAAGCGAGTGTGTTTTTTTCCAATCTCTGCTTATTCTCTGGGAGCCTTTTCAGCTGAAAAGAAGTATTAAAATGATAGACAGAAAAGAACTAGTGATCAACTGATGTGATGAGGTTTTTGCCAGAGTTATTACGCTGCTTCCTTTTGATGTTGTAAAGGGAGCATAAAGTCTTAACATTTCATTGGTTTTGCATGCATATTGTTTTTCTTTTTACTGTTATGTTGTATTTTTACTGTAGAACATGTAATAGGATGTTGTTGGGAGAAAAATTAAACACTAAACTGTATTTGTCTGCACCTCCTGCTTTGATGTGTTAGGAAGGATTCAAAATGTCTGTTGGGCACCTACTCCTCGTGAAAGATCTGGTGTACTATGACTCAGAAACGGGGCTACAAATCAAGAAGTCCTCACATGGATGCATGTCTCTGCCATGAACTGACTAGGAAACTCTAAGCCACTCTTTCCCACATGTGTAATCTAAGGATAATAATGAACTGACTAGGAAACTCTAAGCCACTCTTTCCCACATGTGTAATCTAAGGATAATAATGTTCATTTATCCTATATGTTCATTTATCCTATAAGGTCATGGAAAGGTAGAGCACTGGCTTCTCTCTCTCTCTTTTACTTTTCCAAGAGGGTAATTTCAGTGAATCCTGAAACAGCAGACAAGGAAATGTCACAAATCTGTTCACACCATTTTGGGCTAAAGGACAGGTGGCTTACAGTGCCATGTATATGTAGGGAGTCTTAAACCCCCCCATACCTTCCCCAATTCTCATATTATGGTTTAAAAAAAGGAAGGCTGGTGAATTAAGGCATTGTATTGGTTTGGGGCCACCAAAATTCTTGCAGAAAAAGAGGGGAGGGGAGGAGGGAGGAGACAAATAAGACTCCCCTCTGACATTGCAAGCCCCCTGAGGATCAAAGTCACAGTGCCACAAATGGCATCAAAGCAGCCAACCCCAATGTGCCAGTGGCAACTGCAGTGAGAAAGTTGGATGGATGGATCTCATTCTTCCAATTATTTCTCCAGTCCAGCTTGTGCCATAAGTTAAGCATTGTCCCAATTTCAAAATCACTTTATCCTAAACTGAGGATTTCTAAAGTCAGTGTGGAAATTTGTTCATATTTTTGTGTGCATTGATCCCATGCACAAATTTGTCTCAGATACACATTTTTTTTGCCGGCAGTTGCTGAATTATGATTCCTTTTTTTACAAAACATGATTTCCATGCAGAAGTTCTCTTGTGAAAAATTGGGGGTAGATATTTTTGTCTACTCCACTGAAAGTTGACAGTGCCCATGAGGAGATCTGAATATTCTGTAGCACCTTGGAAATGCAGTGTCATTATTTTGGAAAGCTGCTAAGAGTTAGCAGCGGAAGAGTTGGTTGCTTTCACTGTGGAGGCCTCTGAAAGACCTTTAGCTGCTGATGGCTGAAGAGATGGAAAGAAGAATCTAGTCCTCCAGGTTTTCCATCCAATGCTATTTCCTCTCTCAGCTTTGAACTGAGTTATCATAAATTGTTTTGGTCTGTGGTGATTTTGTCAGCGGCCCTCAGTAGGTAAGCAGAAATTCAGAAATGTAAGACTTTAAGAAAACATATGCAGTACATATGCTGGAAGGAGATCTAATCCCATGGATGAAAGCAAACTCTGTTCCAGTAGTTGATAATACACTATATCTTTAAGTTACACCAAATGACTTGGGCCAACATTATCTAATCTGCTATCTAAAATCCTTGACAAGATTTTAGCTATCAATGTAATGTTAAGAGATAAGAGCCATCTAAAATATGTCTGCTCATTTTGCCAAGTATAAATTTCACAGTACCTAACTAGATATGGGAAATCTTCACTTCAGTAGGTCATGCATAGGTCTTTTCAGAATCACAGTTCAATAAGAAGCGCGAATCCTGTTCTGTTCCTATACCATCTATGGGACAATGTGCTTTCGCAATTCATTCCGAAATAATACATAACTTTGTATATTAAATATATCATTTTAGACAACGTGAACACAGGAAGAACATAAACTATTACAGAGGGATTATCTGTAACAGTGCCACACTAGATATTTCTACTCAGAAATAAGTTCCAATTTTATCAATTGTGCTTATTCCCAAGGAAAAGTGCAGTTTAAAATAGCTATGGAAAGGACCAAAGTATGTTTCCAAAACACCATGGACAAATTTATAAAATAGTTAAACACCAATAGGACAAGATCTGGAGAGGTAACGTTGAAGAAAATAATGTATTGTCTAAGGTTGAATGCACATATATTCACAATGGGTTATCATGTATCTCTACTTATTGTTTATTGCTTAATTCATCATGTCTCCAGTAGTGGTTCCAAAGTTGATAGGTAACAATTTATAAAGAATTTATGAGGAACACAAAACCCTAACCTAAATACAGCAGCAAGACAACTCCTGTTGTTTCCAAGATTATGAGTGCTAAATGGCCCTTTTTATATCTTTCTCTAGAGCGGCTGCACTACACCTAAGAAATCTTTTGTTTCCATACAACATAAAAGCTCAGTAGTAAAGTATTTCTTACACTATATATAATGATGAACATTATTTGCTGCACCATAAAGGAGTTCAATAAAAATACCTACGACAAAACTGTACTTAGGATGTAGCCCATTCTTACAACGTTCTTACAGTTGATGAAAATTAATCCCACTGTTGTATTAAGTACAAGGAACTACCCTCCTGATGAAAGCAGAAGATCAAGTAATATTTTAAGGAAACAAAGAGTCGGCTGAGAGCATTCCCCTCAACAAAGGCAGCTATCTGACAGACCATATCTTCACATAAGAGTCTACCTGGGTTTTAAGATCATCAGGGAAAGGCTTTCTCCTGCCATCCTCACAAGGTGTGTTTGGTGAGGACATGAGAAAGGGTCTTTTCTGTTGTTGCTTCAAAGTCGTTAAACTCCCACCCACAAGAGGCAAGTCGGGCGCCATTTTTGATGTCCCTCCAGTTGTAGGCAAAAATCTTTCTAGTAATTTGTTTGCCTGTGAGGGTTTTTAAAACTGGGGTTGTATTTTTTTTTTAGTCTTTTTACCTTTTAATGTGTTTTTTAAATCTGTTTATGTTCTTTTGATATGATACCAGCTTAATTGCTTTTTAATATTGTAATGATTTATTATATTTTTAGCTTTTAATATTGATTGTTTGACTATTGAAAGCCACATTGGGTCCTCTGTGGGAGAAGAGTTGGATATAAAGAATAAAATGAAAATAAAATGAACATATTTTCCATTTGTGGTGGAGACCAAGATGTAGCAGAGGGCAACAGTTCAGTGTTTCATTTTGGTTTTTTGCTGAGACTTCTATTTTCATGCTGTTTCCACAGCCACCTGCAAAGCTGTCCTGGGGAGCATTCTAGAACAGTCTGGGAAGTAGCACTGCTACAGGGAGAACTCACCTTCTCCCTTCAGTGGGAAGATTCCATGAGCACAGTTCAGCACAGGTTCCAAAACAAAAAAGATTTCAATTTGATTTTAAAGTAACATCTGCTCTTAATCATTTTTTTAAAAGCATATTTTAAAGAAATCCTCCAATACAGCAATTTATCATTCATATGTCATTTTGCCCCTCCCCTCACCAGCCCCGAAAAGGCTTTTTTTAGAAACAGAAAGTGATGGGCCCAGGTGCTTCCTGATTACAGATGCAAAGGGAGGAAACGTAACAAAGGCGTCCAACAATAAAATTAGTCATCGCTTCTGTTTAAAAAATAAATAAATACAGTGTATCCTCCTATAATTGATGACTTACATTTATAAAACCATGCTATAGTACTAGATCTCAACCATCAATTGTTATTGTTTTCACATGTTTTATCTATTTGCCAGTCACATAATGATACTATAAAAGTCTTTCCCAACTAAGATGCTCTCACAATAACAGGAAGATTCTTCAGCCAGCAACAAACATCAGCTGTTCCTTCTCTCTCCATTCAGTTCAATGGAGAAGACCCCAAGCATCTAGACCAAGGCGAGGGGCAAAGGGATCCTCTCTTGATATTTTTTTGAGCAGAACTGCTCTCATCCCTCACTATGGCCTATGCTGCCTAGGGGTCTAGACAGTTTCGCCTAGTTAGGTGATGACAAAGTATGGTCTTCCAGATGATGACCATATTTGCCATGTTTTCACCTGGTCTAAGTGAAGCTGTCCAGTACGTAGCTGAACTGCCTGGAATTTCAGAGCAGTCAAAGATACAGTCATCATTCATCTCTTCTATTCTCAAGAGTGCCCATGGGACTTTTCCTCTGGGAGGTGGGACTTAGTTTGCATAACTGTATACCAGGGGTCTCAAACATGCGGCCCCCCAGATGATAGTTTGTGGCCCTCGCCTTGCCTGCTCCCCCAAAGCGCCCACACATCCTCTGCTGTCAAGAGAAAAAAAAAAGCCTTGCCTTGCTCGCCGGCTCTCTTCCAAGACAGCACCTCTTGCACCCTCCATCCAGAACTGCAGCCTGCCAGCCAGCCCACCTGTCTGTCAGCTAAGGAAACTCCTGGGCGGTTTCCTTGGGCTCTTGCTCTGTTTGGCAGAAAATCTTATGCGGCCCAGCCTCACCCAGACTCTGTCTCTAGCAGTCCCCAGGTAAATTGAGTTTAAAACCCCTGCCGTATACATAGGGCACACCACTACAACACAGTGTGTATTTATATAATAAAATAATGAATAAATCTGGAGTCTTGAAAGGGAAGCAATCCATTCCCATCCTGCCCCTGAGACATCACCTTTTACCTTCAGCTTCTACTTCTCTTCTCTCACTGACCTTCTTTTCTTTTCTAACAGCTCATCCAATACTCTTTATTTTATCTTTCCTCCAACTTCTACAGTCCAAACCTATCCTCCACCAATCAAAGTAAATATTCAAACAAAGTTCTCACTCCTGTTAGCCATGCTTCCAATATCCAGATTAGGCTGTTACAATTCATGTCTACACACATACAATGTGTATGTGGCTCACTTTACATAAGAGTACCATTGGCTAAGAGACATATGTTGTAATAAATGAAATAAATGTGTTAAAATTGCTATATTTTACCATCAATTATCAGTTCAGAGAAACATCAACCAAGCTCTCAAATGGACAGGAAAACATCTGTGTAGAATTCTAAGAGGAAGGACTCAATTGCACATATTATGCAAATATGGATTTCATAAACTTATAGCAAAACAAGGCTGCACAGAGGCCTCTTGGCCATTATATTTCTTTTCCTTTTCAGATGCATCTGCTATCTGATTCCACCTCTTTGCGACAGAGCCCGAAGGTTCAGGTACTAAAAAAACTCTAACCATGCTAAATAGCTGGTGTTTGAGACCATACACCCCAGCTGATGTCTGCAACCTAAGTCTGAACTTACCTTACACAAGCAGATTTGATACAGACATCAGTCATGATTGTAACAATAAATGTTTTATTATGGTAATTGACCAGCAAAAGTAAGGAACATTACTTACATTAGGAAACATAAAATCAAACTAAAAACATCTATATACATCTATTTATATATACTGTATATACATCTATATATATACATCAGCGCACAGAATTTAGCTACTTTTATTAGCATATCTGAATTTTGGTTTAGCCCAGTATGTGTGCCAGGGCATCACCCTGTCAGCAAAAGCAGTGTGTAATGTGCCTCTGATCAACCAGGAAATTTCCTTATGTAAGGGTTAACAAGGACTTCTGGAATACCAGAATGAAAAGCACAATGAAGTAACACATGGGAGATAGTTTCGATTTCACCAGAGTTACAGGGGCATAAACGCTTAGTGTAAGGGGTCTTGTTATACTTCCCTTCCTGGACTGCGGACGGAAGTGCATTGAAGCGGGCTGGAGTAAGAGCTTTGCATTGTTTAGGTGTTAAGGGTGAGCAGAGATATTTAGCCTTTTTGGGTGTGTTGTCAAGTATAAGCCTATTTATGATAATACCAAGGTCCTGCTGCCTTTCTGTCTCACAAATACGCTGCCTAAGATTACTCTTGGCCTTAACATATCCCATTTGTTGGATACATTCTACTGAACAGCCATATCTGTTGATTTTGTGGTATATTGCTCTCTTCCAAGGTGACTGATCCTGTAATACCTGTGAAGTCAGTCCAATTGGTTGAAAGGTTCGTTTTAGCCAAAAGTTAAAAATAGCCAGCCAAGCTCTGGCTTCAACCTTCAGGTAGCCCACTTCAAGCCTGAGGGCAGCATTGGATACATCTCTTGGAATTTGTAAGATAGCCCTCATGAATTTATATTGAACTACTTCTAACTGGATAAATGAAGAATAGGGGCCCAATTGTGCCCCATACAAGAGGTGACTAAGGGATTTGGCCTGAAACAATCTTAATGCAGCTGGAAGGTACTGACCTCCCTTTGTATAGAAGAATTTTAGTATAGCAAGGCTAGATTTTTGTGCTGCTTGTGCCACATTGTTAACATGAGCCTTGTGGTTTCCTTTATATTGAAAGATGACACCCAAATATTTGTAAGACTTAATTTGTTCTCTCTCATGCTCATCAGTTAACCACTTATAGATCCTGGGCCTCTGAGTGAACACTAAAACTTTGGTCTTCGCATAATTTATTTGTAGCATTTCATCTTTACAGTATTGCACAAGAACTCTCTTTAGTCCTATTGGTGTCTGTGAAATTAGGACTGCATCATCTGTGTATAACAGAAGGGATATATGGGGGGATGGAACGCTGGATGGCTGAGCGCCGTTACCATTGAGTTGATATAAAAATTAAATAACAATGGAGCTAATATATACCCTTGCTTCACACCATTATAGGTAGGAACTTTATCAGACAGGTGTGCTTCCTTGTTGCATCTAATTCTGAGGGTTGTATTTTCATGCAGTATATACATAAGCAGCAGAAGGCGTTGATCTATTGTGGAAGACTCTAACTTACTCCAGAGCCTATCTCATGAAATTAAATCAAAAGCCGATCTAAGATCAATAAAGGCAGCAAATAGGGACCCTTGGGGTTTCTTAGAGAACTTATCTACTAGGTGCCTTAAAATAAAGGCATGATCCTGTGTAGATCTACCAGATCTAATCCAGCTTGTTCTTTAACTTAAGCCTTTCTTAAGGTTCAGCAGTTCCTCCACTTCCTTTGGTGATGGATTTTTATTTTTATTTTGTTTAAATTTTGAAATCACCAAGGTTTTTTTTCATCAATACACTCCTTATCAAACCAGTTATAGGACCTGCACTTGATAGTATGGGTTTTTGTTGAGTTGCTTGAACCAGCTAAATCCACTAATTTATTTATTAGTGTTTCATACAGTGCAATTATGTTTGTACTTCAGCCTGCTTTAAGAAAGGTGGAATGGCTCTCAGAGAACTGATTATTATTGAGTTGATTAGTAAAATAAATTGAGATTTTTCCTGACCATATGATCCTGGAATTGGTCAGGATTCATAGGCAAGGCCTTCTCAATATGAATATGGTTTTCTTGTAACTTCAGGTACAATATTAATGGCAGGTGATCACTATCAATCCTGCTGTCAATCACCAGACTGATGACAGTATTCAGTATGTTATGGTTGACAATCATGTAATCTATGGTACTCATCCTCGTTCCTGACCAGAAAGAGAATTCCCCTGGTATGTCACCTGTAGTGCTTCCATTTAATATATGTAGGTCAAGCCGATAAACTAGCCGTGCCAAATTAAGACCTGCATAATTACTGGTAGTATCTTTAAAGAGGCGCCTAGTGACTATAGGGAAGTGTAGTCCATCATGGGGGCATAAGTTATAAGCAGCATAAACAGCCAAGTCATTTGTACCCAATCTGGCATTAAAATCACTGCCAGTTATCATTTGGTCATCATTAGTTAACAGAAAATTTTGAATATAGGATTCAAGGTCTTGATGAATCCGTTTGATCTGGGCATTCCATCTCTGTGGTGGTAAATATACATTGATGAAAACTATTGCACAATGATTAAATTTGACCCTCACTGTGGCAGTATATTGATCAAGGCAGGGAAGTTTGGTCATTGCAATATGGAACTTAGTTGAAACCAATATAAGAAGGCCGCCCTTAGCTCTGCCCCTCTTTTCACTGGGAGTGGCACTTATCTGATGGGCAAAGTAACCATTTACTTCAATTTCCCCTAGTGCCCATCTAGGGCACAAGATATCAAACTCAGAAAGATACTTGATAAAGGAATTGTCATTACTCTTTGCATTCCATCCTGCTTTATTCCATGATAGAACAGAGATAATGTCATTTATAGTTTTATGTCAATCCATAAGATCAGAAGATGGGGAGATCCTGAGTGTTAAGATTAAGAGGTGTAGCCAAGATACATGTCTGCAGATTGAATTGTGTTGTGTTGCATTAGAGTAGGTTGACATACAGTTTTTAAGTGGCTTATATGGGTAGTTGTGACCTTCTCCAGAGTGGCTAATGTTCAAGGTTCAAAATCAAATGATTCTCATGAACTAGCCCAATACATGAGATGACCTTCATTGTTTTAAGTTTCTTCACTATCTAAGGAAATCGGAATTGGAATATCCTGATGATGTGTCATGTGGTGCTTAAGATCTTGCTTAGGTTCTTATATCAAGCTGATATAATTACTTGCTGTTAAATATTGGTTAAGGGGTGCAACTTTGGCTTGTAAGCCCAAGTCATTTGTTATTAGGTAACTTCTCAGTGATACAGTCTTATTACATATGGAAGCAACACTAGATTTGACTTCCTCCCATTTGTTGTTAAGATCAATCAAGGGAGCTTGAGTTTCCTCTCTATTACAAAGGGAAGACATGTGATCAGATAAGGGGGAGGTTGTTAAGTTCTTTGCCTGTACCTTTATTGATTTCCCAGCATTAGAATAAATCTAAAGTTGGAATCTTCTATGGTTACTCTTTGAGGATCGCTCCCAGTGATCAAAGAAGTAGGCCTGCTCTGTATGGGGGGCAAAGCTGTTGGTTCAGAAAAAACTCTAGAGGGAGTAATCTGAAATTTGCCCAGGTAAGTTCTCTTTTTTAGGAGAATGAGAGGGATCACAGCATGTTCAAAGGTGAGACAAACTCTTTTATGACCATACTTGTGCGGGAGCCATCGAATATTCTTGAGATCTATCTTCTGTGCTTCTATATTTAACAGTTGACTCAAGGAGATCATCACTGATCTGTGTGTCTCCCATCTCTTTCTGTTGATGTTAATTGGAACAAGTTGCGATATCACCTGAGTGCTCTGAAAGATCTTTGGGGAGTTTGTTTCCCTTTTCAGTTGGGAAGCCAATTATTGTGGAGCCGGTTGTTGTATGCTGTCTTTACTGCTAAATCTACCAACTGCCCTTTCTTTGAACCCCCTGGTTTGTGTATTATTTGTTGATTGAAAAAGGGTCTCAGCAAGTTTCCCCAGGGCACTTTCAACTGAGTTCATTTGATTGCAGACCCGTTGTAAGTTTTCAAAGATGGCTGTTACTGTTTGATCTGTTAGGAGACATTGTTCGGCTAGAAAGTTGGGATGGTTTCTTTCAGAGGGGAACTGTACTTTCTTGGGGGTTGGGGGGTGAAAGGGGTAGAAATTGCAGATAAGTCACAAGCACCTGGTGGGGATGAGAGGGTTTCATTTCTCAACGAAGCAAATCTATTGTTAGTAATAATGCTGGAAGCTATAGGTAATGTACTAACAGGTTACTCACAGAGCAGTTGGGTGCTACAAACTCATCAATCTTCAGTTGTTTCACCGCCCTTGCAAGGGCCACTCTGGGCTTGATCTGCAGCATTTACCCCCCAATACAGTTCAGCCTTTTCCTTTCAACAACTAGCTACCAAAAATCCACCTCAGAGCTACATGTAGCAAAAATTCCTTGCTGCAATTAATCTTGAACAGAAGAGTGGAAGCGACTAAGCCAGAGATAGCAGTGTATTGTTAGCAGCAGCTTCAAGGTTTGTAATTAAGCACCTTAAACTCCCAACAACTAGATACTTTGACTCTGGAGAATTATGTCTGTTGGCAGTGCTTTGAAGTTAACAAATATCAAGATAAAAGAAAATAAAACAAACTCCGCCACCATACCATGGCTGCAAACCCACCCCATCAGTCATGAGTCTTGGGGACTCTTGAATACAATTTTTCTGCCCTGTCCAGGAAGGGGTGGTGCTGAGTCTGATGAAGTGGGATTTTCTCCACAAATTTGCTTGATTTTTAATGGTTTGATAAAGATATAAGTGTGATAGAATAAAGTGCAATAAAGTGCAATAGTGAAATTAAACAGTATTAATTAATTAAACAATAAATAGGGAGCGATGCTACTACTAAATACTAATGAATGTAAATACTACTAATAAATTTAATATATAGTGTTAATTTTAAGATAGGGCTGAATAAAATAATTTTATAATCCATTTAAATAGCTAATAGGGAAAACTATCAACACAGAATAAATGAGTAAACATGGAAAAATAAAAATAAAATAAAAATAGATCAAGGGGATTAAAATAAGTAACAACTGTTTAAACCCCCTCCCAATAAAATGGAATTTGTTAAGCAGAGAAGTGGTGTAGAACAGTGGTCCTCAACCTTGGGCCTCCAGATGTTCTTGGACCACAGCTCCCAGAAGCCTTCACCACCACCTCTGCTGGCCAGGATTTCTGGGAGTTGAAGTCCTAGAACATCTGGAGGCCCAAGGTTGGGGACCACTGGTCTAGAAGAGTGTGTCCATGGGGGTTAAGATGTTAATTAAGATACTAATTCATTAGTTAAGATGATCTAAATATTCATTAATGACAGGGTTGACTTACGATACTCTTAGTTTATACATCGTACTCTACATTGTGCTCACCATTTTATCACTTTCATTAACCAGCATAGTAAATTGGTGATACCTGGTACCTGAGCAGTAGAAATGTGCACGTGTGAAGAGGAGGCATATGAGGCATCGTAAAGTAATTGTAGCACATTGAGGCTTGTTTAGGTGTCTTTTCTGAACTCTCTCAAGTACTCAGGGCAAATTTTAAAACTCTCTTATTGTTTCCCCTTTGCAGCAAATTTAACAATTAACACTAGAAGATACAAACTTTTCTAAGCCCACCAAATGACCTTCACACAAACTAGAGCTTATGTAGTGCAATGGTATACAAACCTTATAAAGCAGCATTTTCCAACCTGGCTTTATCTAGATATGACTTCACTGTATCCGACATGGTCAACACATGGCGTGGGAATCTGTGGCCCTGCATGTTCTTCACCTGTGATGGCCATCCTCTCTCTTGATTGCCAGTACTGGTGGGGATGTATGGGAGATGGAATCTAACATCATCTATAGGGCTGCAACACTCTTGGTAAACAGATCAATGGGCTTATTTCCAGATACATGAATATTTATTTTTATTTTATTGATTGATTGATTTATACCCAGCCCCTCTAGACAGAGTCTACTCGGGGTGGCTATATGAGTTTGCAGCCCTTAAACAGCCTCACCACTGCCCTTGGAGAAGCCTTGCTGATTCTCCAGGGCTTGGGGAATACTGGGCTAAGGAGACCAATGGCCTGGCAGTATACGGTAACATCCTTGGCTCCTTAGACTATGCTATTTTGATTCAAGCATGCAATTTAGTGACTACTAGACACCTATTCAACTCTGTTGACTTTATTTTATTTTATTTTGAGAAGGGTGTGCTTGCATATTTTCCTGAATATCTGATCTTCAGAGAGATCTGTTATCCCAGCATGTCCCGGTGAACTCCATATGCAACCATTTTAGGCACTTCCTCTGCAGCTCAGGAAAGGATCTTGGTGTCACCAAAGGGGTTTGGCAGCCCTTTTCCCACCTTCATCCGAGCTGAGAAGCAAAGGGGTGCACCTCGTTTACATTTCAAAAACATATGAACATAGTGTTGATCCTTTTAGTGCAAGCAGAATGATGAAGGGATGCATAAACAAGCAAACAATCCAACAAGCATTGACTTACAAAAAGAATCACGGCGTCTACCATGCCTGTTCATGAACTGCCCCAGTCACAAACCCAGATTCAGTGTGTTTGGAAGGAACTAATCCCCTTAGCTGCAAACGGAACTAATTTCAAGGGAAAAGCACCAAGATCAAGTTTGTCGCCGGAAATCCAAGACCAACCATGCCTTCAGGAGTGGGCAAAACCACCCAGTGTCATAGATGTTGTCCTTCTTTTGGCTTCAAATAAGTTTTACAACATATGGATTTTGGGGGAAAATACAGATAATTTCAGTAACCAATCAGAAAAATTTTGGACAACAAATATTGAATCCAGCTGGCCCTTTTAATAGCAAAAAAGGCAACTTGGGAGATAGAAAATTTTGCTAGGAAGGTTGATGCAAAGGTGCGGTGGACAGAAACAGTAACAAGATGGAGCCTGGTTGATTATGCAAAGTTCAGTTTTGCCACAGTTAAGAACTGGTCAAAATGCATAGTGAAGTTATCTGTGTCACAGATTCTCTGATATAGAAGTCGAAAATGAGATGTGAATGTCTGGGTTTGTGGAGGGAGAAAACTTTGTTTTGCTGGTTACCAGTGAAATAGCTGTGCCTGGATATGAAAATACAACCCATGAGAGAGCAAGTTCATTGATCTCTAAGACAACATTCATTGAAAGAAAAAGGCTTTAAATCTTGTGGTGCATGTTTGTACATTATTGATTTTATTGAAATGCACTCTGGTGTATAGTGCAATATAAATGGTTATGGTTACGATTACATTTGAATTGGCCAAACAGATTCTCCTGAACACTGACTAATATTGCCTTTGACCCTTTAAAGTGCATTATGTGTATCTATGCAAGTCTTCAAGGCAACTAAACAGCACTGCAGGGAAGTACTCTTCAGGTCCTAGAAGGAGACTATCCAGTACTAAAATTGGTAAATTTTACTTTTTTGGATGGCAGCTCCCATAATCTCCCAGCCATAAATCATGGTTAAAAAATGGAAATGCATAAAATATGTAAATAAGTAAATGGCCAAGTAGTGAGAAATTTTACACAGATTAATTTTCTACTCAGCATCTGCTTCCTCGGACACACTTAGGATATCAGATTAACGCCTGGAGTTTGTTGTAATAATGCTCAGGGTAGAAGCTAGGCATGCAACGTTCAGATTTCTTTCACTACAACTTCCAGAATTCATCAGGAATTCTCCCATCCAAATTTTTCCTAGTTCTGAGTTATATCCCAATACGTATGTTAGCCTTCCAGATTTTTCATCTAACTTTTGTGCTAACAAAAGGACTGAATTTCACATTAAAAGTTAGGGAGCCCTTCTAAACTATTAAATTAAGTGTTAAAGATAACCAATCCAACCAATTGATTTTCCTGACACTCACACACTGTGTAGACACATCACTTTATATGCCAATAGCAATCAGCAGTTAGGCACCAGAGCTTTAAAAATACACAACACCCCCACACGTACAGAATATCGATTTTTGTCCAACAGATGCTGAGCAAAATAGCTTCCCTAACAGTTCTAAACAATGTATCAAATAGTCGTTTGTTTAAAGCTTTTCTGTGGGACCCCTCCCTTGAGATACACAGTTTGATGCCATTCTTTTTTTCATTATTCAAATATAATGAAGTGATCTTGTGTGATGATGCTGGACTATAAATCACTCCTACAGAGGCATGTTAACATGCTTTACATCAGATTCGAGAAGGAATATACTTCTCTGTTGTCTCCTAAACCAATCACTCTCCCATAGGAAGACAGGGAAGTGCTGAACATTTGTGACAAGGTGACTCGCTGTTCAGGAATTAATGTTGATCTTCTTGTTGCTTGAACATCTCCCAAGTTTTCCCAGGACTGAATCTTGAGGATCCAGGGAATTACTTTTGCTTGCTTGCTTGCTTATGCACAGACAATTTGATAGCTCAGGAAAAGGGTTTTTTTTTTAAAGACTGCAACTCCAAGAATTCTCAGACCAGCATGAACATTGGAAGAAGGAATTAATGCTGGCTGGCGATTCTGGGTGCTGTAGTCCAAAAGCTAATATTTCCAAATGCTGCAGAATTCCATGAACATGATCCTGAAATATCAGGCAAAAACAAAAGAAGAATAAAAAAATTAAATAAAGAAAACCAACATGTTGTGGCTCCTTAAAGACTGCTATAATTTAATGTGAACTTTTGTGAACAAGCCCACTTCCTCAGACTTGTCCATGAAAGCTCACATTAAAATGTAGCAGTTAGTCTTTAAGGAGCCACAGAGTGTTTGTTTTCTTTTTTTTTTTTTTAATCTTCTTTTGTTTTTGCCTGATATGCTAGTACAGACTAACATGGCTAACCTCTTCTAAAATTACCCTGAAAATCAGTCTGAAAACTCAGATGCTTGCTTTGCTTTTTAAAAAAGTGCCATCAAGTCATTTCTTGCAGGATTTTCTAGGGAAACTCCGAATGCAGGATTTTCTAGGGAAACTCCGAATGCAGGATTTTCTAGGGAAACTCCGAATGCAGGATTTTCTAGGGAAACTCCGAAGGGGTTCACTAATCCATTTTTCTGGGGGCATTCTATGGTTGTGCAGCTTGTCCAAGGCGACACAGGCTGGATTTTCTCCCAGAAGGTTCAGAGGGAATCAAACTATCAAACTTCGTCCACAGCCATATATATCTTACTGACACCAGTGCTTCAACCTACAAGACACCTCGTAAAAAACATAGTACCAAGAAAAAAGAATGAGAGAACCAACAGGTACAGTATAGATATTGGCACAGTACCTTAGTTTATGTGCCCATGTTGTGCTGAAGAGATTCCACATGCTTGCAGACAGAATCACAGTGTGGAGTTCGAGCTAATAGATCCAACACTGACATGGTATTCCCCCTCAGACAAGGACACTGTAGTTTTTGATGGCTCAACATCAGATCCCTTTAACATCCGAAGTAGAGTTAAACAGGGCTGTGTCCTCACGCCGACCCTGTTTGGGATCTTTTTTGCTGTCATACTGAAGCATGCCTTTGGAACTGCAACAGAACATCTAACCTCCAGGCAGCATTAATTCCACCTTCTAATGTCTATCTCTGGACCAGATCAGATGGAAAGCTCTTTAATCTCCCTATATCAGTGGTTCTTAACCTTTGTTACTCGGATGTTTTTGAACTGCAACTCCCAGAAGCCCCAGCCAGCACAGTTGGTGGTGAAGGCTTCTGGGAGTTGCAGTCCAAAACTCCTGAGTAACCCAAGGTTAAGAACCAGTGCTCTAGATTGAGAGCGAAGACCAAAGTCCAGGTGAAATGCATGCGGGACACTTTGCTGATGATGCAGCTGGTGTTGCCCACTCTGCTGAAGACCTCCAACAACTCATGAATCGCTTTAGAAAGGCCTGCCAAGACTTTGGACTAACAATCAGCCTGAAGAAGTCATGGGCCACGGTGTGGACTCACCTCCCTCTAATACCATCTCCACACAAGAATTGGAGGTTGTTCATGACTTTGTGTACTGTACCTTGGCTCAACAATCTCTGACACACTCTCTTTAGAAGTCGAGCTGGATAAACGCATTGGGAAAGCAGCTACCATGTTCTCAAGACTCACAAAGAAAGTATGGTTCAATAAGAAGCTGACAACATATACCAAGATCCAGGTCTATGGAGCCTGTGTCCTGAGCACACTCCTGTACTGCAGTGAGTCCTGGACCCTTTGTGCACAGCAGGAGAGAAAGCTGAACACGTTCCATATGGGTTGCCTCCGACAGATTTTTGGTATCACCTGGCAGGACAAAGTTCCAAATAGAGTAGTCCTAGAACGAGCTGGAATTTTTAGCATATATGCATTACTGAAACAGCGACGTCTACGTTGGCTTGGGCACGTTGTGAGAATGGCTGATGGTCAGATTCCAAAAGATCTCCTGTATGGAGAATTAGTGCAGGGAAATCGGCCCAGAGGGAGACCACAGCTGTGATACAAGGATATCTGCAAGCAGGATCTGAAGGCCTTAGGAATGAACCTCAACAGATGGGAAACCCTGACATCTGACCGTTTAGCCTGGAGGCAGGTGTTGCATCACGGCCTTTCCCAAACGCAAAGATTATGTAAAATAGTTGGATCTGCACTGTTGAAATGGTGTACAGGACTGCACTCAAACTTGCTAACAAAATCATATGTTTCCAAGGCATTAAAAAAAATCACCAACGGAGCAGAACAAGAACTTCCAGCTGAATTAGTTCTGTAACTGGAAGAACATCAGCAAATTGACATCATGGTACCCAGTTCACTGGGTTGCTCTGCTGAAGGTATTTCAGCTTGGCCGCAGGCCCTTCAAGATTTCACCTTATTCCATGTGCTCTTCACTATATATGTGAAATTGCTAGATGGTGTAACTTCAAAATTCTATGTCATCGAGATGCTCAGGATACTCAGTTCTAATTCTTCTCAGCTGAACCAGGTGATTATGTGGAAACTATTGGGGGAAATAACAATTTTGCAAGCAGCTTAACACGGTTCAGTGGGAAGGGGGCTTCGCAGCCCAATAGAACTATGACTTCTCAATTACCAATTAGCAAAGTCTCCAATTAGCAAAGTCTTTTCCCCCTGGGCTTGAGGCAAGCTCCCCCTCTTCCTGTTTGTTTGCTTCTCTTGTTTTGTTTGCATTCTCTCTCTCTCTCTTCTTTTCTGACATTTGAGCATGTAGTAAGCATCAGGGATATTGGCAGGTCTTTGGGTCTGGAGACTCAAGTCTAAATCTACGACTTTGGTACTAAGTCCCGAGTCCTAAGCCAAATGTCCGAGTCCCTATTAAAAATAAGCTATTTTTCCCAGAAAAAGGAAGGGATACATGGTTTCTGAGTCGAGAGTTGAGTCCGAGTTATTGGGAGGAAAACCTAAGTTGAATCTGAGTCGAGTCACCAGTGCAACTCAAGTCTGACTTGATAGTCCCATGACTTGAATTCCCATCTCTAGTAAGCATCAAGGACATTTGCTCCACATGTTGGAGACTCCATTTTTCCTTCCTTTTATTCTCCTGGGTGCAAATGAATTTCCACAAATGTGATTAAATGTGTTTTCTTTTTCTACTTAAGCTGCTTGTAGAGTTATTTTTATATACAAAGGGCTAGTCACTGTGAGAACAAAAGGGCCTGGTTACAAGCTGGGACTTTAATTTTCCTTCATGTTTCCCCTGTGTTGCAGCTGGGTTTTTTTATATTTTATGCTCTGCTAGCTAAGAAGGAATTAACTAAAAATTATTCCAATAGAAATATTGCCTAGAAACCTGTAATGATCAGGATGAGAGCTAGTCCTAGGCTTCAGGTTCTTGAGTTCATGTTGGTAGTAGTCATTACAACGGTTGGCATTACACTGAGAGATAACACCCAAAGTCTGAAGGTCCCCCTATCTCTGGAAGCCCACCTGGGCTGGACTAAGATCAATACTCTGAGGAGAAGAAACCTTGGATGATTGTTGCAGAAGTAACGTCTCCTCGGATGAAACTGTTTGAGGCAAAATGGTTCTGCCTATGAGAATTGCTTCCGTTATTACTATTAATAACATTTACATAAACTCTATGGAGAGGTGAGTACAGTGGCTCATACTATGAGCAAGCATGTTTCCATGAAAACTAAACCAACTGGTAACCAATGGTAATTTCTTCCTATGAATCTACAGCATCTTTTTCTGCCAACAGAATCAGGACACAGCCATGCTTTGAAAGTTTGCATGTTTCTATTATAGTACCCAGTTCTAAGTGGTTAGTGTTGACCTAATGTATTCCAACGAAAGAATATGACATTTACAGTGCCAGCGATTTTGTCATTTTATTCATTTATTTCCCTTGGCTAGAAGAGAACCACGTCCTAGAGCTGGCATGAAAATGAAGAAATCTAAAATTTTATTTCTATGACCAAACATTAGCAGCTTGTCCATTTACAACTACAGCAATATAACACTGTTACCAGAGCAACAACAAGCCAACAGCTTCAGTTCTGCCATCACTGTTACTTTTAAACTCTACTCAGCCACTGGGATAAATGCACAAGGATGGAGAGCAAGCACGGTTCTCTCTCTCTCTCTCTCTCTCTCTCTCTCTCTCTCACACACACACACACACACAGAGAGAGAGAGAGAGAGAGAGAGAGAGAGAGAGAGAGAGAGAGAGAGAGAGTCATTGCTTTGGCCGTACAAAGTAACAGGACTGAGGAAGACTGAAGATGTGTCAATCTTTCCATATGAGAACATCAGGGAAATCAGGGTCCTCATTTGCCAGACTAAGGAGCCTCCCCTCTTCAGACCTTTGAATGAGCAAAGGGATGACACAGAGGACAGGGGGCTGACTTCTCTCCTTTTTTGCATGTTTAGCCTGCTCAGATAATGAATGAATTGATAGAAATGGTGGTGTCCTGTTACATTCCATTTACTGAACCAACACGTTGTTGTTTAGTCGTTAAGTCGCGTCCGACTCTTCGTGACCCCATGGACCAGAGCACGCCAGGCCCTCCTGTCTTCCACTGCCTCCCGGAGTTGGGTCAAATTCATTTGGTAGCTTCAATGACACTGTCTAACCATATCATCCTCTGTCATCCCCTTCTCCTCTTGCCTTCACACTTTCCCAACATCAGGGTCTTTTCCAGGGAGTCTTCTCTTCTCATGAGATGGCCAAAATATTGGAGCCTCAGCTTCAGGATTTGTCCTTCCAGTGAGCACTCAGGAACCAATAATGACTGCCTGTTAAGGTGTAACAAATGCTGAAGAGAGAAGCTTGGTTGTTTTTTCAGTCCTTTCTCCCCTCCTCTCTTCAGGTATTTATCTAGAGCTGGGCTGGATCTCAAGCACAAGCTGAGGTGCCTAAGGGCTCTTGTATTGAGGTCCAGAGGCCTTTGCACAGAAGCCACGTCAGATGCCTTCAGCCTCCAAGAACAGTCTACAGCTATTATAGAAGAAAAACATTGAGAGGGAGACAGCTGCCCTGAGACGGAGTCATAAATTCCACTCTGTGAGCAAAGGCTTTAACAGAGGTAGTAGCATACTACATATAGCTGCCTTGGGTCCTTTTGCGGAGAAAAATGGGGTATAAATATTTTAAATGAATACTAATAAACATCTATATTAATAGGTTGCTTTTCACAGCAGTTTTGTGCACAGCTTTAAAAAAAGGTCCTCCCCCCCCCCTTTAACGCTCTCAGTTAAGCACAATTAACTCTTCCTGGACAGTGGAACTCGGTGCCTCAACTTTATGAAGACAAAAGCTTTATGGAGTTGTTTACTGGCTGGTGAATATTTAGCCTTAGCTACTTGCCTCACTTAAAGGGACATGGTGGCACTGCGGGCTAAACCGCAGAAGCCTGTGCTGCAGGGTCAGAAGACCAAGCAGTCGTAAGATCGAATCCACGCGACGGAGTGAGCGCCCGTCGCTTGTCCAAGCTCCCGCCAACCTAGCAGTTCGAAAGCATGCAAATACAAGTAGATAAATAGGGACCACCTCGGTGGGAAGGTAACAGTGTTCCGTGTCTAAGTCGCACTGGCCATGTGACCACGGAAGATTGTCTTCGGACAAAACACTAGAGTCAAACACGACTGGACAAAAATTGTCAAGGGGAACCTTTACTTGCCTCACTTGAGTAAAGTTATGTATTGTCTGCTAGGCTTAGAATTAGGTAATTATTTTTCCTACGATGTTTGTTCTAACCAAAACCTTGGACGTTCTGTACTGGAATTAATAATACAATCTCATTTTCTGTATCCAGTTAATATATATCAGGTACACTGCAGGGTATATATACCACAAGTTGGCTTTCATGTTTATGTCCTTGTTTTGTTACATAACTATAAGGTCAGCAAAGTTTCTGGTTTTCCCAAATTATGAAAAAAAATGGTAGGGGTATAATCTAAATGTAGATACTGAATGTGGAAAAGTCAGAGGTTGATGAAGGATTTGAAGAAATGATCAGTCTGAGAAGGAATTCCAGAGGGGGGCGAATGAAGCAAGTATTTCAAGAAAGGAAATAACTGGTTTCTGCCTATTCACCTTAAATACTAAATAGTAAATAGTAAATTTTATTTTTATATATTGTGAATATTTAACCTACCACATTTTTCTTCTAATTGGTGCTGTACTCCAGTCTTGTCGTATTGTAAACAGTTTAAATGGGAAGACTTTTAAAAAAATTAATTGAAAGCCAGGAGAAGAAAGTAAGGCCAAAGTGAGGCCACCATGTCTTCATCAATAAAAGTTTAACTCTGTGCATAGTAACTTTATTTGGCTTTAGCTCATAGCGTAAAATGGGGGTTAAATGAAAGGTCTTATGATCAAAGATGACATTTTCTGTCTGCCAAGCAGGAATCAGTAAAATTCTCTTGTCCCAAACATCTGATAAGACCGCAATTATTGTGCTTCTGTTCGTGAGCTACAGTTCGTACTGCACTCTCAATTCTGAGCTAACGTAATTGAGGTTTTGAAGTTACTGAAATTGCAGTTTTTCTCCTATACCCCAAGGAAGCAGAGAACTGGCAGCAACAGAAAAGGAACTGAAGAAAAAAACTAACCTGTAGATGGACATCTAGAATATCCAATAAGGAGAGTTCACTGTCAACATTTCATACTAAATAAAATTAATTAAAGACATACATTAATCAGGCTTGGAATGGAATTATATGAGGATATAAAACCACTTCAGTAAATATTGATGGAGTGGTCTGTTACTGGGATACCCAGTGTGGGGTAATGGATAAAGTGACAGACTAGGCTTCATGAGGCCTGGGTTCAAATCCCTATTCAGCCATGGAAGCTTACTGGGGGAATGGAACTGGTAAATCTGCTGCTGAAATATCTCACTTGCCTTGAAAGCCAATATTAGGGCCACTATAAGTCAGTTCCAACTTGATGGCATGTAACAGGCCTATTATTAGCCAATTTTAAGAAGAAGCCACACAGAGACGCCCAGTTCTTTATCTTGATTCTCTTTTTTATTACTTAATTTTTTAAAAAATATATATATTTAGACAGACAGATAGACAGACAGACTGACTGACTGACTGACTGACTGATTGATTGATTGATTGATTGACATATTTCTGTAGCCTCCCTCCCTCCCACCCTTCCTTTCCCTTTCCCATTCCCTGTGGCAGAGTAATATCCAAATTCTTATGAGGCTTTCCTGAGGAAATTATAGCCATATTCCAAGTATATAATAAAGATCAATAAATCCTGTATGCATCAGATACATTCATATAAACAATATATGTTTATACGTATATTGTTCCATTCATATAAACAATAAAAGATATTAGTCAATTGTAAAAAAAAAAAAAAAATCCAAATGTTGTATACCTTTAACTATATGTAGTTTGGTGGTTAATTTTTTCCCGCAATGCCACCAGGGGAGATATCTGGTAGAATCGTCTCTCTTCTTTGGAACCAACCTTGCATTGCAGGATATAAAGTGCTATTGACATTTTGAAGCTGATATTTTAAGTCTTTTTTTTTCACATAAGGATTTTTTCCCTAGCTCAGATATACTCAGTAGTTCTCTTTGTATTTGAAACCAGGGTGTTCGGCCTGATCTTATTTCTAGTTCCATCATATGATGAAATTGACAGGTTTTATAATATGTGTGGAGCAATGGACTACCCGAACCCCCTTTTGTTGATCAGATAGCAGCAAAGTGATTTAGCTGTTCTTGTGTTTTTCCTATTAAAAGTTTTCAATTCCTTTCTGCCACATTTTGAACAAGGCATCTTGAACTTTGAAAGGTGAGATATAGAAAAATGTGAACCCTCAGCTTAACCTAAGCAATCCACCTGGATAATGATAGCTAATATACCTAACAGGTATATAATTGATGCATTTCAAGAAGAAGCCAGCCTCCTCACCCAAATTCTTTCTCTTGATTTTCTCCTTTCCTATTCCAAACATACATACACATTTCCTTTACTGATGACAACAAGGGTTCTGTGTTTACAGGAGAAAAAAAAAACATCACAAATCTTCCTTTATTCCTTTAGCAGTAGTTCACAATATCATGACTATGACTGTGTAGTAACCACAATCATCTCAACTGGGTTCGTAAGCTACCACAGGAATTTTATCCCAGATGTCAATGATGTCATCTTAGGACTACAGAGATGGAAAGGACCCTATGGATCATTGAGACCAGCCTCTGTCAAGGAGGCACAGTAAGGAATCAAACTCCCAGCCTCTGGCTCCACAACCACTGAGCTACGTTTGCTTTAGTTCTGTACCTGGCACATATGGACAGATTATTTTTTCAGTGGCTGCTCCCAGCTATGGAACTCCATTCCACAAGAGAACCGGTGGGTCCTCTCCTTCAATTGACAGACAAAATTTTTTCATTATAAACAGGTTTTATATGCACATTCTTGCTAAGGACAGGGTTTTAACAAGGGACTTGTCTCTTTTGAATGTGTTTTTTAAAATGTTTTATAGAGGTTTTTTATAATAGTCTTTAATGATACAGTGTGGAAGGGATTGTCACACTTGAATTGGCCTCCTCAGCCATACTAGATGACTCAAGACTGAAGGATGCCTAAATGTTAATGATTCATATATTTATTTGTTTGTTTAAATTAATACCCCACCCATTTAGTGAGCATGCCACTATTCTGCCTGGCTAACATGTTTCCATATTTTAATCTTTTAATCTTATTTTAAATCCTATATTGTTTAATTTTTCTTTTAATAATTAACATACTGTGTTTTAACTGTGTGAATCTTAATGCTGTAAGCCGCCTTGGTTCCATTTGTTGGGAGAAATGTGGCACACAAATAAAACTAACCTTAAATAAAACATACAGCTAATTTTAGATTTATATAATTTTTATATTTATAATTTATATCATATGTTAATATTTATAATAGATAATTTTAATTTTTTAATATCTATCTATCTATCTATCTATCTATCTATCTATCTATCTATCTATCTATCTATCTATCTATCTATCTATCTATCTATCTATCTATCTATCTATCTATCTATCTATCTAATAATTTATTGTATTTTAAAAATTGTTTAACTACTTTTTTTAAAGGGACGTGGTGATGCTGTGGTGCAACCTCTGTGCTGCAAGGTCAGAAGACCAGCAGTTCTAAGATTGAATCCATGCAACAGAGTGAGTTCCCGTCACTTGTCCCAGCTCCTGCCAACCTAGCAGTTTGAAAGCATGCAAATGTGAATAGATAAATAGGTACCACCTTGGTGAAGATAATGGTGTTCCATGTCTAGTTGCGCTAGCCACGTGACCACAGAAACTGTCTTCGGACAAACACTGGCTGTATGGCTTGGAAACGGGGATGAGCACCACCTCCTAGAGGTCGGTCACAACTGGACTAAGTGTCAAGGGGAAACTTTACCTTACCTTAACTACCTTTAAAAATATATATTTGTATATTGCTTTGTGCCCTTCTGCTGGAAAAAAGATAAATAACATAAATAACATAAAATACAGTAGGACCTCCTCCATAGGATCAGTATCCAGTGATTCGCTTATCAATGGTTTGAAAATATTAAATATTTTTTTAATTAGTAAACTTGGTCTCTGACACTGTTTAGTGACTAGTGGAGGTAATGCTTCTGAAAATAATTTTTTCCTGTTTTTTTCTCTCCTTTTCCCATGCTCTCTCTCTCTCTCTCTCTCTCTCTCTCTCTCTCTGTGTGTGTGTGTGTGTGTATGTGTATGTATACATATATACATATACATATATATACATATACATACATACATACATATATATTCAAGGTTTTCAGTTTCTGTAGGGGACTTGGAACAGCGGATATGGGGCTTTTACTGTACATGGATGGCAATGGAATGTTAAGTCAAGACTGCCCAGACGAATGCATTTTTCATTGCCCTAGAGCTGTGTAGGTAGAGTCTCTGATCAACTTTCCAGTGGCTAATCACAAAACAAGGCTTGCAAGTTCACTGCTTGGGGTTGCATCTCTGAGGAAACTGTGACAAATGCACTATCTAAGCTGTCATCAACCAAGGCATAAAAGTACTGCTACAACTTTGCTGCTTTAAACATTTATTTTGCCTGCTATGCCATTTAGAAAGGGGCTTGTAGTTTGTGCAAAAGTGAAATCTGTTGAACATTTGTATTCCCAGACGTATAGGTTCCTCTCAAAAGATTTCGAAACTCTGAGGTAGGATATAAATCTTTCAAATAAAATAAGGTGGTTCTGATTTCTAATGCGATGTTCTAACATTCACTGCAATACAACCCTCTGTCAGATCTACTTTGACGTGAATTCTTGCCTTGAGCAGGGGGGCTGGACTCTATGCCCTTATAGGCTCCTTCCAACTCCATTTTCCTATGCCTCTATGCTTGTGAAAGATTTGTCTCATAGATCAAAATATCAGCACAACCTGCCTGTCGATTTATAATGCTTTCAGTACCAAAAGTGGAAGGGAGAGGGAGTAGACTCATATCAAGAATACAAACTTTAGATTGATGGCGAGGGTCAAATCTTTTCAAGAGTGAACAACATGTTTATGTTTGTCATCCGCCATTTGAGGACTCTTTTTCATGTACTGGAAACTTCAGATGATAAGATAAAGACATGGGGAGCATTTGTCAGTTTCTTACTCCAGCCTCACATTCTACGCCACAGTCAGGCTGAATCTGACTGATGTCATCCAGGTGGTCTACAGCTGCAAATGCCATCCGTCAAACAGATACAGCGCCCAAATATGAAAAGTGACACAGAACCAGATGCCTAGAAATGTTTGTGGTTTCTTCCTACCCTGTTCCTTTCCAGGGGTGAGACTTCCCATTTTTATTGCTTTTTAAAATACAAGTTGAGAGGAAAGAAGAAATGCCCAAAGATATACACAGCAGAATATCTGCAGTGTCCAATAACTCTCCAAAGTAATAACTTGTATTCAATCTTATCATGTTAAGTCTCATCTGTAAAACTAAAGTGGGAAACTTCTGTTGTCCCACCCCCCCCCCCAACCCCCAGCATTCATGGTCTTCAATTCCCTTCATTTCTGGCCACCCTCTACCTTCCACTTACAAAATCCAAAACAAACCAAACTCTTTTAAAGGTATTTTTTATAAAGTAATTTCCAACCTGAGTTTCTGCATCTTATGTTGTTCCCGCTATTCTGCTGAGCTTTCTGTTCTGCTTCCCAGTAAGTACTAGAGTAACAGAGAGACACCCAAAAGTAGTTAAGTACAGCCATGGTTATTCATCGGGGGTAGGAACGACCCTGTTCCATCTTGTTACTGCAAAGCGTGACACAATCCAGAAGTAACTCATGAAAAAACGTCCTTGCTCTTTGGGGCTGGAGAACTGGAAATAGTCTTGTGAGGATACTTCTGAACGACAGTCGCTTGGGGACACCAACAGGAAGATGCTGCTCTTATCATGTCCTGCTGTGTGCTTTCAATAGGCACCTGGTTATCACTGTGGGAATAGAACAGACAGACCTTTTTGTCTGATCCAACAGATTTTTTCTTATGTTCTTTAACACTTAGTCAATACAGTACTGAAACAGAGGAACATTGGTGCTGAAATAATAGCACTGCTGGCCCCAACTCAATTTCAATGGACATCACATTCCAGGTACGAGGTGCCACTGAGAGAAGGCCCTCTGCTTAGGCCCTGTCAAGTAGTTTGAAGGAGAACTTTGATGAACAGCTGAAGACATCAGTCAATACAGAGACTTGATGTTCCTCACTTTGGCCATTTAGGAACTGCAACAATTTGAACTGGGCTTGGAAATGAACAGGTCGGTGTAATTCTTTAAGAGTTGGTTTGTTGTTGCTGTTGTTTAGTTGTTAAGTCGTGTCCGACTCTTCGTAACCCCATTGACCAGAGCACATCAGGCCCTCCTGTCTTCCATTGCCTCCTAGTGTTTGGTCAAATTCATTCTGGTAGCTTCAATGACATTGTCCAACCATCTCATCCTCTATCGTCCCCTTCTCCTCTTGCCTTCACACTTTCCCAACATCAGGGGCTTTTCCAGGGAGTCTCCTCTTCTCATGAGATGGCCAAAGTACTGGAGCCTCAGCTTCAGAATCTGTCCTTCCAGTGAGCACTCAGGGTTGATTCCCTTCAGAATCGATAGGTTTGTTCTCTTTGCAGTCGAGGGGACTCTCAAAAGTCTTCTCCAGCACCACAGTTCAAAAGCATCAATTCTTCGGCAGTCAGCTTTCTTTATGGTCCAGCTCTCATTTCCATACATCGTTGCTGGAAAAACCATAGCTTTGACAATGCGGACCTTTGTCAGCAAGGTGATGTCCCTCCTTTTAACATGCTGTCTAGGTTTGTCTTTGCTTTCCTCCCAAGAAGCAGGCATCTTTTAATTTCATGGCTGCTGTCTCCATTTGCAGTGATCACGGAGCCCAAGAAAGTAAAATCTGTCGCTGCCTCCATATCTTCCCCTTCTATTTCCCAGGAGGTGATGGGACCGGTGGCCATGTTCTTAGTTTTTTTGATGTTGAGTTTCAGGCCGTTTTTTGGACTCTCCTCTTTCACCCTCATTACAAGGTTCCTTAATTCCTCCTCACTTTCTGCCATCAGAGTGGTATCATCTGCATATCGGAGGTTGATATTTATTCCGGCAATCTTAATTCCGGTTTGGGATTCTTCCAGTTCAGCCTTTTGCATGATGTATTCTGCATATAAGTTAAATAAGCAGGGAGACAATATAAAACCTTGTCGTAATCCTTTCCCAATTTTGAACCAATCAATTGTTCCATAGCCAGTTCTAACTGTTGCTTCCTGTCCCACGTATAGGTTTCTCAGGAGATGGATAAGGTGGTCAGGCACTCCCATTTCTTTAAGAACTTTCCATAGTTTGTTGTGGTCCACACAGTCAAAGGCTTTTACATAGTCAATGAAGCAGAAGTAGATGTTTTTCTGGAACTTTTTGGCTTTCTCCATAATCCAGCACATGTTAGCGCATGTTGGCTGTGCCACTTATAATTTTGATAGCCGCATGCTGCATTACTAGTCATGTTCCATGGAAGGCCCATGTACAATGCATTGCTGAAATCCAACCAGAAATTTACTGAAAAAGAAATTCATTTAATCAGGATAACTCTGTCCAGGAACTGCTGTAACTGGTGTACCAGCAAAAAGTGGCTAAAAACGCATTGTGATATCAAGGTAAGCTAAACCCTAAGTAAAAGTGCTAGATCCAGATATATTCCCCAGCTATGTATGTACAAGGGAGTGCAACCACAAGAAGAATAGGATACGGTCCTAGTTCCCAGACTTGAGCAAAATGTCTCTGACTTGTCAGGATTCTGTTTAACTTTGTGGGCTCATTGCAGATTGTAGGTGCCAGTTGAGCACATGCAGAGCTTCACTGGATTCAGGTGACAGAGAGACATAACAGAGTATCAACACCATAGTGATGGCACTTCACTCCAACTACAGATTTTCCTTTCCAGGAGCATCAACAGTATGACATGGGGTCTATCACCTAAGGTGGTGATGATCAAGGGGTAGGCAAATGCTATATTAGTTGAAAGAAATAGCATTTCCATGGTGGTACAATAATTCTGAGTATGCAAGATAGTTGGGGAAATCCTCTCTGATAATCATAAATTTATTCTGTAGATGTCAATTCCATACACAATACCATCAGCTGTATTAAGATCACACTAATAAAAGGGAAATGAAGCACATCTTTTAGCCCTGTATGTCCATAAATATGTAGAATAGATGTTTGTGCCAAGGAGTTTGATTTGTTTGGGGTGTTCTGCTGGAGGGAACTGTGTGTTCTTGGTTGAGCAGTACATTTTTTTTCAAAGCTAAAGTGCAGTCTGCGACTCTGTACTTCACTATTTATGACCATTAAGGCAGTCAACTGTGTGACAGCAATTGCAATATCCAAAAAGGGAAAAGAACAGTGTAGTGTTGTATTTTTACAAACTATTTGTGTAGATCAATAGCTTAAAGTGGGAGAAAACAATAAACATTTACAAATGAAATTCACATTCCAAGACGCTTCACCATCTTTGTTTACACTTGTACTTCAGTAAGATGTGTTTGTTGTTGTTATGTACCGTCAAGTTAGAATTGACTTATACTGACCCTAACAGGGCTTTCAAGGTAAGCGAGATATTTAAGGAGCGGTTTTTACCAGTTTTGCTTCCTCAGTGTGTTTCCATGGCTAAGTAGGAATTTAAACCTTTTCTCCAGAATCCCAGTCTGCCGCTCTGTTCACTACAACACGCTGGGTATCTAAAATGAGTTTAGATTATATTAAGCTACACATTTCAGGCATGCCATTGTTTTCATTAGTGTGGTTAAATTGTGATACAGTATGCAAATTGTAAGGACAAGCCAATGGTCTTGTTTAACAAAGCAACCTATCAATCAACCACGGGCCATCTGTGACTGAAGAAAGGGCTGCCCCCTGAAATATGGGGGTGAGACAGCCCCCCCAGTCTACAAGCCACTGCTGATATCAGCCAAGCTTCAGATGAAATAGCAGATCATTTGCATGCTCAGTTTTGAAGGATTATATTTAGCTAGAAGTACAGAGTAAACATGCCAGCAAAAGCTTAACACTTGTGGATAGAATTAAGAAAGGGGTGAACTGGAATTTTGGGGAGGGGAAAAACCCTAAGATTCTGTTGCTTAGGAATCCACAAAGCCTACAGATATATCTTATGAAGCAGGCTCCTGCTTCTTGCATGTTGCAACACAGAATGGAGTTTTGACAGTAGGACTCATTTTATAAATCCCACTGACGTCAAGAGACGAAATGTTCACAAGAGTGCAGCTGTTATAACTTATTTCTAAGGTTCTCAAGGCAAGGAGATAAAGCTGCCCTCAAGATGTTGGTGGGGAACTGCAACTCCCCTCAGTCCTGTTGCCTGGAATAGCTGGGGTAGGGAAGATGATGGTAGCTCCAACTCAGCAACCTCCAGAGCTGCAAATGACCACCCCTGGTCTACAGAAGTATTTGTATCACCACATGTGCATATAGGGCACAGAATGTGTGAAATATGTTCTGAACTCTTTGGTAAATGCCCTTCGGGGCCTGTTATGCTATCCAGGAATCTAATGCGTGCATTACAACCAGCAAGTCATGTTAGAATGTGATTTTATTGACTCCTCTCTGGAAGTAAGTCCCATAGAAAACAATTGGGCTTTCCATATTATCTTATATAGGACTGTGGTATTAGTCGAAGTAATACATGAACCACTCTTCTTAAACTTATTCCTCACTTCCTCTCTTCCAAACAAACTGTTGCTCAGATGTTATGTGTTTGCCTTATTATTTACACCTCCCCATTTTTCCCTTCCAAGTACATATCATCTCCAAATGTTGAAACTGATTTTCTTCCTAGAGGGAAGCTCTTTTCCGTCTAACACAATCCCAGAACCAGAGGACATCCACTCCAATTGCGTGTTGGGAGAGCGAGAACAGCCAAAAAAATAAAAAATAAAAAAAAATCTTTACCCAGTGTATTGTTAGTCTGTGGAATTCCTTGCACAGGATGTAGTGATGGGACCTGGCCTAGATGCCTTTAAAGGGGGATTGGACAGATTCCTGGAGGAAAGTCCATTGCACGTTACAAGCCATGATGGGGACGTACAATCTCCAGGCTTAGAAGGAAGGTCCCTCCAAATGCCAGATGCAGGGGAAGGGGATCAGGAGACAGGTATCTAGTTGTCTCGTGTGCTCCCACAGGCATCTGGTGGGGCCACTGTGAGATACAGGAAGCTGGACTAGATGGACCCTTGGCCTGATCCAGCATTGCTCTTCTTATGTTCTTTGTTCCTTATCCACAGATGCAGTTTTCTTCCAGAAGATCTTATGTGGGTATCCTTGCTGTCTTTTGGGACCCTTTTCCATACCCTTTGTGCAATGTCACAAGGTGAAAACCTGGAAAAAACAAATTACTGCATGAGCAAAATTTGCACAGGCCACAAAATAAAGAAAATTTACTAGAATGATTTAACACAATTGTAACCATTAAAAGAGAGGAGGCAGTTCAGAGCAAAATTACTTGGAACAGCACCCTGTGTTTACTGATGGTTGAGTTACATTTGTCCATTTTCCTGGAAACAAACTTTCCTTGCCTATTCCTCAGACTATTCATTTTAAAAGAAAAATGGAAACTTTAATAAGTTACTTTAGAGTTTACAGTACTGGGACTTAAACTATTTTAAACAACTTAAACTGCACTAACATATTTGACACATTTGGTCATTTTAAGGGCCTCTTTTAGTTATTAGACTTTGTAGAAGATGTCTACATAGACGGCTACAGTATATGAGTGTAATACAGTAAGACATATGTAAAATAGCCTCAGGGGTCTCATTGGCTCTAAATATTTTCAATAATTGTCAAAAGCAGTTGACATAAAATGAGGAGTAAGCCATGCATTCTGACATGTTTTGTGCTAAGAGGTAAATATGTAGCACTGAACTCCAGTGAAGGATTCTGGCTGGGTAGCTCAGTGAGAGTGTGGCTTTGCTGTTGAAATGAATCAGGAGCTAGACTGGGGGTTTTGAAGTTGGCTTAAAGTCGTCTGGGCTTTGTGTCAGTGTATGTGTCCTCTTGAGACAACTTTTATTCCAGTTGTAAGCTGTGCTTTATATTTCTCAAGGGGATGGCATGTGCTTTAAAACTGTTGCATTTTTAAGTGAATTGGCACCTCAGCAGTCCAACATCTGAGTTTTCCGAGTCCTTTGTCATGCCAATTCATGCAAAAAATTGTTTATCTTTTTTTGTAAACTGTTTTTGTTAAGTTTACTTATTTTTAATATTTGTGTTTGTGTGGGTGTCTGTGTGTCCATGTATGCATATACAGTATTCTCTCTGTGTGGGTGTGGGGATGTACTTCAAAGTGGCATAAAAAGGTAAAGGCTCCCCTTGACATTCTTAGTCCAGTCATGTCCAACTCTAGGGGGCGGTACTCATCCCGTTTTCAATCTGTAGAGCCAGCGCTTGTCTGAAGACAGTTTCCATTGTCACATGGCCAGCATGACTAGGGAACACCATTTTACCTTCCCACCTTAGTGGTACCTATTTATCTCCTCGGATTTGCATGCTTTCGAACTGCTAGGTTGGCGAGGAGCTGGGACAAAGCGACGGGAGCTCACTCCATCACATGGATTCGATCTTACGACTGCTGGTCTTCTGACCCTGCAGCACAGAGGCTTCTGCAGTTTAGCCCACAGCACCACCATAGTGGCATAGTGCTAGATTAATGTTAGATATAGAAAAAATATATATAACAGTTTGGACTACAGGGTACTTTGCAGCCCAAAACCTGTGATCCAGGCATCCAATCCAATACTTGAGAAACCCCACAGACATAATTACAGTGGACCCTCTACTTACGGAATTAATCCGTATTGGAATGGTGTCTGCAAGTCGAAAAGTCTGTAGGTCGAATCTCCATTGACCTACAATGCATTGAAAACCGATTAATCCCATAACCGGCAGTTTTTATTCTATTTTTGTTCCATTTTGGGTTTTTTCTGGTCTGTAAGTCGATTCTCCGGCTGCAAGTCGAATCTAAATTTTGCAGCCAGAGAAGTCTGTAACTCGAAAAGTCTGTAAGTCGAGCCGTCTGTAAGTCGAGGGTCCACTGTAACTCCAACACAGGCAAGCACAAATGGCAAAATAATTTTTTAAAAAAATCACAGAATCAATTTAAAGTAAACAACTCCTTTATGGGTGTTCTTTTTTTAAAAAAAAAACTCTCTTTCTGACAAAAAAGCCCCCCACACTTAGCTGTACATCATGTATGTAGGCAGAGATTTTTAAATCAGATTCAAGCATGTTAAACACAATGTAAAAACAGGAGTATTACAATATGTAGCCAAGCCCTGAGACTGGCAGTCCAATTTCCCTTAGAAGGTCATCATGCAACATGAACCTTACCAGATTGGAATTGATCAAGACAGTTCTCCACCAGGGACGACATCTGAAGCTGCCCTGCCACCACCCACTCAGTCACCTTACCCATGAATGGTTGGTCTGTAATTGTTAAGATTATCCATTGCCAGATGTGGATGTTTAACTATGATCTAGATGATGGTTTCCTTCATATGGGAGGGAAAGCATCTCTCCTTCACTGAGGCATTAACAATATTCACAGCTCAGTTGGTCATAATCCCTTTGGAAGCTTTTATTAACTGAGCAGAGCATGGGTCAAGCAGTGAGGCAACAGTCTGGCAGTTGGCTTATGCCCTGGATACCTCCTTCGATGTTACAGGGTCAAACTGAACCAGAGTGTGAGGAGGAGACAGAGAGAGAAACTGAGAGTGAGCCATCCCCTCAAATGTCCATCATAGGACAGGCGATAGAACCAGCAAAAGACATAGTACTTAAACGAGAAAGAGAACAGGAGACAGAGACACGAGCCGGTGAGGAGAGTGGAATTCGTGCAGTGGAATTGAAAGGGGCTTGAGGCGAAGGGGACCGCATGGAGAAAAAGGAGTGGTTAGGACAGTTAGAGACAGCTGAGGCAATGAAGGCAGGAGAGGAGAGAGTGAGGAGAGGTGACAGGGAAAGTGTAAACATCTTTCTAAATACTGAAGAGGGAACGAAGTCTAAAGAGACAGAAAAGATAACTGTGATTAAAGAACCACCCGCAGAGAGGTCTGATGTGGGAGCCCAAGTCATCTCAGTACCTATGAAAAGAGCCGTGACAAGCAAGGTAGAAAAAGACGAAGGGCAAACTGTAAGAGAGAAAGTGAGACCCATAATTGCCAGTTTAAGTCCAGAGGAATGGACTGTCTTGGTGTACCACAGGGGTCGGAGACACGGACGGATGGTACACCCAGTCAATCGCACGGTGAAAGAAACAGTAAGAGAGGGAGAATGGGCCCGTCATCCTTGCTGCGGAACACTGTGTGCGGTACGCAGCAGGTTCCTGAGGCCACCAACAGAGGAAGAGAAGGCAGCAAAAATATATTACTGAAGGACTTGAATAACAACAAGTCTTTGTTATGGTTTTGGGAGAGTTCCCCTCCCCAGTTATCGTTACAGAATTCATTAGTGTTTAGCAAAGAAGAAATAAACAGTTGTGTTCACAATAAAACTTTATTGAATAATTCGGAGTCGTCATTTGTGTTGCCAGATGAGGAACAAAATAAGACTAACCATGAACCTGCTTACAAAGAGGAAGAGTGAGAGTTGTTGTTGTTATTACTACTGATGATGATGATGATGATGATGATGATGATGATAATGATGATGATGATGACGACGATGATGACAATGACAATGACGACGACACTCTGGATGTGTATTTTTTCCCCACAAGATGCAAAAGGAGATGAGAATTGGCCTGGAGTCCTCCCACCATCACCACCACATCCACATTTTCGCATCTGCCATTGGGGCTTATGCTTTAAAAAGAGAGATCCATTCCCATCAGTTCAGACAGTGTGATCACTTGAACCAACACAGAAAAGCCACCACACCAGCACACATTCATATGAACGGCAAGTAAAGACTCTCTTGGTTGGCAAGACTTTTCTTTAAAAATAAAAAACAGTTTGGTTCCAATGCTGTTATCTTACCCAAAAAAGATAACTAGAGGAGGATATGAGAGGGGAAACCCCCTTTTTACTCATTAGATAGTCTCCTTGTAAGTGTGCCTCCTGCAGAGTTGCAAACAAGTTGCAAATAAGGCTTTCCTCCTCACTCCTTATGTGGCCAGTTAATGTGAACAGTCCTGAGGAAACCCAAATTCTCCAGTGCAACTTCACAGTGAGTGAATGCAAGTGAATTTACATTTTCCTCACTGTGTAGTCATATCCTCCGAGACTGAGAAGGATCTAATTTCACCTGTCTTGGTCTCTTTGGACTCCTCACTCAAATCTAACTCTTACTAAATGAAATGAGCCTTACATCTCAGTAAATGTGCATAGGAAATTAATGTATCCATACTCAGCATGAAGCAGAGATTAGCAGAGTTATTTTGCTGGACTATCAACTCCCAGAATCTCCCAACCAACATAGTTAGTGACTGTTCTGGATGAGGGATTCTGGATAGTGTACTTATTTACTGAATGTGTGTTTGAATTCTGCACCAAATCTCATTCTTAATGTAGCAAACCAGTGAAGCAAAACCAGAGGTAATGGGAGTGGGAGCTGAGGAAGCAGATGGCATGCTGGATTGATGGGATGTTTGTGAGTATGTGAAGGAGAAAGAGAAAGAGAGATGGTAAACACAGTTAGGCTAGAATATTTTATTGTAATGATAAAATGTTGCATCTGTGACTCTGAGGGAAATTATTTCTTGTTTTTTTTTTCCCTGTGATTTCTACAGGTTGCCCTCACTGATCAGATTATCCCTGAAAATCAGCTGACAGTGTGTCACTCAGGGGGTATTCCTGTGGTAATCTCTGCATGTGAGGGGTTGCCATGGGTAAGAACTGGTGGCAAAAAGTAACAACTGTCTTATTTGTTTATTCGTTTATTTATTAGATTTATATACCACCCACCTAGAACGTTTCTATACTAACATAAAAATATTTTAGTTTATAAAATTAAACTAAGATAAAAGGTTAATATGAGAATATTAACAGAATACCACTGTACATAGCAAAATATTATCATTTATTCAGATGCACTAGCATAGCTGCTTTACACAGTTCCTTTTTGACTTTTTTATTCTATGAAAACAACCCAACTAGGTTTAGCTGAGAAGCATTGGTTGACCCAAGAACACCTAGTCCATTTTCTGAATGAGCAGGATCTTGTGTCTTCCTCTTCCACTTTCAGCGCTCTTGACAGCTGTCACACACTGGGTGTCTCAGTTCAATGGCGAACCGATTCCAAGGATAAAATATATTGATAGAAAAATGATGCTACAACAAATTATGCTTGATATATGTGATAGGAAACATCCACCTTTATCAGCATATCTTGCAAGTTTTCACAGCATGAAAATAATATGGATTTAAAATGGACTGTTGAATAATATGGACTGCATGGATTTGAGGAAGCAGAACGTGGTAACCCAATCTTAATTTGAAAGGTAGACCAATCCCTTTTTTGCGGAACTCATCTAAACAAATTATGTACAAAGAGCGTAAATACTACGTGGCACTATTTCTTTCAAGGTTGTGTAATATATCATTTAAAAATGCACATCCATGTAAAACATAAAAGTCATTCACGCGTCCAACCAAGGAACAAAAAGCTATCAACTTATTCTGTTCATAAACACCCCAGTCAGCACTTTGAAAGCAGCTGCAGCCAGGCACACAATTGACGCGAAGTCTAAAGGAAGGACTTTGCCACAGTGAAGAACAGAAAATCTCCTCCTTCTCCTTGTGAAATATCCCTCCAAACTGGAGTGGCGGGATGGCTACCATTTGTCAATGAATGAGTAGGCCCAAGAGAGAAATGCTCTTTGAAACCATGCATAAAACTGTCAAAAATATTATGAGACACAATTGAAATATAAATCTCCACTGAGGAAGATCTTATTTAAGCAGTTTCTTAACTGGGTATTTTCTGACAATAAAGCCATAGCAATCCCCTAGTGACAAAAAGGCAATATAGTTCATTGGCTTGGGTGGAGCCTTCCATATTCTTTACAAAAAGCCAAAAATAAAGTGCACTGCTTATATACCACCCCATAGTCCTCTCTGGATGGCTTACAATTTAATTATGCAGGCTGCACTTTGCGCTCCCCTCGCCCAGCAATCTAGGCACTCATTTTACTGACCTCAGAGGGATGGAAGGCTAAGTGAACCTTGAGCCAAGTAACTGGAATTGAACCCAGGTTGTGAGCAGAGTTTTGGCTGCAGTACTGCTGTTTAACCATGAGGCTCCTATTATTATTGTGCACTTGGAACATTCTACTGCATTTTCAGTTCCTGGGCTCCCCCCTCGTTTCTCCCTGTGTGGCATTTTTTTCAACCTTAGCCACTTTCCCAAGGAATTGTTGCTTATGTTACATCAGTTGATAACAGACACTCCTTGAGGTTGGAGAGGCTGTGCGTTATATCAGCTTTTTGATGCTGCACAACATTGGTACAAATAGATTCCCACAGCTAAAACCATAGAAGTGTTCTATATGAGTGCATCGATCTGTTATCCCATACAACACATCAATTTGTTAAGTGTGTCTGTGGCATACAACCCAAATGTGAGACAACTTTTGTCTTGGTACAGTTTATTCTAAGGTCAGCACTCTGTCCTCCTTCAGAATATCTCATCCGTCACAAGCAACATGCATACAGACTAATAAATCTCTTAGATCAAGGTTACATCTTTTGACTGTGTGTCTAGCATGATAAAAAAAATATTCCTAGATGAACTATAGCAATAAGCCCACTTCCCTGTTTTCATCATTGTGGAAATTAAATAAGTAATATTAAATGGAGTGTTTCAGCCAGTGTTGGCTCAATTTGGAGAGGCCCATTCCTGAATGGTCCCCTCCATTCCAGATTTTGGTCAGGAGTGCTCCTTTACCCCTCCCTGAGGATCTTAACTTCACTACTGCCCAGAAGGAGACTAGATGACGCAAGGGGTTATGCCCCCCTCTGTTTGCTCTTGTCACTGATCAAGAGCAGAATATTAAGCAAAGGTATGACTCTCCCTTGAGCCATAAACAAGCTCAGCAAAATGTTACTGAATTTCTCTCCTGGGTCATCACAAGCGTTCTTCCTCCCAGATGTAAGAGAAGTACTTTGTGAAATCCTCAGGACACCCTTCAATAGAAATACAAGAAAATAAACAAAGAAACCAAATCAGAGTACACATATGATATCCATAATATTTAACTCATATAATACAGAGTCTAGTAGGGCAGCAAGACATTAAAATGCATATACATAATTACCTCACAAAAGGAAATGGCTGAGGCATTTGATACTGCATCACTTTGTGTGCATTTATGTCAATATTTCTACAGACTGGACCATCTAGTTTCCACAGAGAGGAGAGGAAGGTCCAACAAATTCATTCAACTGGTTTTGAAACCAATTTGGTTAGGACTTTTATTGTTCCTGCAAGAAGCAATAGTCACTGCAGAGCTTTTGGTGGAGGGGCAAGGAATGACAGGAAATCAATTGCATTTTTGTATAATTTGGAAAATTTTACTGTAAAATAAGTATTGAAGAGAGTTTCTCTCAAGAACAAAACAGAAAGAAAATATTGCTAAAGCAGGACAGCAGGTGAACATTAAGAAGACAAAAATCGTGACTACAGAAGAACTATACAACTGTAATTTTGGCAGTGAAGAAATTGAAACAGTTAGATATTTTTTATACTTTGGTTCAGTCACATGAAGAGTGCAGCCAAGAAATCAGAAGCAGATTGAGCCTTGGAAAAGCAGCAATGAAGGAACTAGAAATGATCATCAAGAATGTGTCACTGGAGATGAAGACCAAGGTCATACACACTCTTGTTATTTCTAATCATTATATAGGGCTGTGATAGTTGGACAGTTTAAAAAGCTGACAGGAAAAAAATGATTTGTTTGAAATGTGGTGCTGGAGCTGAGCTTTTTGGACTGGACTACTAAAATGATGAACAAGTGGATCCTAGAACAACTGCGTCCCTAAACATACTTAACATCTAAAAGTAACTTTCTGGGCAAAATCCATCTTGCCATGAACTTTGGGACTTTTAAGTTCTTCACACTGGTACAAACCTGATGAAGTGGTGTTTTGATCCACAAAAGCTCATGTATTGCATGATTATTATTTTTAGTGGTCTATAGAGGTATCACCTATTTTTACATTTGTATGTTATTTTGTTTGGACCACCAGCTACCCTTTATTTCAAGTAAACAGCAAAGCATACATATTCACTTTTTAAATTTAAAGACACTTCATGCTTCTAGATCATGTATGTATTATAAAATTGTCCTGCCTTATATATGGCATGTTATGGGGGGAACCATGACACCATGCAACCTTACTTCCTCACCAATTTCCCACCATTTTTCATACCACAGGAAATCTTGTAAGAAGTTATAGAATCATAGAATCATCGTAGGGTTGGAAGGGACCTTGCAGACCTCATACCATCCTGGATCTCATACCATCCCAAACAGATGGCTGTCCAATCTTTTCTTGAAAACCTCCAGCAATGGGGCACCCACAGCATTGGGAGGCATATTGTGTTCCACTGCTTAATGGTTCTCACAGTCAGGAAATTTCTCCTTATTTCCAGGTTGGATCTCCTTCTCATGAGTTTCCACACATTGCTTCTTCTCCTACCCTCAGGTGCAATGGAGAATAAATTGATGCCCTCTTCTCTGTGGCAGCCCTTCAGATATTGGAAGACTGCTATCATGTCTCCCCCCAGTCTTCTCTGTGTATGGCTGTACAGTGTCTTTCAACTGGTTGGGGCCCTGAACCCTCTGTCTGGAAGCAGCCTTAGAAGCAAAGTCTTCCCCACCACTGCTCCCCCCTTAGGACCCAACACCCCACCTGTAAGGCAACAGAAATAAAAATAAATAGAAAGAAAAATAAACAGAGACAGCAGAAAATGGAAAGGAACACTGTCTAGAGCTGTGAAATATATTCCTCTGGGAACTTGTGCATCTGCCTCGGGACCTTCTGTGGATGATTCCAACAGTTTAAAAATAGCAGCGATAATGAAAAATAATCTGTGGGTGTGAAAAAGAAAGAATGGGTATTTTTAATAGCCTGTGTGATCCTCAATAGAATCGTGTCAAATAACAACACTGTGGAGAAAGTTCAGAGTACTATTTTTAAAAAAGGATGTGGTCCATGAGATTTCTTTGGCCAGCTAAAACTACAAAATACAGCATTGGGTGTGCCATTGGCATTCTATAGACTTTTTTTCCCCTTCCAAGTAGAATTTCTTTTACTAATACTGTGTTTCCCCCAAAATAAGACAGGGTCTTATATTAATTTTTGCTCCAGAAAACTCATTAGGGCTTATTTTCAGGGGATGTTTTTTTTTTTTTTTCATGTACAACAATCTACAGTGGACCCTCGATTTACAGACGGCTCGACTTACAGACTTTTCGAGTTACAGACTTCTCTGGCTGCAAAATTTAGATTCGACTTGCAGCCAGAGAATCGACTTACAGACCAGAAAAAAACCAAAATAGAATAAAAATAGAATAAAAACCACGGGTTATGGGATTAATCGGTTTTCAGTGCATTGTAGGTCAATGGAGATTCGACTTACATACTTTTCGACTTGCAGCCACCATTCCAATACGGATTAATTCCTTAAGTAGAGGGTCCACTGTACATTTATTCAAATACAATCATGTCATCTTCTTCTGGTTGCTGCACAAGGGTGGCGACAGGGTTTCACGTAACTGGGGCTTATTTTTGTCGTAGGGTGTATATTATGAGCATCCTGAAAAATGATACTAGGGCTTATTTTCAGGTTAGGTCTTATTTTCAGGGAAACAGGGCATCATTATATTGACTAGTGTAATCAATACCTCATTCCAGGGATGCTATGTGTCCTGCTTCTGTCTGCTGAGTGAGCTTGCCTAGAAGCTACCTCTCTGCAATTCTTCCTCCCTTTTAAATGTGGCTGATCGACAAAATGTAATTTCTTCTATGCAGCCAGGATTAGAAGAGATTCACTTGCACAGCAAGAGGACTCCAGTATTCAATCAGAAACCTAGAGAAACTGGATGACTCTATGAAAATCAAGTTATAGACATATTTTCCTCTTACGTGCTCATTTTCATCATCATAATCAACACTGCCATCATTGGCACTACATGCAAAGGGATAGATTATGGATGCTCTCAGAATGATCTGTTCGCTCTACTTTTTGAAAAATGTTAAGGAGTTACTTTTAAAAACTTTAACCATAATGGTGATAAACTACCTTTTTATAACTCTGGATTTATAACTCTAACTACTTTTCATTTTTAAAGTGACTCTCCATTCTCTGGAAAGCAGATAGGTAGATACTGAAATCATGACCTCATGAAGAAATTTATAATTGCCAAAAGCACAAAACTACTGTATACACAATTTCTTACCAGCCGCACAGTGGAATTCAGTCCAGTGTCACCTCCATGTTTCGGAGAGCTAGGAAGATGCCCTTAATAGAAGGATTTAGGAAGGATCCTTTTGCAGTCCTAGTTCCCCAAAGGTAGCAGTGATCATGGTACTTGCATAAGGATTCTAGGAGCTGAATATAAAATGTAAATCATCATCATTTTAAAACTGAGGAGCTGGAAAGGAACCTATGGATCACGGAGTACAACCCCTGTCAAGGAGGCACAATGGGGAATTGAACTCCCAACCTCTGGCTGGACTTACCTGCTTTGTTCCTGTTCCCTTTGCTCATTTGCTTGCCCCTTCCTTTGGCCCAAGCTGTTCAGTCACAATGAGGGAGAGGGCAAAGTGAGTGAAGAAGCTGGTGCACCTTCTTCTAGCTTCTGTCAGGATTTCTTTGGTTTGACAGGAAGGTGACAGGGAGCAAGAAAGTGGATTTCGATGCTCCATGTATCGGCAGTGCCTCCCACTGGCTGCAGAGTAGACTGCAGCAGGCTGGCTCTGGCGCAACAGAGCTGCAATGCAATAGGAATATGAGGCAATAAAATTATTAGTAAATAATGCTTCATTGCCATTGCTTCAGGTGGAGAGAGAGGCACACAGAGAGAATTTATATTTTAGGTTTATAGTCCACACCAGTGCTTCCAGTCACAAAATGCCAAGATGAATTACTGCTAAGTAAAAGTGATGGCCCACAAATGAAGGCATACGGTTTGGGGAGTGGCGGTGAGGGAAAGAGAGTCACATTCTCAAAGGACTTCACTTGTACGTTTGCTCCCCACAGCCAGAGACAAACAGTCTTCTTACGAAAAGTCAGAGATGTCCTTAGGATAGAGATTGGCATCACCACCCTAATACAGTTGCTAGCTGTCCAAATATGTTATAGCTGGTCTTTGACATTATTGACTCCTCACTTCTAAAATAAATACAAGGCAGAAACCATGTGCAATGGAATCAAGGTGGTTGGGCTAGGAGGGGAAAGGAGGGGAAGGTTAAAACTATATGCAGACAGAGGGTTGAGAAAAGGAAACAAGGGGGGCTGAAGAGAATAACCAA